>NW_025767219.1:0-600000 GCF_003918875.1 Haliotis rubra
CCCTTCCACTGTTGCCATTCGGAACGCTTAAATTGTAGCGAAAGGAGCGATGGTTTTCTTGTCGTGCCTTGTCATAACGAGTCTGCAATCCCTCCAACTTGTCATTAAGAAGGACCACTTGTTCGCATGCCCTTTTGAACTTCATCTCAGTTTCGTTAAGGCGAGTGTTGACGTCAAAGCGAGAAATCTCCATTTGATGCTTGTAAGGTCTGTTGGTATGATAGCCAGTAGAAAGTGGTTGCGGCCTTATATTACAGCACTTGACACCAATTTGCCAATCATAATACTCATCGCTCTGACACAGCCATTATCTCAGTTGTATATTCAGTCATGTGACTCAAGAGCCAATGAGAGGCAGACTCCCACTGATGACTGTCACTACAGAGGCTGTCAAGCAGACGATGTTTATACGACTGATTGGCATGCATTTCGGCAACATGCAGAATATAATCTAAGAGACATTTCTAACAGCAATTCCTATGATAAGTGAGAGAATAGTTTACTGCTGACATTCCACTGCTGTACATTTGAGTGTCTGATTAACATTGAAAAACAGCAAGATAAATAGTTCAAAGAAGGCCAATAAAGGAGAAAGTTAAGAAACTGTAAGAGAAAGTGGACGTAAAATTGTCAGCTTGGGATGTGATGTCTTTTGCCGATTGAGACTGACTCAATCAAGTTTTGTTTGTTTGACTTATTATTTCTCACAATCAATTTCTTTGGGCTACTGAGAGAGAAGAATGTTCTTTCTCAGTGTCTGATGGATTTGCCAATCTTTCAACAGTTGATATTGTCGTAGAGTGACAGAGAGGAGAGGAGGGAGAGACGGCCTAAAATCTTTCTTTTTACACACGACTGCATTTCTTAATAAGCTGTTACCAATAGAAATAGTAAAGTGTTGCTGGCCAGAAATGTCCGTTTTGTGTGAAACGTCTGCTTTTAGAAGGGTCCTCTCGGAGAAACAGAACAAATTTTATAAGAACATGCTTACGTTCAGCCATATCAAAACGAAACTGACAAAGACACACAAAGTTCTGGTGAAGCTAGAATAAATTATGAAGAAATGATTGGTGACGATGGATTATTGTTCTGCAAAGCAATTAGATTCTCAGATGTGAGCAATGCCTTCAGAAGGAATATGCATTTCACTGCAGCTTCAACTAGCGGCTTTGATTTTCCTGTTTGAAATGTAGCTACTTGGTGGCACGTGTTGGTAAGAAATGATGAAACGGGTATGCCTTTATTTTTGATAAGTGCTATATTGGAGAAGACTATCAGCAGGCCTCCAGCAGTAACGAGTCCTAATTGAGCGTAGTGCATGCGGAGAAGATTAGAAACACCTGTCTGTTCCTATAGATAACTGATTAACTTCAGAGTAACGATTAATAAATGTAACAAATCATTTCCTGTCGTTTTGATGTTTCTGAGGATCAAATGTACAAAGAAAGATTCCCCCATTATGCAACACTGGCCAGTTTAAAGGAAACGAACTACTTGAAATGTTATTGTTTTATCAGACTGATTATATCCCATTTTGCATTTTGGGGATCCTTTGAACTTATTTAGTTCCTGATACAACGTGTTACATTCTTACTTGTTTTCATCTGTGGTGAATGTATGAAGACACGAATGAAAGAGCACCCTATCCTGAAAGGTCCAGTGTACAGTAAGAAGCCCAAACAGAAGCCAGTGGACATTCTTACTTGTATTTAAATTGCTGCAAACATTCAAGTAGAATCGTACAGTCGGGAATTCCTTTGAAGTTATTACAATTTGATGAAACAAAGGGTATCCCTGTATACAAGTCGTTATGTTGTCCTACCATTATGAACAGGGTGTGCCTTTCGCATCGAGAGTGCATGGACATTAATAATTGTGACTGTTGTAAATGTCTATGCTTGTCCCATTTAAGATAATATCCGTCTCCCCTAATGCACCTTAAAATGTTTGAGTGTAGTTTTATGCTTTTGCAATAGTAACTTAAATGTACAGATGGAAGAGGTGTATCGATAATTGAAATAGTACGCCATCAAGATATATATGTGGAAAACACTAATGGGAGAAGTATCTCGATTTGAAAAGATCAAAATACGCTGGGCTTTCCTTAAAAAGTTGACCTGTAGAGGCAATTTCTACACGAGTGTGAAATCAGCATTGTATTGATTTTAACAGAATGTTTTGAAGTTTTCTTTCGTGATATTTGGTCAGCCCTGAAAAGGGCTATATAATAATGTCTTGAACATCAGGCTGTGTTGTCAATACTCCACTGAGTCAGAATCGCTCTGCTCCGAGCCGGAGTCTGCATCCAACTGAGAGATGTGGTATCTGAGCTCTGCAATTCTCTCAGCCTTTTCACAAGCATACTCGTAGAATGCATTGCGAACCCCTTCCACTGTTGCCATTCAGACCTTAAATTGTAGCGAAAGGCGATGGTTTTCTTGTCGTGCCTTGTCATAACGAGTCTGCAATCCCTCCAGCTTGTCATTAAGAAGGACCACTTGTTCGCATGCCCCCTTTTGAACTTCATCTCAGTTTCGTTAAGGCGAGTGTTGACGTCAAAGCGAGAAGTCTCCATTTTGATGCTTGTAAGATCTGTTGGTATGATGGCCAGTAGAAAGTGGTTGCGGCCTTATATTACAGCACTTGACACCAATTTGCCAATCATAATACTCATCGCTCTGACACGGCCATTATCTCAGTTGTATATTCAGTCATGTGACTCAAGAGCCAATGAGAGGCAGACTCCCACTGATGACTGTCACTACAGAGGCTGTCAAGCAGACGTGTTTATACGACTGATTGGCATGCATTTCGGCAACATGCAGAATATAATCTGAGACAATTCTAACAGCAATTCCTATGATAAGTGAGAGAATAGTTTACTGCTGACATTCCACTGCTGTACATTGAGTACCTGATTAACATTGAAAAACAGCAAGATAAATAGTTCAAAGAAGGCCAATAAAGGAGAAAGTTGAGAAACTGTAAGAGAAAGTGGACGTAAAATTGTCAGCTTGGGATGTGATGTCTTTTAGCCGATTGAGACTGACTCAATCAAGTTTTGTTTGTTTGACTTATTATTTCTCACTATCAATTTCTTTGGGCTACTGAGAGAAGAATGTTCTTTCTCAGTGTCTGATGGATTTGCCAATCTTTCAACAGTTGATATTGTCGTAGAGTGACAGAGAGAGGAGGGGGGAGGAGAGACGGCCTAAAAATCTTTCTTTACACGACTGCATTTCTTAATAAGCTGTTACCAATAGAAATAGTAAAGTGTTGCTGGCAGAAATGTCCGTTTTGTGTGAAACGTCTGCTTTAGAGGGTCCTCTCGGAGAAACGAACAAAGTTTTATAAGGACATGCTTACGTTCAGCCATATCAAACAGAAACTGACAAAGACACAAAGTACTGGTGAAGCTAGAATAAATTATGAAGAAATGATTGGTGACGATGGATTATTGTTCTGCAAAGCAATTAGATTCTCAGATGTGAGCATTGCCTTCAGAAGGAATCATGCATTTCACTGCAACTTCAACTAGCGGCTTTGATTTTCCTGTTTGAAATGTAGCTACTTGGTGGCACGTGTTGGTAAGAAATGATGAAACGGGTATGCCTTTATTTTGATAAGTGCTATATTGGAGAAGACTATCAGCAGGCCTCCAGCAGTAACGAGTCTAATTGAGCGTAGTGCATGCGGAGAAGATTAGAAACACCTGTCTGTTCCTATAGATAACTGATTAACTTCAGAGTAACGATTTATAAATGTAACAAATCATTTCCTGTCGTTTTGATGTTTCTGAGATCAAATGTACAAAGAAAGATTCCCCCATTATGCAACACTGGCCAGTTTAAAGGACACGAACTACTTGAAATGTTATTGTTTTATAAGACTGATTATATCCCATTTTGCATTTTGGGGGATCCTTTGAACTTATTTTGTTCCTGATACAACGTGTTACATTCTTACTTGTTTTCATCTGTGGTGAATGTATGAAGACACGAATGAAAGAGCACCCTATCCTGAAAGGTCCAGTGTACAGTAAGAAGCCCAAACGAAGCCAGTGGACATTCTTACTTGTATTTAAATTGCTGCAAACATTCAAGTAGAATCGTACAGTCGGGAATTCCTTTGAAGTTATTACAATTTGATGAAACAAAGGGTATCCCTGTATACAAGTCGGTATGTTGTCCTACCATAATGAACAGGGTGTGCCTTTCGCATCGAGAGTGCATGGACATTAATAATTGTGACTGTTGTAAATGTCTATGCTTGTCCCATTTAAGATAATATCCGTCTCCCCTAATGCACCTTAAAATGTTTGAGTGTAGTTTTATGCTTTTGCAATAGTACCTTAAATGTACAGATGGAAGAGGTGTATCGATAATTGAAATAGTATGCCATCAAGATATAAATGTGGAAAACACTAATGGGAGAAGTATCTCGATTTGAAAAGATCAAAATACGCTGGGCTTTCCTTAAAAAGTTGACCTGTAGGCAATTTCTACACGAGTGTGAAATCAGCATTGTATTGATTTTAAAAGAATGTTTTGAAGTTTTCTTTCGTGATATTTGGTCAGCCCTGAAAGGGCTATATAGCCAATGTCTTGAACATCAGGCTGTGTTGTCAATACTCCACTGAGTCAGAATCGCTCTGCTCCGAGCCGGAGTCTGCATCCAACTGAGAGATGTGGTATCTGAGCTCTGCAATTCTCTCAGCCTTTTCACAAGCATACTCGTAGAATGCATTGCGAACCCCCTTCCACTGTTGCCATTCAGACCTTAAATTGTAGCGAAAGGAGCGATGGTTTTCTTGTCGTGCCTTGTCATAACGAGTCTGCAATCCCTCCAACTTGTCATTAAGAAGGACCACTTGTTCGCATGCCCTTTTGAACTTCATCTCAGTTTCGTTAAGGCGAGTGTTGACGTCAAAGCGAGAAATCTCCATTTTGATGCTTGTAAGGTCTGTTGGTATGATAGCCAGTAGAAAGTGGTTGCGGCCTTATATTACAGCACTTGACACCAATTTGCCAATCACAATACTCATCGCTCTGACACAGCCATTATCTCAGTTGTATATTTAGTCATGTGATTTCAAGAGCCAATGAGAGGCAGACTCCCACTGATGACTGTCACTACAGAGGCTGTCAAGCAGACGTGTTTATACGACTGATTGGCATGCATTTCGGCAACATGCAGAATAGAATCTGAGACATTTCTAACAGCAATTCCTATGATAAGTGAGAGAATAGTTTACTGCTGACATTCCACTGCTGTACTTTGAGTGTCTGATTAACATTGAAAAACAGCAAGATAAATAGTTCAAAGAAGGCCAATATAGCAGAAAATTAAGAAACTGTAAGAGAAAGTGGACGTATAAATGTCAGCTTGGGATGTGTTGTCTTTTTGCCGATTGAGACTGACTCAATCAAGTGTTGTTTGTTTGACTTATTATTTCTCACAATCAGTTTCTTTGGGCTACTGAGAGAAGAATGTTCTTTCTCAGTGTCTGATGGATTTGCCAATCTTTCAACAGTTGAAATTGTCGTAGAGTGACAGAGAGAGAGGAGGGGAGGGAGAGACGGCCTAAAATCTTTCTTTACACACGACTGCATTTCTTAATAAGCTGTTACCAATAGAAATAGTAAAGTGTTGCTGGCAGAAATGTCCGTTTTGTGTGAAACGTCTGCTTTAGAAGGGGTCCTCTCGGAGAAACGAACAAATTTTATAAGGACATGCTTACGTTCAGCTATATCAAACAGAAACTGACAAAGACACAAAGTACTGGTGAAGCTAGAATAAATTATGAAGAAATGATTGGTGACGATGGATTATTGTTCTGCAAAGCAATTAGATTCTCAGATGTGAGCATTGCCTTCAGAAGGAATCATGCATTTCACTGCAACTTCAACTAGCGGCTTTGATTTTCCTGTTTGAAATGTAGCTACTTGGTGGCACGTGTTGGTAAGAAATGATGAAACGGGTATGCCTTTATTTTGATAAGTGCTATATTGGAAGACTATCAGCAGGCCTCCAGCAGTAACGAGTCTAATTGAGCGTAGTGCATGCGGAGAAGATTAGAAACACCTGTCTGTTCCTATAGATAACTGATTAACTTCAGGTAACGATTTATAAATGTAACAAATCATTTCCTGTCGTTTTGATGTTTCTGAGATCAAATGTACAAAGAAAGATTCCCCCATTATGCAACACTGGCCAGTTTAAAGGACACGAACTACTTGAAATGTTATTGTTTTATAAGACTGATTATATCCCATTTTGCATTTTGGGGGATCCTTTGAACTTATTTTGTTCCTGATACAACGTGTTACATTCTTACTTGTTTTCATCTGTGGTGAATGTATGAAGACACGAATGAAAGAGCACCCTATCCTGAAAGGTCCAGTGTACAGTAAGAAGCCCAAACGAAGCCAGTGGACATTCTTACTTGTATTTAAATTGCTGCAAACATTCAAGTAGAATCGTACAGTCGGGAATTCCTTTGAAGTTATTACAATTTGATGAAACAAAGGGTATCCCTGTATACAAGTCGGTATGTTGTCCTACCATAATGAACAGGGTGTGCCTTTCGCATCGAGAGTGCATGGACATTAATAATTGTGACTGTTGTAAATGTCTATGCTTGTCCCATTTAAGATAATATCCGTCTCCCCTAATGCACCTTAAAATGTTTGAGTGTAGTTTTATGCTTTTGCAATAGTACCTTAAATGTACAGATGGAAGAGGTGTATCGATAATTGAAATAGTATGCCATCAAGATATAAATGTGGAAAACACTAATGGGAGAAGTATCTCGATTTGAAAAGATCAAAATACGCTGGGCTTTCCTTAAAAAGTTGACCTGTAGGCAATTTCTACACGAGTGTGAAATCAGCATTGTATTGATTTTAAAAGAATGTTTTGAAGTTTTCTTTCGTGATATTTGGTCAGCCCTGAAAAGGGCTATATAGCCAATGTCTTGAACATCAGGCTGTGTTGTCAATACTCCACTGAGTCAGAATCGCTCTGCTCCGAGCCGGAGTCTGCATCCAACTGAGAGATGTGGTATCTGAGCTCTGCAATTCTCTCAGCCTTTTCACAAGCATACTCGTAGAATGCATTGCGAACCCCTTCCACTGTTGCCATTCGGAGCCTTAAATTGTAGCGAAAGGAGCGATGGTTTTCTTGTCGTGCCTTGTCATAACGAGTCTGCAATCCCTCCAACTTGTCATTAAGAAGGACCACTTGTTCGCATGCCCTTTTGAACTTCATCTCAGTTTCGTTAAGGCGAGTGTTGACGTCAAAGCGAGAAATCTCCATTTTGATGCTTGTAAGGTCTGTTGGTATGATAGCCAGTAGAAAGTGGTTGCGGCCTTATATTACAGCACTTGACACCAATTTGCCAATCACAATACTCATCGCTCTGACACAGCCATTATCTCAGTTGTATATTTAGTCATGTGATTCAAGAGCCAATGAGAGGCAGACTCCCACTGATGACTGTCACTACAGAGGCTGTCAAGTAGACGTGTTTATACGACTGATTGGCATGCATTTCGGCAACATGCAGAATAGAATCTGAGACATTTCTAACAGCAATTCCTATGATAAGTGAGAGAATAGTTTACTGCTGACATTCCACTGCTGTACTTTGAGTGTCTGATTAACATTGAAAAACAGCAAGATAAATAGTTCAAAGAAGGCCAATATAGCAGAAAATTAAGAAACTGTAAGAGAAAGTGGACGTATAAATGTCAGCTTGGGATGTGTTGTCTTTTTTGCCGATTGAGACTGACTCAATCAAGTGTTGTTTGTTTGACTTATTATTTCTCACAATCAGTTTCTTTGGGCTACTGAGAGAAGAATGTTCTTTCTCAGTGTCTGATGGATTTGCCAATCTTTCAACAGTTGATATTGTCGTAGAGTGACAGAGAGAGAGGAGGGGGAGGAGAGACGGCCTAAAATCTTTCTTTACACACGACTGCATTTCTTAATAAGCTGTTACCAATAGAAATAGTAAAGTGTTGCTGGCAGAAATGTCCGTTTTGTGTGAAACGTCTGCTTTAGAAGGGGTCCTCTCGGAGAAACGAACAAATTTTATAAGGACATGCTTACGTTCAGCTATATCAAACGAAACTGACAAAGACACAAAGTACTGGTGAAGCTAGAATAAATTATGAAGAAATGATTGGTGACGATGGATTATTGTTCTGCAAAGCAATTAGATTCTCAGATGTGAGCATTGCCTTCAGAAGGAATCATGCATTTCACTGCAACTTCAACTAGCGGCTTTGATTTTCCTGTTTGAAATGTAGCTACTTGGTGGCACGTGTTGGTAAGAAATGATGAAACGGGTATGCCTTTATTTTGATAAGTGCTATATTGGAGAAGACTATCAGCAGGCCTCCAGCAGTAACGAGTCTAATTGAGCGTAGTGCATGCGGAGAAGATTAGAAACACCTGTCTGTTCCTATAGATAACTGATTAACTTCAGAGTAACGATTTATAAATGTAACAAATCATTTCCTGTCGTTTTGATGTTTCTGAGATCAAATGTACAAAGAAAGATTCCCCCATTATGCAACACTGGCCAGTTTAAAGGACACGAACTACTTGAAATGTTATTGTTTTATAAGACTGATTATATCCCATTTTGCATTTTGGGGGATCCTTTGAACTTATTTTGTTCCTGATACAACGTGTTACATTCTTACTTGTTTTCATCTGTGGTGAATGTATGAAGACACGAATGAAAGAGCACCCTATCCTGAAAGGTCCAGTGTACAGTAAGAAGCCCAAACGAAGCCAGTGGACATTCTTACTTGTATTTAAATTGCTGCAAACATTCAAGTAGAATCGTACAGTCGGGAATTCCTTTGAAGTTATTACAATTTGATGAAACAAAGGGTATCCCTGTATACAAGTCGGTATGTTGTCCTACCATAATGAACAGGGTGTGCCTTTCGCATCGAGAGTGCATGGACATTAATAATTGTGACTGTTGTAAATGTCTATGCTTGTCCCATTTAAGATAATATCCGTCTCCCTAATGCACCTTAAAATGTTTGAGTGTAGTTTTATGCTTTTGCAATAGTACCTTAAATGTACAGATGGAAGAGGTGTATCGATAATTGAAATAGTATGCCATCAAGATATAAATGTGGAAAACACTAATGGGAGAAGTATCTCGATTTGAAAAGATCAAAATACGCTGGGCTTTCCTTAAAAAGTTGACCTGTAGGCAATTTCTACACGAGTGTGAAATCAGCATTGTATTGATTTTAAAAGAATGTTTTGAAGTTTTCTTTCGTGATATTTGGTCAGCCCTGAAAAGGGCTATATAGCCAATGTCTTGAACATCAGGCTGTGTTGTCAATACTCCACTGAGTCAGAATCGCTCTGCTCCGAGCCGGAGTCTGCATCCAACTGAGAGATGTGGTATCTGAGCTCTGCAATTCTCTCAGCCTTTTCACAAGCATACTCGTAGAATGCATTGCGAACCCCTTCCACTGTTGCCATTCGGAGCCTTAAATTGTAGCGAAAGGAGCGATGGTTTTCTTGTCGTGCCTTGTCATAACGAGTCTGCAATCCCTCCAACTTGTCATTAAGAAGGACCACTTGTTCGCATGCCCTTTTGAACTTCATCTCAGTTTCGTTAAGGCGAGTGTTGACGTCAAAGCGAGAAATCTCCATTTTGATGCTTGTAAGGTCTGTTGGTATGATAGCCAGTAGAAAGTGGTTGCGGCCTTATATTACAGCACTTGACACCAATTTGCCAATCACAATACTCATCGCTCTGACACAGCCATTATCTCAGTTGTATATTTAGTCATGTGATTCAAGAGCCAATGAGAGGCAGACTCCCACTGATGACTGTCACTACAGAGGCTGTCAAGTAGACGTGTTTATACGACTGATTGGCATGCATTTCGGCAACATGCAGAATAGAATCTGAGACATTTCTAACAGCAATTCCTATGATAAGTGAGAGAATAGTTTACTGCTGACATTCCACTGCTGTACTTTGAGTGTCTGATTAACATTGAAAAACAGCAAGATAAATAGTTCAAAGAAGGCCAATATAGCAGAAAATTAAGAAACTGTAAGAGAAAGTGGACGTATAAATGTCAGCTTGGGATGTGTTGTCTTTTTGCCGATTGAGACTGACTCAATCAAGTGTTGTTTGTTTGACTTATTATTTCTCACAATCAGTTTCTTTGGGCTACTGAGAGAAGAATGTTCTTTCTCAGTGTCTGATGGATTTGCCAATCTTTCAACAGTTGATATTGTCGTAGAGTGACAGAGAGAGAGGAGGGGGAGGAGAGACGGCCTAAAATCTTTCTTTACACGACTGCATTTCTTAATAAGCTGTTACCAATAGAAATAGTAAAGTGTTGCTGGCAGAAATGTCCGTTTTGTGTGAAACGTCTGCTTTAGAAGGGGTCCTCTCGGAGAAACGAACAAATTTTATAAGGACATGCTTACGTTCAGCTATATCAAACGAAACTGACAAAGACACAAAGTACTGGTGAAGCTAGAATAAATTATGAAGAAATGATTGGTGACGATGGATTATTGTTCTGCAAAGCAATTAGATTCTCAGATGTGAGCATTGCCTTCAGAAGGAATCATGCATTTCACTGCAACTTCAACTAGCGGCTTTGATTTTCCTGTTTGAAATGTAGCTACTTGGTGGCACGTGTTGGTAAGAAATGATGAAACGGGTATGCCTTTATTTTGATAAGTGCTATATTGAGAAGACTATCAGCAGGCCTCCAGCAGTAACGAGTCTAATTGAGCGTAGTGCATGCGGAGAAGATTAGAAACACCTGTCTGTTCCTATAGATAACTGATTAACTTCAGAGTAACGATTTATAAATGTAACAAATCATTTCCTGTCGTTTTGATGTTTCTGAGATCAAATGTACAAAGAAAGATTCCCCCATTATGCAACACTGGCCAGTTTAAAGGACACGAACTACTTGAAATGTTATTGTTTTATAAGACTGATTATATCCCATTTTGCATTTTGGGGATCCTTTGAACTTATTTTGTTCCTGATACAACGTGTTACATTCTTACTTGTTTTCATCTGTGGTGAATGTATGAAGACACGAATGAAAGAGCACCCTATCCTGAAAGGTCCAGTGTACAGTAAGAAGCCCAAACGAAGCCAGTGGACATTCTTACTTGTATTTAAATTGCTGCAAACATTCAAGTAGAATCGTACAGTCGGGAATTCCTTTGAAGTTATTACAATTTGATGAAACAAAGGGTATCCCTGTATACAAGTCGGTATGTTGTCCTACCATAATGAACAGGGTGTGCCTTTCGCATCGAGAGTGCATGGACATTAATAATTGTGACTGTTGTAAATGTCTATGCTTGTCCCATTTAAGATAATATCCGTCTCCCCTAATGCACCTTAAAATGTTTGAGTGTAGTTTTATGCTTTTGCAATAGTACCTTAAATGTACAGATGGAAGAGGTGTATCGATAATTGAAATAGTATGCCATCAAGATATAAATGTGGAAAACACTAATGGGAGAAGTATCTCGATTTGAAAAGATCAAAATACGCTGGGCTTTCCTTAAAAGTTGACCTGTAGGCAATTTCTACACGAGTGTGAAATCAGCATTGTATTGATTTTAAAAGAATGTTTTGAAGTTTTCTTTCGTGATATTTGGTCAGCCCTGAAAAGGGCTATATAATAATGTCTTGAACATCAGGCTGTGTTGTCAATACTCCACTGAGTCAGAATCGCTCTGCTCCGAGCCGGAGTCTGCATCCAACTGAGAGATGTGGTATCTGAGCTCTGCAATTCTCTCAGCCTTTTCACAAGCATACTCGTAGAATGCATTGCGAACCCCTTCCACTGTTGCCATTCGGAGCCTTAAATTGTAGCGAAAAGGAGCGATGGTTTTCTTGTCGTGCCTTGTCATAACGAGTCTGCAATCCCTCCAACTTGTCATTAAGAAGGACCACTTGTTCGCATGCCCTTTTGAACTTCATCTCAGTTTCGTTAAGGCGAGTGTTGACGTCAAAGCGAGAAATCTCCATTTTGATGCTTGTAAGGTCTGTTGGTATGATAGCCAGTAGAAAGTGGTTGCGGCCTTATATTACAGCACTTGACACCAATTTGCCAATCACAATACTCATCGCTCTGACACAGCCATTATCTCAGTTGTATATTTAGTCATGTGATTCAAGAGCCAATGAGAGGCAGACTCCCACTGATGACTGTCACTACAGAGGCTGTCAAGTAGACGTGTTTATACGACTGATTGGCATGCATTTCGGCAACATGCAGAATAGAATCTGAGACATTTCTAACAGCAATTCCTATGATAAGTGAGAGAATAGTTTACTGCTGACATTCCACTGCTGTACTTTGAGTGTCTGATTAACATTGAAAAACAGCAAGATAAATAGTTCAAAGAAGGCCAATATAGCAGAAAATTAAGAAACTGTAAGAGAAAGTGGACGTATAAATGTCAGCTTGGGATGTGTTGTCTTTTTGCCGATTGAGACTGACTCAATCAAGTGTTGTTTGTTTGACTTATTATTTCTCACAATCAGTTTCTTTGGGCTACTGAGAGAAGAATGTTCTTTCTCAGTGTCTGATGGATTTGCCAATCTTTCAACAGTTGATATTGTCGTAGAGTGACAGAGAGAGGAGGGGAGGAGAGACGGCCTAAAATCTTTTTTACACACGACTGCATTTCTTAATAAGCTGTTACCAATAGAAATAGTAAAGTGTTGCTGGCAGAAATGTCCGTTTTGTGTGAAACGTCTGCTTTAGAAGGGGTCCTCTCGGAGAAACGAACAAATTTTATAAGGACATGCTTACGTTCAGCTATATCAAACGAAACTGACAAAGACACAAAGTACTGGTGAAGCTAGAATAAATTATGAAGAAATGATTGGTGACGATGGATTATTGTTCTGCAAAGCAATTAGATTCTCAGATGTGAGCATTGCCTTCAGAAGGAATCATGCATTTCACTGCAACTTCAACTAGCGGCTTTGATTTTCCTGTTTGAAATGTAGCTACTTGGTGGCACGTGTTGGTAAGAAATGATGAAACGGGTATGCCTTTATTTTGATAAGTGCTATATTGGAGAAGACTATCAGCAGGCCTCCAGCAGTAACGAGTCTAATTGAGCGTAGTGCATGCGGAGAAGATTAGAAACACCTGTCTGTTCCTATAGATAACTGATTAACTTCAGAGTAACGATTTATAAATGTAACAAATCATTTCCTGTCGTTTTGATGTTTCTGAGATCAAATGTACAAAGAAAGATTCCCCCCATTATGCAACACTGGCCAGTTTAAAGGACACGAACTACTTGAAATGTTATTGTTTTATAAGACTGATTATATCCCATTTTGCATTTTGGGGGGATCCTTTGAACTTATTTTGTTCCTGATACAACGTGTTACATTCTTACTTGTTTTCATCTGTGGTGAATGTATGAAGACACGAATGAAAGAGCACCCTATCCTGAAAGGTCCAGTGTACAGTAAGAAGCCCAAACGAAGCCAGTGGACATTCTTACTTGTATTTAAATTGCTGCAAACATTCAAGTAGAATCGTACAGTCGGGAATTCCTTTGAAGTTATTACAATTTGATGAAACAAAGGGTATCCCTGTATACAAGTCGGTATGTTGTCCTACCATAATGAACAGGGTGTTGAAAGGGTATCCTACACTCAAGGGTCTAGTGTACGGTAAGAAGCCCACAGGAAGCCAGTGGATACTTGTACTTTTCACTTAAATTGCTGTTAACATTCAAGAAGAATCTTTCAATTGGGCATTTCTTTGAGGTTATTACAATTTAATGAAACAAAGGTATTCAATATACAAGTCGGTATGTTGTCTTATCATTGTGATAGACAGTTACTTTCTCATAGAGAATACATGAAAATCACAACTTGTGACTGGTGTAAATGTCTATACTTCTCCTTTTCAAGGCAAAATCCGTCTACTAACACACCTTAAAGTGTTGTCTTATGCTTTTTCAATAATAACTAACATGTATAAATGGAAGAAGTGTATCGATGAGCAGAACAGTAAACCATCAAGAGCTAAATGTGGAAAATCACACTATTGGGAGAAATATCTCAATGTACAAAAAGCAAAATACGTTTTGCTTTCCTAAATGGGGTGATATGTACGCAGTTTCCACACAAGTGTGAAAACAGCAATGTACAGATTTTTCAAGAATGTTTTGAAGTTTTCTTTCGTGATGTTTGGTCAGCCCTGAAAAGGGCTATATAATAATGTCTTGAACATCAGGCTGTTTACTCAATACTCCACTGAGTCAGAATCGCTCTGCTCTGAGCTGGTGTCTGCATCAATTGAGAGATGTAGTATCTGAGTTCTGCAATTCTCTCAGCCTTTTCACAAGCATACTCGTAAAATGCATTGCGAACCCCTTCCACTGTTGCCATTCCCGCAGCCTTAAGTTGTAGCAGAAAGGGCGATGGTTTTCTTGTCGTGCCTTGTCATAACGAGTCTGCAACCCCTCCAGCTTGTCATTAAGAAGGACCACTTGTTCGCATGCCCTTTTGAACTTCATCTCAGTTTCGTTAAGGCGAGTGTTGACGTCAAAGCGAGAAGTCTCCATTTTGATGCTTGTAAGATCTGTTGGTATGATGGCCAGTAGAAAGTGGTTGCGGCCTTATAATACAGCACTTGACACCAATTTGCCAATCATAATACTCATCGCTCTGACACGGCCATTATCCTAGATGTATATTCAGTCATGTGATTCAAGAGCCAATGAGAGGCAGACTCTCACTGATGACTGTCACTACACAGGCTGTCAAGCAGACGTGATTATACGACTGATTGGCATGCATTTCGGCAACATGTAAAATATAATCAAAGACAATCCTAACAGCAATTCCAGTGAAAAGATGGAATATTTTGCTGCTGATATTCCACTTTTGTCCATTATGTGATTAATATCCAAAGAAGCAAGATAAGTAGTTCAAAGTAGGACGATAAAGGAAAATGTTAGAGCACTGTGAGAGAAAGTGGATGTGAGACTGTCAGCTTGGGATGTTCTGTCTTCTTGCCGATTAAGACTGACTTAATCAAGTCTTGTTTGTTTAACTTATTTTGTCCCACACTCATTTTGTTTGGGGTAATTAAGATTAAAATGTTCTTTCTCAGTGTCTGATGGTTTTGTCAGTTGGAGGTACTCTGTCAACAGCTGATATTACCTGTCGGAGAGAGACGAGAAACGGCCTACATTATTTCTTTACACATCACCGCATTTCTTAAGAAGCTGTTACGAATAGAAATAGTAAAGTGTTGCTGGCGAAAATGTTCCTTTGCTGTGACACGTCTGATTCACATGGTGTCCTCGCGGAGTAGGAGAACAAGTTTATCCAGCACGTGCTTAAATACAGCCATCTGAAAAGAAACTGATAAACATACAAGGTGCTTGTCAAGCTAGAATAAATTATGAAGAAATGATTGATGACTTTGTTGAAAGACGTTGATGGATTATTGTTCTGCAAACCAATTGGACTCTAAGATGTGAGCAATGCCTTCAGAAGGATTGATTTCACAACAACTTCAAATGGTAGTTGATGGTTTCCTGTTTTAAATGTAGCTACTTGGTGACATGTGTTGGAAAGAAATGATGAATCGGATATGCATTTGTACTTATAAGTGCTATACTCAAAAAGACTATCCACAGGTCTCCAGCGGTATCGGGTGTAATTGGACGTAGTACATGTGGAGAGGATTGGAGAACTATGTACTGTGGACATTGAAAAGGTAATATCTGAGTTTTTCCCTTGAAAGATAGAAATATGAATGACATAAATTCCTCGCCTACATATTCTACTCAGAAGCCTAATTCACTCGAATATGGGATCCTAAATGAACTAAGGGAAATCTTAGGTGAAAAAGACAGACATTCATGTGAAGCTAAACTCACTGAAATATACAGAAATGAAGAAAAGGAACTAAACGATGTTCGACTGGCATTATACGATATTGCTAAGTACGAAAATAACGACTTTCCTGATGGTATTTTGATAAAGAGAGTGAAGAGAAGTTGTCAAAGTAAAAGTGTTGCTATGAAATATGCTTCTGATGTGTATCTGCTATATAGTTATATCAACGGATCAGTACCCGCCCATGTGATTCAGTCAGACGTTATGAGCAGACAGAAGGCTAGGAATACTGCTGAGGATGCAAACACTGATTGTAATGAGACTCTCATTCATACAGATAAGGACTTTTCTGCTCTGTTCATGACAAAACTACTATGCTTACATGAGGACATGAACGAGCGTTTCAGTGAAATGTCTAACAAGATAACTGAGTTCCAGTTTAAATATGAAAATGACATGTGTAAAATGATATATGTTCTCGAAGATAAAAATGCTGAAATTGCCAGTCTTAAGATTAGAACCCATGAATTAAGGGCAAGTGAAGAAAAACTACAAAAAGAGGTGTCAGCATTAAAAGATGAACTGGAGAGAAAATGCATTGAGTGTAGTGATATTCAAGAAACTATGGATTCACAGATTAAAGTGATCAACAAACGTACAAGTGCCATTGATGGTAAAATAGATTGCATGAATGTTCGCTCAAAACTGTCTTACTCAGAAACAGTCAAACATGTCCCTCCCTGCAGGATTATTGAACAACAAAGAAAAGCTCTGTAATTAAAGAGAATACAATCAGGCTGAACACGAATCAAGTGACGCCATCATTGTTTCACCAAGCCACAGTCCGAACACAAGCCTACCTGAAGCGACAGAGCGTGACCACAAAACAGAGAGCTCAAAACCACGTGAAAACAAGCACAATAACCTGTCGTGTGTTATCTCAAGCGATGACCAATCGAGGACTGTATTGTTTAAAGAACAATGGACAAAAGCCTTCTCCGGAGTGTCCCGATTTAAGCAAAAGAGACTTGTGCTATCTTATGTGAAGGCAAGCGAACCCTTTGACGTCATTGAAGACGCAATCAAAAGCTACACAGACGAGAGAGGTATGAAAATACATCACATGAAGCTATTGAAACACTGGGAGGGACGAAACCCGACGTATACGATACGTATCAACGTTTCACCCCAGGCAGCAAAAATAGCTTTGTCAGACAACACATTCTGGCCATCAAATGTCAACTGCAGAGAATGGATACCTAATAACTCATGGTACTCAAACGACACATATGGAGCCAATAAAGAATACTATTAATTATGAATGTACTGGTGAACATTATAATGATTTTATCACTCCGCTTAGCAGTATGGAACATACGGGGTATCATGTATGGTACTCAGGAACTCAGTAGCAGATTGGACGGCACGGATATATTCTTCATCAATGAACACTGGCTCAGTGACCAGACAGTCTCATTCCTGGACACCGTACACGGCGACTTCGATGTCTACTCCAGATGCAGCTATGATCCCTCAGCGCATCACAGAGGATCTGGAGGAGTATGTGCTTTCGTACGAAAAGGCAAGTGGTGTAATGTAACTGTGCTGGATACTCCAGAAAGTGACCATGTCTTAGCAATCAATCTTCAACTTAAGACTGTGAATATGTATGTGATCGGGACAAGACTGCCGTCTACAAATGTCCTGGACAGTGTCTACCGAGAACAGTTACAGTACACGATGGACCTATTTGATATATATTCACAGCAGGGGACGGCTATACTTGCTGGTGATTTCAATGCAGACATTCGTCATTGTGTTAACAATAAAACCAGATCTCGTCTGTTACAGAGAGCGCTGGATGAACGATCTTTATTTTCGGTTGTACCCTTGGACGATGAGGATAAGTATACATTCTCAACAAAATCTAATGAGGTTAAAACAATGCTGGATTATGTATTTGTACATATTGACAATTTACATAACGTAGTTGGTCAGACTATTGACCGTACTATTCCATACAATGTATCTGATCATAAACCTATTCTAGTAGGTTTTGATTTAGAATCCCAAAATGTTACCTACGGTGGACCTAAATTAAGTTGGAGGAAAGCCTCTGAAACAGATCGTATGTTATATCGTTATGAAACAGAAAATTATTTCTGTAACGATATATGTAACCCTTCCCAATTTTCATCCAATGCCGACTTCATTGAGTCATATAATCAATCCATTACAAACGCACTTACTGCATCTGCAATCATGTATATCCCTTCTTCCAAATTCCACCCACATCTTAAACCTTACTGGAAAAAGGATGATTTACAAGATCTCCATTATGATATGCGCTGCAAAAGACGTTTCTGGATAGAGAATGGGAAATCACATAATCAAAATGATAGTTCCTATGCATCCTACAAAAAGGCAAAACGTATCTTTCGAAGGCAGCATCGAAAATCTAAACAATCTCTTTTAGATAATAGATTTGATGAAGTTTGTGAAGCTGCTGAAGTTGATATTCATGAATATTTTAAGGCCAGTAAACGGTATAAACGAAATTCTGGTACTATTAACAAACTAGTATATGATGGTAATACAGGCTCAGATGCTGAAAGCATATGCAATATTTTTGGTGAATATTTCAAGCATCTCTCGATTCCCCACTTAGACAGTGCCTTTGATAGTGCTTTTTCAGATGAATGCGAAAAGTATGTTTCTGAAACTGAAGCCAAACAATCTGAAGCAGATGATACTACCTCCCCCCTTATCATATGATATTACATTTAGAGAGGTACTAAATGCAGTGAAAGGGTTAAAAAAACAACAAAGCCCCGGGCCCAGATTGTCTGAGCAATGAACATATAAAATGCGCAGGGAGATCATTAATCACTCATATTGTCGCCTTGTTTAATGCCATCATCAGATATGAGTACGTGCCACTTATGTATAATCTTGGCGAAATTCTCCCAATACACAAAGGTAAAGGCAAAAGCAAAATTGATCCATCTAATTATCGTGGCATAACGTTAACATCTACCCTGAGTAAGCTCTTAGAACGTCTGCTCCTAGATAGGATTGAGAAATGGACAGATAATAACACTTCCTTCCCCCACCCTTTCCAGTTTGGCTTCAGAAAAAAACGCAGGAGCTGAGATGGCAGCGCTTACACTTACTGAAACCATTGCATATTACAACGAAAATAACTCACCAGTATACTGTGCTTTTCTCGACAATGAGAAAGCGTTTGATCGTGTGTGGCTTGATGGTCTATTTTATAAATTAGACAAACTTGGTATATCTGGTAAAATGTGGAGACTCCTTCGTTTATCTTATATGTCTATGCACTCTTATGTTGGTTTTGCAGGGTTCAAATCGAACCAATTTCATGTTAAACAAGGTGTCGGGCAAGGCCGTGTTATATCAGCGTGGCTTTTTTTCACTGTACATAGATGACTTATTACATGATCTTAATAAAACAAGTTGTGGATTATGCCTCCCATGGGGAAAATGTCCCGGCTTATTGTTAGCTGATGACACAACCCTTACCAGCTCCAACCCCAAGGGACTACAATGTTTGCTAGATGTAACTGAATGTTATGCAAACAAATGGAAGCTGAAATATAATGTAAGTAAGAGTGCTGTATTGATGTTTGGTAACAACAAAAATGTATCGCCCAATGACCTTTTATTTTGTAATATACATGTACCTCCAAAACAATTCATTATTTATGCTGGAGTGTATTTTACTACCTCCAAATCATCTGTTAATAGAACAGGTAATGTTTGTGAGAAACTGAGAAAAATGATTAATATTAACCATGACTCAGGGTTGCATTATGGAGGATTAAATCCTATTGCTGCAATTCGTATATGGGACAGAGTTATACTGCCATGCTGCCTATATGGATGCAGTGTATGGGGAAAGCTATCTAATAAAGAATATGATATGTTGGAAACCACACAGCGTTATTTCTGTAAAAAAATACAGGGTTTTGATAGGTATATGCCTAATGAAGTTGTTGTGGATAACCTTGGTATTCTGTCATTACAAGCTTATATAGATCGACGCTCTCTGTTGCTACTTGGCAGATTATGTAACAGCAGTATTAAGTTTTCTTTTAAACAGTTGTTTTTACATAGATTCTCGCAATATGACAATGAAATTATGAATGGCAGAAAGCATAAACGAAATATGAAATCTCCTATATTTCATATGTTGGAATTATTAGCTAAATATGGTATCCAGGAAGAAATTAAACAATATGTAGTGTGTTCTAAATTTTTATGCAAAAGGAAATGGTCAAGAATAGTACGGGAAAAGGTCTTACAATGTGATAGAAACGCAGCAGAGTATGCCATGCAGTCAAGGCTGTCATTGATACGGTATCAGTCAATAAGATCGGACGGTGTAAATCGACTATGGCAGCTGGCGCTTGACAGACCAAGGTACTATAAACGTATTGGTTTTCTTATTAAACTGGGTTCTGTTCCCATTCAGTCAAAGGAATGTGAGTGTGGCACTGTGGCGCACGATATTTTAAAGCACGTTTTTATGTCTTGTAAGATTAATATTGCTGAAAGAAATGTCTTATTTGAACAAATTTGTGACTTACTCGATGTCAATATCTTTGTAAAATTATGGACCTACGATGATGATGATGAATTCCTGAAATTTCTACTTGGCGGAATACCGGAAGATGTAAAGGACCAGCTAAACTATGATGTGTGGGCAAATGTTATAATATGTGTCTCAAATTCTGTATATAAATGGAAAAATATCTATAACTGTTGTATTTCACCTTACCACCCTGTATAGATTATTTCATGAGCATTTCTGTTGTATCATGTGCCAGTAATATGACTGTATAACATACATATACATTTGTAATCTTCAAACTACGGAGGAATTAAAGAATATCTATTTCTATCTATCAACTTGTGACTGGTGTAAATGTCTATACTTCTCCTTTTCAAGGCAAAATCCATCTACCCCAACACACCTTAAAGTGTTGTCTTATCCTTTTTCAATAATAACTAACATGTACAAATGGAAGAAGTGTATCGATGAGCGAAACAGTAAACCATCAAGAGCTAAATGTGGAAAATCACACTATTGGGAGAAATATCTCAATGTACAAAAAGCAAAATACGTTTTGCTTTCCTAAGTAGGGTGATATGTACGCAGTTTCCACACAAGTGTGAAAACAGCAATGTACAGATTTTTTTCAAGAATGTTTTGAAGTTTTCTTTCGTGATGTTTGGTCAGCCCTGAAAAGGGCTATATAGCCAATGTCTTGAACATAAGGCTGTTTACTCAATACTCCACTGAGTCAGAATCGCTCTGCTCTGAGCTGGTGTCTGCATCCCAATTGAGAGATGTAGTATCTGAGTTCTGCAATTCTCTCAGCCTTTTCACAAGCATACTCGTAAAATGCATTGCGAACCCCTTCCACTGTTGCCATTCGCAGCCTTAAGTTTTAGCGAAAGGAGCGATGGTTTTCTTGTCGTGCCTTGTCATAACGAGTCTGCAACCCCTCCAGCTTGTCATTAAGAAGGACCACTTGTTCGCATGCCCTTTTGAACTTCATCTCAGTTTCGTTAAGGCGAGTGTTGACGTCAAAGCGAGAAGTCTCCATTTTGATGCTTGTAAGATCTGTTGGTATGATGGCCAGTAGAAAGTGGTTGCGGCCTTATAATACAGCACTTGACACCAATTTGCCAATCATAATACTCATCGCTCTGACACGGCCATTATCCTAGATGTATATTCAGTCATGTGATTCAAGAGCCAATGAGAGGCAGACTCTCACTGATGACTGTCACTACACAGGCTGTCAAGCAGACGTGTTTATACGACTGATTGGCATGCATTTCGGCAACATGTAAAATATAATCAAAGACAATCCTAACAGCAATTCCAGTGAAAAGATGGAATATTTTGCTGCTGATATTCCACTTTTGTCCATTATGTGATTAATATCCAAAGAAGCAAGATAAGTAGTTCAAAGGAGGACGATAAAGGAAAATGTTAGAGCACTGTGAGAGAAAGTGGATGTGACACTGTCAGCTTGGGATGTTCTGTCTTCTTGCCGATTAAGACTGACTTAATCAAGTCTTGTTTCTTTAACTTATTTTATCCCACACTCATTTTGTTTGGGGTAATTAAGATTAAAATGTTCTTTCTCAGTGTCTGATGGTTTTGTCAGTTGGAGGTACTCTGTCAACAGCTGATATTGCCTGTCGGAGAGAGACGAGAAACGGCCTAAATTATTTCTTTAGACATCACCGCATTTCTTAAGAAGCTGTTACGAATAGAAATAGTAAAGTGTTGCTGGCGAAAATGTTCCTTTGCTGTGACACGTCTGATTCACATGGTGTCCTCGCGGAGTAGGAGAACAAGTTTATCCAGCACGTGCTTAAATACAGCCATCTGAAAAGAAACTGATAAACATACAAGGTGCTGGTCAAGCTAGAATAAATTATGAAGAAATGATTGATGACTTTGTTGAAAGACGTTGATGGATTATTGTTCTGCAAACCAATTGGACTCTAAGATGTGAGCAATGCCTTCAGAAGGATTGATTTCACAACAACTTCCAATGGTAGTTGATGGTTTCCTGTTTTAAATGTAGCTACTTGGTGACATGTGTTGGAAAGAAATGATGAATCGGATATGCCTTTGTTCTTATAAGTGCTATACTCAAAAAGACTATCCACAGGTCTCCAGCGGTATCGGGTGTAATTGGACGTAGTACATGTGGAGAGGATTGGAAAACACATGTATGGCCTTATTGATAACTGATTAAGTTCGGAGTAACGGTTTTAAATGTAACATGCCCATTCCTAGAGTTTCTTGTTATGTCTCTGAGATCAAACGTACAAAGAAGGACCCCTATTATGCAACACTGAAGAGTTTAGGGTAGGAGAACAGACTCCCTGTAATCGGATTGTTTTAGAACACTGATCAAATCCGATTTCACACTTTGGAAAATCCTTTCCACATGTGTTTTTTTCCTGATGCAGCGTGTTGCAGAGATATTTGTTTCATCTGTGGTGAATGTATGAAGACTCGAATGAAAGGGTATCCTACACTCAAGGGTCTAGTGTACAGTAAGAAGCCCACATGAAGCCAGTGGATACTTGTACTTTTCACTTAAATTGCTGTTAACATTCAAGAAGAATCTTTCAATTGGGCATTTCTTTGAAGTTATTACAATTTAATGAAACAAAGGGTATTCCAATATACAAGTCGGTATGTTGTCTTATCATTGTGATAGACTGTTACTTTCTCATAGAGAGTACATGAAAATCACAACTTGTGACTGGTGTAAATGTCTATACTTCTCCTTTTGAAGGCAAAATCCGTCTACCCCAACACACCTTAAAGTGTTGTCTTATGCTTTTTCAATAATAACTAACATGTACAAATGGAAGAAGTGTATCGATGAGCGAAACAGTAAACCATCAAGAGCTAAATGTGGAAAATCACACTATTGGGAGAAATATCTCAATGTACAAAAAGCAAAATACGTTTTGCTTTCCTTAGTAGGTTGACATGTACGCAGTTTCCACACAAGTGTGGAAACAGCAATGTACAGATTTTTTCAAGAATGTTTTGAAGTTTTCTTTCGTGATGTTTGGTCAGCCCTGAAAAGGGCTATATAGACAATGTCTTGAACATAAGGCTGTTTACTCAATACTCCACTGAGTCAGAATCGCTCTGCTCTGAGCTGGTGTCTGCATCCAATTGAGAGATGTAGTATCTGAGTTCTGCAATTCTCTCAGCCTTTTCACAAGCATACTCGTAAAATGCATTGCGAACCCCTTCCACTGTTGCCATTCGCAGCCTTAAGTTTTAGCGAAAGGAGCGATGGTTTTCTTGTCGTGCCTTGTCATAACGAGTCTGCAACCCCTCCAGCTTGTCATTAAGAAGGACCACTTGTTCGCATGCCCTTTTGAACTTCATCTCAGTTTCGTTAAGGCGAGTGTTGACGTCAAAGCGAGAAATCTCCATTTTGATGCTTGTAAGATCTGTTGGTATGATGGCCAGTAGAAAGTGGTTGCGGCCTTATAATACAGCACTTGACACCAATTTGCCAATCATAATACTCATCGCTCTGACACGGCCATTATCCTAGATGTATATTCGGTCATGTGATTCAAGAGCCAATGAGAGGCAGACTCTCACTGATGACTGTCACTACACAGGCTGTCAAGCAGACGTGATTATACGACTGATTGGCATGCATTTCGGCAACATGTAAAATATAATCAAAGACAATCCTAACAGCAATTCCAGTGAAAAGATGGAATATTTTGCTGCTGATATTCCACTTTTGTCCATTATGTGATTAATATCCAAAGAAGCAAGATAAGTAGTTCAAAGGAGGACGATAAAGGAAAATGTTAGAGCACTGTGAGAGAAAGTGGATGTGAGACTGTCAGCTTGGGATGTTCTGTCTTCTTGCCGATTAAGACTGACTTAATCAAGTCTTGTTTCTTTAACTTATTTTATCCCACACTCATTTTGTTTGGGGTAATTAAGATTAAAATGTTCTTTCTCAGTGTCTGATGGTTTTGTCAGTTGGAGGTACTCTGTCAACAGCTGATATTGCCTGTCGGAGAGAGACGAAAAACGGCCTAAATTATTTCTTTAGACATCACCGCATTTCTTAAGAAGCTGTTACGAATAGAAATAGTAAAGTGTTGCTGGCGAAAATGTTCCTTTGCTGTGACACGTCTGATTCACATGGTGTCCTCGCGGAGTAGGAGAACAAGTTTATCCAGCACGTGCTTAAATACAGCCATCTGAAAAGAAACTGATAAACATACAAGGTGCTGGTCAAGCTAGAATAAATTATGAAGAAATGATTGATGACTTTGTTGAAAGACGTTGATGGATTATTGTTCTGCAAACCAATTGGACTCTAAGATGTGAGCAATGCCTTCAGAAGGATTGATTTCACAACAACTTCAAATGGTAGTTGATGGTTTCCTGTTTTAAATGTAGCTACTTGGTGACATGTGTTGGAAAGAAATGATGAATCGGATATGCATTTGTACTTATAAGTGCTATACTCAAAAAGACTATCCACAGGTCTCCAGCGGTATCGGGTGTAATTGGACGTAGTACATGTGGAGAGGATTGGAAAACACATGTATGGCCTTATTGATAACTGATTAAGTTCGGAGTAACGGTTTTAAATGTAACATGCCCATTCCTAGAGTTTCTTGTTATGTCTCTGAGATCAAACGTACAAAGAAGGACCCCCTATTATGCAACACTGAAGAGTTTAGGGTAGGAGAACAGACTCCCTGTAATCGGATTGTTTGAGAACACTGATCAAATCCGATTTCACACTTTGGAAAATCCTTCCACATGTGTTGTTTTTTCCTGATGCAGCGTGTTGCAGAGATATTTGTTTCATCTGTGGTGAATGTATGAAGTCTCGAATGAAAGGGTATCCTACACTCAAGGGTCTAGTGTACGGTAAGAAGCCCACAGGAAGCCAGTGGATACTTGTACTTTTCACTTAAATTGCTGTTAACATTCAAGAAGAATCTTTCAATTGGGCATTTCTTTGAGGTTATTACAATTTAATGAAACAAAGGGTATTCCAATATACAAGTCGGTATGTTGTCTTATCATTGTGATAAACTGTTACTTTCTCATAGAGAGTACATGAAAATCACAACTTGTGACTGGTGTAAATGTCTATACTTCTCCTTTTCAAGGCAAAATCCGTCTACCCCAACACACCTTAAAGTGTTGTCTTATGCTTTTTTTCAATAATAACTAACATGTATAAATGGAAGAAGTGTATCGATGAGCGAAACAGTAAACCATCAAGAGCTAAATGTGGAAAATCACACTATTGGGAGAAATATCTCAATGTACAAAAAGCAAAATACGTTTTGCTTTCCTTAGTAGGGTGATATGTACGCAGTTTCCACACAAGTGTGAAAACAGCAATGTACAGATTTTTTCAAGAATGTTTTGAAGTTTTCTTTCGTGATGTTTGGTCAGCCCTGAAAAGGGCTATATAGCCAATGTCTTGAACATAAGGCTGTTTACTCAATACTCCACTGAGTCAGAATCGCTCTGCTCTGAGCTGGTGTCTGCATCCAATTGAGAGATGTAGTATCTGAGTTCTGCAATTCTCTCAGCCTTTTCACAAGCATACTCGTAAAATGCATTGCGAACCCCTTCCACTGTTGCCATTCGCAGCCTTAGTTGTAGCGAAAGGAGCGATGGTTTTCTTGTCGTGCCTTGTCATAACGAGTCTGCAACCCCTCCAGCTTGTCATTAAGAAGGACCACTTGTTCGCATGCCCTTTTGAACTTCATCTCAGTTTCGTTAAGGCGAGTGTTGACGTCAAAGCGAGAAGTCTCCATTTTGATGCTTGTAAGATCTGTTGGTATGATGGCCAGTAGAAAGTGGTTGCGGCCTTATATTACAGCACTTGACACCAATTTGCCAATCATAATACTCATCGCTCTGACACGGCCATTATCCTAGATGTATATTCAGTCATGTGATTCAAGAGCCAATGAGAGGCAGACTCTCACTGATGACTGTCACTACACAGGCTGTCAAGCAGACGTGTTTATACGACTGATTGGCATGCATTTCGGCAACATGTAAAATATAATCAAAGACAATCCTAACAGCAATTCCAGTGAAAAGATGGAATATTTTGCTGCTGATATTCCACTTTTGTCCATTATGTGATTAATATCCAAAGAAGCAAGATAAGTAGTTCAAAGGAGGGCGATAAAGGAAAATGTTAGAGCACTGTGAGAGAAAGTGGATGTGAGACTGTCAGCTTGGGATGTTCTGTCTTCTTGCCGATTAAGACTGACTTAATCAAGTCTTGTTTGTTTAACTTATTTTGTCCCACACTCATTTTGTTTGGGGTAATTAAGATTAAAATGTTCTTTCTCAGTGTCTGATGGTTTTGTCAGTTGGAGGTACTCTGTCAACAGCTGATATTGCCTGTCGGAGAGAGACGAGAAACGGCCTAAATTATTTCTTTACACATCACCGCATTTCTTAAGAAGCTGTTACGAATAGAAATAGTAAAGTGTTGCTGGCGAAAATGTTCCTTTGCTGTGACACGTCTGATTCACATGGTGTCCTCGCGGAGTAGGAGAACAAGTTTATCCAGCACGTGCTTAAATACAGCCATCTGAAAAGAAACTGATAAACATACAAGGTGCTGGTCAAGCTAGAATAAATTATGAAGAAATGATTGATGACTTTGTTGAAAGACGTTGATGGATTATTGTTCTGCAAACCAATTGGACTCTAAGATGTGAGCAATGCCTTCAGAAGGATTGATTTCACAACAACTTCAAATGGTAGTTGATGGTTTCCTGTTTTAAATGTAGCTACTTGGTGACATGTGTTGGAAAGAAATGATGAATCGGATATGCCTTTGTACTTATAAGTGCTATACTCAAAAGACTATCCACAGGTCTCCAGCGGTATCGGGTGTAATTGGACGTAGTACATGTGGAGAGGATTGGAAAACACATGTATGGCCTTATTGATAACTGATTAAGTTCGGAGTAACGGTTTTAAATGTAACATGCCCATTCCTAGAGTTTCTTGTTATGTCTCTGAGATCAAACGTACAAAGAAGGACCCTATTATGCAACACTGAAGAGTTTAGGGTAGGAGAACAGACTCCCTGTAATCGGATTGTTTGAGAACACTGATCAAATCCGATTTCACACTTTGGAAAATCCTTTCCACATGTGTTTTTTTCCTGATGCAGCGTGTTGCAGAGATATTTGTTTCATCTGTGGTGAATGTATGAAGACTCGAATGAAAGGGTATCCTACACTCAAGGGTCTAGTGTACAGTAAGAAGCCCACATGAAGCCAGTGGATACTTGTACTTTTCACTTAAATTGCTGTTAACATTCAAGAAGAATCTTTCAATTGGGCATTTCTTTGAGGTTATTACAATTTAATGAAACAAAGGGTATTCCAATATACAAGTCGGTATGTTGTCTTATCATTGTGATAGACTGTTACTTTCTCATAGAGAGTACATGAAAATCACAACTTGTGACTGGTGTAAATGTCTATACTTCTCCTTTTCAAGGCAAAATCCGTCTACCCCAACACACCTTAAAGTGTTGTCTTATGCTTTTCAATAATAACTAACATGTACAAATGGAAGAAGTGTATCGATGAGCGAAACAGTAAACCATCAAGAGCTAAATGTGGAAAATCACACTATTGGGAGAAATATCTCAATGTACAAAAAGCAAAATACGTTTTGCTTTCCTTAGTAGGGTGATATGTACGCAGTTTCCACACAAGTGTGAAAACAGCAATGTACAGATTTTTCAAGAATGTTTTGAAGTTTTCTTTCGTGATGTTTGGTCAGCCCTGAAAAGGGCTATATATAATAATGTCTTGAACATCAGGCTGTTTACTCAATACTCCACTGAGTCAGAATCGCTCTGCTCTGAGCTGGTGTCTGCATCCAATTGAGAGATGTAGTATCTGAGTTCTGCAATTCTCTCAGCCTTTTCACAAGCATACTCGTAAAATGCATTGCGAACCCCTTCCACTGTTGCCATTCGCAGCCTTAGTTGTAGCGAAAGGAGCGATGGTTTTCTTGTCGTGCCTTGTCATAACGAGTCTGCAACCCCTCCAGCTTGTCATTAAGAAGGACCACTTGTTCGCATGCCCTTTTGAACTTCATCTCAGTTTCGTTAAGGCGAGTGTTGACGTCAAAGCGAGAAGTCTCCATTTTGATGCTTGTAAGATCTGTTGGTATGATGGCCAGTAGAAAGTGGTTGCGGCCTTATATTACAGCACTTGACACCAATTTGCCAATCATAATACTCATCGCTCTGACACGGCCATTATCCTAGATGTATATTCAGTCATGTGATTCAAGAGCCAATGAGAGGCAGACTCTCACTGATGACTGTCACTACACAGGCTGTCAAGCAGACGTGTTTATACGACTGATTGGCATGCATTTCGGCAACATGTAAAATATAATCAAAGACAATCCTAACAGCAATTCCAGTGAAAAGATGGAATATTTTGCTGCTGATATTCCACTTTTGTCCATTATGTGATTAATATCCAAAGAAGCAAGATAAGTAGTTCAAAGGAGGACGATAAAGGAAAATGTTAGAGCACTGTGAGAGAAAGTGGATGTGAGACTGTCAGCTTGGGATGTTCTGTCTTCTTGCCGATTAAGACTGACTTAATCAAGTCTTGTTTGTTTAACTTATTTTGTCCCACACTCATTTTGTTTGGGGTAATTAAGATTAAAATGTTCTTTCTCAGTGTCTGATGGTTTTGTCAGTTGGAGGTACTCTGTCAACAGCTGATATTGCCTGTCGGAGAGAGACGAGAAACGGCCTAAATTATTTCTTTACACATCACCGCATTTCTTAAGAAGCTGTTACGAATAGAAATAGTAAAGTGTTGCTGGCGAAAATGTTCCTTTGCTGTGACACGTCTGATTCACATGGTGTCCTCGCGGAGTAGGAGAACAAGTTTATCCAGCACGTGCTTAAATACAGCCATCTGAAAAGAAACTGATAAACATACAAGGTGCTGGTCAAGCTAGAATAAATTATGAAGAAATGATTGATGACTTTGTTGAAAGACGTTGATGGATTATTGTTCTGCAAACCAATTGGACTCTAAGATGTGAGCAATGCCTTCAGAAGGATTGATTTCACAACAACTTCAAATGGTAGTTGATGGTTTCCTGTTTTAAATGTAGCTACTTGGTGACATGTGTTGGAAAGAAATGATGAATCGGATATGCCTTTTTGTACTTATAAGTGCTATACTCAAAAAGACTATCCACAGGTCTCCAGCGGTATCGGGTGTAATTGGACGTAGTACATGTGGAGAGGATTGGAAAACACATGTATGGCCTTATTGATAACTGATTAAGTTCGGAGTAACGGTTTTAAATGTAACATGCCCATTCCTAGAGTTTCTTGTTATGTCTCTGAGATCAAACGTACAAAGAAGGACCCTATTATGCAACACTGAAGAGTTTAGGGTAGGAGAACAGACTCCCTGTAATCGGATTGTTTGAGAACACTGATCAAATCCGATTTCACACTTTGGAAAATCCTTTCCACATGTGTTTTTTTCCTGATGCAGCGTGTTGCAGAGATATTTGTTTCATCTGTGGTGAATGTATGAAGACTCGAATGAAAGGGTATCCTACACTCAAGGGTCTAGTGTACAGTAAGAAGCCCACATGAAGCCAGTGGATACTTGTACTTTTCACTTAAATTGCTGTTAACATTCAAGAAGAATCTTTCAATTGGGCATTTCTTTGAGGTTATTACAATTTAATGAAACAAAGGGTATTCAATATACAAGTCGGTATGTTGTCTTATCATTGTGATAGACTGTTACTTTCTCATAGAGAGTACATGAAAATCACAACTTGTGACTGGTGTAAATGTCTATACTTCTCCTTTTCAAGGCAAAATCCGTCTACCCCAACACACCTTAAAGTGTTGTCTTATGCTTTTTCAATAATAACTAACATGTATAAATGGAAGAAGTGTATCGATGAGCGAAACAGTAAACCATCAAGAGCTAAATGGGGAAAATCACACTATTGGGAGAAATATCTCAATGTACAAAAAGCAAAATACGTTTTGCTTTCCTTAGTAGGGTGATATGTACGCAGTTTCCACACAAGTGTGAAAACAGCAATGTACAGATTTTTTCAAGAATGTTTTGAAGTTTTCTTTCGTGATGTTTGGTCAGCCCTGAAAAGGGCTATATAGCCAATGTCTTGAACATCAGGCTGTTTACTCAATACTCCACTGAGTCAGAATCGCTCTGCTCTGAGCTGGTGTCTGCATCAATTGAGAGATGTAGTATCTGAGTTCTGCAATTCTCTCAGCCTTTTCACAAGCATACTCGTAAAATGCATTGCGAACCCCTTCCACTGTTGCCATTCGCAGCCTTAAGTTGTAGCGAAAGGGCGATGGTTTTCTTGTCGTGCCTTGTCATAACGAGTCTGCAACCCCTCCAGCTTGTCATTAAGAAGGACCACTTGTTCGCATGCCCTTTTGAACTTCATCTCAGTTTCGTTAAGGCGAGTGTTGACGTCAAAGCGAGAAGTCTCCATTTTGATGCTTGTAAGATCTGTTGGTATGATGGCCAGTAGAAAGTGGTTGCGGCCTTATATTACAGCACTTGACACCAATTTGCCAATCATAATACTCATCGCTCTGACACGGCCATTATCCTAGATGTATATTCAGTCATGTGATTCAAGAGCCAATGAGAGGCAGACTCTCACTGATGACTGTCACTACACAGGCTGTCAAGCAGACGTGTTTATACGACTGATTGGCATGCATTTCGGCAACATGTAAAATATAATCAAAGACAATCCTAACAGCAATTCCAGTGAAAAGATGGAATATTTTGCTGCTGATATTCCACTTTTGTCCATTATGTGATTAATATCCAAAGAAGCAAGATAAGTAGTTCAAAGGAGGACGATAAAGGAAAATGTTAGAGCACTGTGAGAGAAAGTGGATGTGAGACTGTCAGCTTGGGATGTTCTGTCTTCTTGCCGATTAAGACTGACTTAATCAAGTCTTGTTTCTTTAACTTATTTTGTCCCACACTCATTTTGTTTGGGGTAATTAAGATTAAAATGTTCTTTCTCAGTGTCTGATGGTTTTGTCAGTTGGAGGTACTCTGTCAACAGCTGATATTACCTGTCGGAGAGAGACGAGAAACGGCCTAAATTATTTCTTTACACATCACCGCATTTCTTAAGAAGCTGTTACGAATAGAAATAGTAAAGTGTTGCTGGCGAAAATGTTCCTTTGCTGTGACACGTCTGATTCACATGGTGTCCTCGCGGAGTAGGAGAACAAGTTTATCCAGCACGTGCTTAAATACAGCCATCTGAAAAGAAACTGATAAACATACAAGGTGCTGGTCAAGCTAGAATAAATTATGAAGAAATGATTGATGACTTTGTTGAAAGACGTTGATGGATTATTGTTCTGCAAACCAATTGGACTCTAAGATGTGAGCAATGCCTTCAGAAGGATTGATTTCACAACAACTTCAAATGGTAGTTGATGGTTTCCTGTTTTAAATGTAGCTACTTGGTGACATGTGTTGGAAAGAAATGATGAATCGGATATGCCTTTGTACTTATAAGTGCTATACTCAAAAGACTATCCACAGGTCTCCAGCGGTATCGGGTGTAATTGGACGTAGTACATGTGGAGAGGATTGGAAAACACATGTATGGCCTTATTGATAACTGATTAAGTTCGGAGTAACGGTTTTAAATGTAACATGCCCATTCCTAGAGTTTCTTGTTATGTCTCTGAGATCAAACGTACAAAGAAGGACCCTATTATGCAACACTGAAGAGTTTAGGGTAGGAGAACAGACTCCCTGTAATCGGATTGTTTTAGAACACTGATCAAATCCGATTTCACACTTTGGAAAATCCTTTCCACATGTGTTGTTTTTCCTGATGCAGCGTGTTGCAGAGATATTTGTTTCATCTGTGGTGAATGTATGAAGACTCGAATGAAAGGGTATCCTACACTCAAGGGTCTAGTGTACAGTAAGAAGCCCACATGAAGCCAGTGGATACTTGTACTTTTCACTTAAATTGCTGTTAACATTCAAGAAGAATCTTTCAATTGGGCATTTCTTTGAGGTTATTACAATTTAATGAAACAAAGGGTATTCAATATACAAGTCGGTATGTTGTCTTATCATTGTGATAGACTGTTACTTTCTCATAGAGTACATGAAAATCACAACTTGTGACTGGTGTAAATGTCTATACTTCTCCTTTTCAAGGCAAAATCCGTCTACCCCAACACACCTTAAAGTGTTGTCTTATGCTTTTTCAATAATAACTAACATGTACAAATGGAAGAAGTGTATCGATGAGCGAAACAGTAAACCATCAAGAGCTAAATGTGGAAAATCACACTATTGGGAGAAATATCTCAATGTACAAAAAGCAAAATACGTTTTGCTTTCCTTAGTAGGGTGATATGTACGCAGTTTCCACACAAGTGTGAAAACAGCAATGTACAGATTTTTTCAAGAATGTTTTGAAGTTTTCTTTCGTGATGTTTGGTCAGCCCTGAAAAGGGCTATATAATAATGTCTTGAACATCAGGCTGTTTACTCAATACTCCACTGAGTCAGAATCGCTCTGCTCTGAGCTGGTGTCTGCATCAATTGAGAGATGTAGTATCTGAGTTCTGCAATTCTCTCAGCCTTTTCACAAGCATACTCGTAAAATGCATTGCGAACCCTTCCACTGTTGCCATTCGCAGCCTTAAGTTGTAGCGAAAGGGCGATGGTTTTCTTGTCGTGCCTTGTCATAACGAGTCTGCAACCCCTCCAGCTTGTCATTAAGAAGGACCACTTGTTCGCATGCCCTTTTGAACTTCATCTCAGTTTCGTTAAGGCGAGTGTTGACGTCAAAGCGAGAAGTCTCCATTTTGATGCTTGTAAGATCTGTTGGTATGATGGCCAGTAGAAAGTGGTTGCGGCCTTATATTACAGCACTTGACACCAATTTGCCAATCATAATACTCATCGCTCTGACACGGCCATTATCCTAGATGTATATTCAGTCATGTGATTCAAGAGCCAATGAGAGGCAGACTCTCACTGATGACTGTCACTACACAGGCTGTCAAGCAGACGTGTTTATACGACTGATTGGCATGCATTTCGGCAACATGTAAAATATAATCAAAGACAATCCTAACAGCAATTCCAGTGAAAAGATGGAATATTTTGCTGCTGATATTCCACTTTTGTCCATTATGTGATTAATATCCAAAGAAGCAAGATAAGTAGTTCAAAGGAGGACGATAAAGGAAAATGTTAGAGCACTGTGAGAGAAAGTGGATGTGAGACTGTCAGCTTGGGATGTTCTGTCTTCTTGCCGATTAAGACTGACTTAATCAAGTCTTGTTTCTTTAACTTATTTTGTCCCACACTCATTTTGTTTGGGGTAATTAAGATTAAAATGTTCTTTCTCAGTGTCTGATGGTTTTGTCAGTTGGAGGTACTCTGTCAACAGCTGATATTACCTGTCGGAGAGAGACGAGAAACGGCCTAAATTATTTCTTTACACATCACCGCATTTCTTAAGAAGCTGTTACGAATAGAAATAGTAAAGTGTTGCTGGCGAAAATGTTCCTTTGCTGTGACACGTCTGATTCACATGGTGTCCTCGCGGAGTAGGAGAACAAGTTTATCCAGCACGTGCTTAAATACAGCCATCTGAAAAGAAACTGATAAACATACAAGGTGCTGGTCAAGCTAGAATAAATTATGAAGAAATGATTGATGACTTTGTTGAAAGACGTTGATGGATTATTGTTCTGCAAACCAATTGGACTCTAAGATGTGAGCAATGCCTTCAGAAGGATTGATTTCACAACAACTTCAAATGGTAGTTGATGGTTTCCTGTTTTAAATGTAGCTACTTGGTGACATGTGTTGGAAAGAAATGATGAATCGGATATGCCTTTGTACTTATAAGTGCTATACTCAAAAGACTATCCACAGGTCTCCAGCGGTATCGGGTGTAATTGGACGTAGTACATGTGGAGAGGATTGGAAAACACATGTATGGCCTTATTGATAACTGATTAAGTTCGGAGTAACGGTTTTAAATGTAACATGCCCATTCCTAGAGTTTCTTGTTATGTCTCTGAGATCAAACGTACAAAGAAGGACCCTATTATGCAACACTGAAGAGTTTAGGGTAGGAGAACAGACTCCCTGTAATCGGATTGTTTGAGAACACTGATCAAATCCGATTTCACACTTTGGAAAATCCTTTCCACATGTGTTTTTTTCCTGATGCAGCGTGTTGCAGAGATATTTGTTTCATCTGTGGTGAATGTATGAAGACTCGAATGAAAGGGTATCCTACACTCAAGGGTCTAGTGTACAGTAAGAAGCCCACATGAAGCCAGTGGATACTTGTACTTTTCACTTAAATTGCTGTTAACATTCAAGAAGAATCTTTCAATTGGGCATTTCTTTGAGGTTATTACAATTTAATGAAACAAAGGGTATTCCAATATACAAGTCGGTATGTTGTCTTATCATTGTGATAGACTGTTACTTTCTCATAGAGAGTACATGAAAATCACAACTTGTGACTGGTGTAAATGTCTATACTTCTCCTTTTCAAGGCAAAATCCGTCTACCCCAACACACCTTAAAGTGTTGTCTTATGCTTTTTCAATAATAACTAACATGTACAAATGGAAGAAGTGTATCGATGAGCGAAACAGTAAACCATCAAGAGCTAAATGTGGAAAATCACACTATTGGGAGAAATATCTCAATGTACAAAAAGCAAAATACGTTTTGCTTTCCTTAGTAGGGTGATATGTACGCAGTTTCCACACAAGTGTGAAAACAGCAATGTACAGATTTTTTCAAGAATGTTTTGAAGTTTTCTTTCGTGATGTTTGGTCAGCCCTGAAAAGGGCTATATAATAATGTCTTGAACATCAGGCTGTTTACTCAATACTCCACTGAGTCAGAATCGCTCTGCTCTGAGCTGGTGTCTGCATCCAATTGAGAGATGTAGTATCTGAGTTCTGCAATTCTCTCAGCCTTTTCACAAGCATACTCGTAAAATGCATTGCGAACCCCTTCCACTGTTGCCATTCGCAGCCTTAAGTTGTAGCGAAAGGAGCGATGGTTTTCTTGTCGTGCCTTGTCATAACGAGTCTGCAACCCCTCCAGCTTGTCATTAAGAAGGACCACTTGTTCGCATGCCCTTTTGAACTTCATCTCAGTTTCGTTAAGGCGAGTGTTGACGTCAAAGCGAGAAGTCTCCATTTTGATGCTTGTAAGATCTGTTGGTATGATGGCCAGTAGAAAGTGGTTGCGGCCTTATATTACAGCACTTGACACCAATTTGCCAATCATAATACTCATCGCTCTGACACGGCCATTATCCTAGATGTATTTTCAGTCATGTGATTCAAGAGCCAATGAGAGGCAGACTCTCACTGATGACTGTCACTACACAGGCTGTCAAGCAGACGTGTTTATACGACTGATTGGCATGCATTTCGGCAACATGTAAAATATAATCAAAGACAATCCTAACAGCAATTCCAGTGAAAAGATGGAATATTTTGCTGCTGATATTCCACTTTTGTCCATTATGTGATTAATATCCAAAGAAGCAAGATAAGTAGTTCAAAGGAGGGCGATAAAGGAAAATGTTAGAGCACTGTGAGAGAAAGTGGATGTGAGACTGTCAGCTTGGGATGTTCTGTCTTCTTGCCGATTAAGACTGACTTAATCAAGTCTTGTTTGTTTAACATATTTTGTCCCACACTCATTTTGTTTGGGGTAATTAAGATTAAAATGTTCTTTCTCTGTGTCTGATGGTTTTGTCAGTTGGAGGTACTCTGTCAACAGCTGATATTGCCTGTCGGAGAGAGACGAGAAACGGCCTAAATTATTTCTTTACACATCACCGCATTTCTTAAGAAGCTGTTACGAATAGAAATAGTAAAGTGTTGCTGGCGAAAATGTTCCTTTGCTGTGACACGTCTGATTCACATGGTGTCCTCGCGGAGTAGGAGAACAAGTTTATCCAGCACGTGCTTAAATACAGCCATCTGAAAAGAAACTGATAAACATACAAGGTGCTGGTCAAGCTAGAATAAATTATGAAGAAATGATTGATGACTTTGTTGAAAGACGTTGATGGATTATTGTTCTGCAAACCAATTGGACTCTAAGATGTGAGCAATGCCTTCAGAAGGATTGATTTCACAACAACTTCAAATGGTAGTTGATGGTTTCCTGTTTTAAATGTAGCTACTTGGTGACATGTGTTGGAAAGAAATGATGAATCGGATATGCATTTGTACTTATAAGTGCTATACTCAAAAAGACTATCCACAGGTCTCCAGCGGTATCGGGTGTAATTGGACGTAGTACATGTGGAGAGGATTGGAAAACACATGTATGGCCTTATTGATAACTGATTAAGTTCGGAGTAACGGTTTTAAATGTAACATGCCCATTCCTAGAGTTTCTTGTTATGTCTCTGAGATCAAACGTACAAAGAAGGACCCCTATTATGCAACACTGAAGAGTTTAGGGTAGGAGAACAGACTCCCTGTAATCGGATTGTTTTAGAACACTGATCAAATCCGATTTCACACTTTGGAAAATCCTTTCCACATGTGTTTTTTTCCTGATGCAGCGTGTTGCAGAGATATTTGTTTCATCTGTGGTGAATGTATGAAGACTCGAATGAAAGGGTATCCTACACTCAAGGGTCTAGTGTACAGTAAGAAGCCCACATGAAGCCAGTGGATACTTGTACTTTTCACTTAAATTGCTGTTAACATTCAAGAAGAATCTTTCAATTGGGCATTTCTTTGAGGTTATTACAATTTAATGAAACAAAGGGTATTCCAATATACAAGTCGGTATGTTGTCTTATCATTGTGATCGACTGTTACTTTCTCATAGAGAGTACATGAAAATCACAACTTGTGACTGGTGTAAATGTCTATACTTCTCCTTTTCAAGGCAAAATCCGTCTACCCCAACACACCTTAAAGTGTTGTCTTATGCTTTTCAATAATAACTAACATGTACAAATGGAAGAAGTGTATCGATGAGCGAAACAGTAAACCATCAAGAGCTAAATGTGGAAAATCACACTATTGGGAGAAATATCTCAATGTACAAAAAGCAAAATACGTTTTGCTTTCCTTAGTAGGGTGATATGTACGCAGTTTCCACACAAGTGTGAAAACAGCAATGTACAGATTTTTCAAGAATGTTTTGAAGTTTTCTTTCGTGATGTTTGGTCAGCCCTGAAAAGGGCTATATAGCCAATGTCTTGAACATCAGGCTGTTTACTCAATACTCCACTGAGTCAGAATCGCTCTGCTCTGAGCTGGTGTCTGCATCCAATTGAGAGATGTAGTATCTGAGTTCTGCAATTCTCTCAGCCTTTTCACAAGCATACTCGTAAAATGCATTGCGAACCCCTTCCACTGTTGCCATTCGCAGCCTTAGTTGTAGCGAAAGGAGCGATGGTTTTCTTGTCGTGCCTTGTCATAACGAGTCTGCAACCCTCCAGCTTGTCATTAAGAAGGACCACTTGTTCGCATGCCCTTTTGAACTTCATCTCAGTTTCGTTAAGGCGAGTGTTGACGTCAAAGCGAGAAGTCTCCATTTTGATGCTTGTAAGATCTGTTGGTATGATGGCCAGTAGAAAGTGGTTGCGGCCTTATATTACAGCACTTGACACCAATTTGCCAATCATAATACTCATCGCTCTGACACGGCCATTATCCTAGATGTATATTCAGTCATGTGATTCAAGAGCCAATGAGAGGCAGACTCTCACTGATGACTGTCACTACACAGGCTGTCAAGCAGACGTGTTTATACGACTGATTGGCATGCATTTCGGCAACATGTAAAATATAATCAAAGACAATCCTAACAGCAATTCCAGTGAAAAGATGGAATATTTTGCTGCTGATATTCCACTTTGTCCATTATGTGATTAATATCCAAAGAAGCAAGATAAGTAGTTCAAAGGAGGACGATAAAGGAAAATGTTAGAGCACTGTGAGAGAAAGTGGATGTGAGACTGTCAGCTTGGGATGTTCTGTCTTCTTGCCGATTAAGACTGACTTAATCAAGTCTTGTTTTCTTTAACTTATTTTTGTCCCACACTCATTTTGTTTGGGGTAATTAAGATTAAAATGTTCTTTCTCAGTGTCTGATGGTTTTGTCAGTTGGAGGTACTCTGTCAACAGCTGATATTGCCTGTCGGAGAGAGACGAGAAACGGCCTAAATTATTTCTTTACACATCACCGCATTTCTTAAGAAGCTGTTACGAATAGAAATAGTAAAGTGTTGCTGGCGAAAATGTTCCTTTGCTGTGACACGTCTGATTCACATGGTGTCCTCGCGGAGTAGGAGAACAAGTTTATCCAGCACGTGCTTAAATACAGCCATCTGAAAAGAAACTGATAAACATACAAGGTGCTGGTCAAGCTAGAATAAATTATGAAGAAATGATTGATGACTTTGTTGAAAGACGTTGATGGATTATTGTTCTGCAAACCAATTGGACTCTAAGATGTGAGCAATGCCTTCAGAAGGATTGATTTCACAACAACTTCAAATGGTAGTTGATGGTTTCCTGTTTTAAATGTAGCTACTTGGTGACATGTGTTGGAAAGAAATGATGAATCGGATATGCATTTGTACTTATAAGTGCTATACTCAAAAAGACTATCCACAGGTCTCCAGCGGTATCGGGTGTAATTGGACGTAGTACATGTGGAGAGGATTGGAAAACACATGTATGGCCTTATTGATAACTGATTAAGTTCGGAGTAACGGTTTTAAATGTAACATGCCCATTCCTAGAGTTTCTTGTTATGTCTCTGAGATCAAACGTACAAAGAAGGACCCTATTATGCAACACTGAAGAGTTTAGGGTAGGAGAACAGACTCCCTGTAATCGGATTGTTTGAGAACACTGATCAAATCCGATTTCACACTTTGGAAAATCCTTTCCACATGTGTTTTTTTCCTGATGCAGCGTGTTGCAGAGATATTTGTTTCATCTGTGGTGAATGTATGAAGACTCGAATGAAAGGGTATCCTACACTCAAGGGTCTAGTGTACAGTAAGAAGCCCACATGAAGCCAGTGGATACTTGTACTTTTCACTTAAATTGCTGTTAACATTCAAGAAGAATCTTTCAATTGGGCATTTCTTTGAGGTTATTACAATTTAATGAAACAAAGGGTATTCCAATATACAAGTCGGTATGTTGTCTTATCATTGTGATAGACTGTTACTTTCTCATAGAGAGTACATGAAAATCACAACTTGTGACTGGTGTAAATGTCTATACTTCTCCTTTTCAAGGCAAAATCCGTCTACCCCAACACACCTTAAAGTGTTGTCTTATGCTTTTTCAATAATAACTAACATGTACAAATGGAAGAAGTGTATCGATGAGCGAAACAGTAAACCATCAAGAGCTAAATGTGGAAAATCACACTATTGGGAGAAATATCTCAATGTACAAAAAGCAAAATACGTTTTGCTTTCCTTAGTAGGGTGATATGTACGCAGTTTCCACACAAGTGTGAAAACAGCAATGTACAGATTTTTTCAAGAATGTTTTGAAGTTTTCTTTCGTGATGTTTGGTCAGCCCTGAAAAGGGCTATATAGCCAATGTCTTGAACATCAGGCTGTTTACTCAATACTCCACTGAGTCAGAATCGCTCTGCTCTGAGCTGGTGTCTGCATCCAATTGAGAGATGTAGTATCTGAGTTCTGCAATTCTCTCAGCCTTTTCACAAGCATACTCGTAGAATGCATTGCGAACCCCTTCCACTGTTGCCATTCGGAGCCTTAAGTTGTAGCGAAAGGAGCGATGGTTTTCTTGTCGTGCCTTGTCATAACGAGTCTGCAACCCCTCCAGCTTGTCATTAAGAAGGACCACTTGTTCGCATGCCCTTTTGAACTTCATCTCAGTTTCGTTAAGGCGAGTGTTGACGTCAAAGCGAGAAGTCTCCATTTTGATGCTTGTAAGATCTGTTGGTATGATGGCCAGTAGAAAGTGGTTGCGGCCTTATATTACAGCACTTGACACCAATTTGCCAATCATAATACTCATCGCTCTGACACGGCCATTATCCTAGATGTATTTTCAGTCATGTGATTCAAGAGCCAATGAGAGGCAGACTCTCACTGATGACTGTCACTACACAGGCTGTCAAGCAGACGTGTTTATACGACTGATTGGCATGCATTTCGGCAACATGTAAAATATAATCAAAGACAATCCTAACAGCAATTCCAGTGAAAAGATGGAATATTTTGCTGCTGATATTCCACTTTTGTCCATTATGTGATTAATATCCAAAGAAGCAAGATAAGTAGTTCAAAGGAGGGCGATAAAGGAAAATGTTAGAGCACTGTGAGAGAAAGTGGATGTGAGACTGTCAGCTTGGGATGTTCTGTCTTCTTGCCGATTAAGACTGACTTAATCAAGTCTTGTTTGTTTAACTTATTTTGTCCCACACTCATTTTGTTTGGGGTAATTAAGATTAAAATGTTCTTTCTCAGTGTCTGATGGTTTTGTCAGTTGGAGGTACTCTGTCAACAGCTGATATTGCCTGTCGGAGAGAGACGAGAAACGGCCTAAATTATTTCTTTACACATCACCGCATTTCTTAAGAAGCTGTTACGAATAGAAATAGTAAAGTGTTGCTGGCGAAAATGTTCCTTTGCTGTGACACGTCTGATTCACATGGTGTCCTCGCGGAGTAGGAGAACAAGTTTATCCAGCACGTGCTTAAATACAGCCATCTGAAAAGAAACTGATAAACATACAAGGTGCTGGTCAAGCTAGAATAAATTATGAAGAAATGATTGATGACTTTGTTGAAAGACGTTGATGGATTATTGTTCTGCAAACCAATTGGACTCTAAGATGTGAGCAATGCCTTCAGAAGGATTGATTTCACAACAACTTCAAATGGTAGTTGATGGTTTCCTGTTTTAAATGTAGCTACTTGGTGACATGTGTTGGAAAGAAATGATGAATCGGATATGCATTTGTACTTATAAGTGCTATACTCAAAAGACTATCCACAGGTCTCCAGCGGTATCGGGTGTAATTGGACGTAGTACATGTGGAGAGGATTGGAAAACACATGTATGGCCTTATTGATAACTGATTAAGTTCGGAGTAACGGTTTTAAATGTAACATGCCCATTCCTAGAGTTTCTTGTTATGTCTCTGAGATCAAACGTACAAAGAAGGACCCTATTATGCAACACTGAAGAGTTTAGGGTAGGAGAACAGACTCCCTGTAATCGGATTGTTTGAGAACACTGATCAAATCCGATTTCACACTTTGGAAAATCCTTTCCACATGTGTTTTTTTCCTGATGCAGCGTGTTGCAGAGATATTTGTTTCATCTGTGGTGAATGTATGAAGACTCGAATGAAAGGGTATCCTACACTCAAGGGTCTAGTGTACAGTAAGAAGCCCACATGAAGCCAGTGGATACTTGTACTTTTCACTTAAATTGCTGTTAACATTCAAGAAGAATCTTTCAATTGGGCATTTCTTTGAGGTTATTACAATTTAATGAAACAAAGGGTATTCCAATATACAAGTCGGTATGTTGTCTTATCATTGTGATAGACTGTTACTTTTCTCATAGAGTACATGAAAATCACAACTTGTGACTGGTGTAAATGTCTATACTTCTCCTTTTCAAGGCAAAATCCGTCTACCCAACACACCTTAAAGTGTTGTCTTATGCTTTTTCAATAATAACTAACATGTACAAATGGAAGAAGTGTATCGATGAGCGAAACAGTAAACCATCAAGAGCTAAATGTGGAAAATCACACTATTGGGAGAAATATCTCAATGTACAAAAAGCAAAATACGTTTTGCTTTCCTTAGTAGGGTGATATGTACGCAGTTTCCACACAAGTGTGAAAACAGCAATGTACAGATTTTTCAAGAATGTTTTGAAGTTTTCTTTCGTGATGTTTGGTCAGCCCTGAAAAGGGCTATATAGCCAATGTCTTGAACATCAGGCTGTTTACTCAATACTCCACTGAGTCAGAATCGCTCTGCTCTGAGCTGGTGTCTGCATCCAATTGAGAGATGTAGTATCTGAGTTCTGCAATTCTCTCAGCCTTTTCACAAGCATACTCGTAAAATGCATTGCGAACCCCTTCCACTGTTGCCATTCGCAGCCTTAGTTGTAGCGAAAGGAGCGATGGTTTTCTTGTCGTGCCTTGTCATAACGAGTCTGCAACCCCTCCAGCTTGTCATTAAGAAGGACCACTTGTTCGCATGCCCTTTGAACTTCATCTCAGTTTCGTTAAGGCGAGTGTTGACGTCAAAGCGAGAAGTCTCCATTTTGATGCTTGTAAGATCTGTTGGTATGATGGCCAGTAGAAAGTGGTTGCGGCCTTATATTACAGCACTTGACACCAATTTGCCAATCATAATACTCATCGCTCTGACACGGCCATTATCCTAGATGTATATTCAGTCATGTGATTCAAGAGCCAATGAGAGGCAGACTCTCACTGATGACTGTCACTACACAGGCTGTCAAGCAGACGTGTTTATACGACTGATTGGCATGCATTTCGGCAACATGTAAAATATAATCAAAGACAATCCTAACAGCAATTCCAGTGAAAAGATGGAATATTTTGCTGCTGATATTCCACTTTTGTCCATTATGTGATTAATATCCAAAGAAGCAAGATAAGTAGTTCAAAGGAGGGCGATAAAGGAAAATGTTAGAGCACTGTGAGAGAAAGTGGATGTGAGACTGTCAGCTTGGGATGTTCTGTCTTCTTGCCGATTAAGACTGACTTAATCAAGTCTTGTTTGTTTAACTTATTTTGTCCCACACTCATTTTGTTTGGGGTAATTAAGATTAAAATGTTCTTTCTCAGTGTCTGATGGTTTTGTCAGTTGGAGGTACTCTGTCAACAGCTGATATTGCCTGTCGGAGAGAGACGAGAAACGGCCTAAATTATTTCTTTACACATCACCGCATTTCTTAAGAAGCTGTTACGAATAGAAATAGTAAAGTGTTGCTGGCGAAAATGTTCCTTTGCTGTGACACGTCTGATTCACATGGTGTCCTCGCGGAGTAGGAGAACAAGTTTATCCAGCACGTGCTTAAATACAGCCATCTGAAAAGAAACTGATAAACATACAAGGTGCTGGTCAAGCTAGAATAAATTATGAAGAAATGATTGATGACTTTGTTGAAAGACGTTGATGGATTATTGTTCTGCAAACCAATTGGACTCTAAGATGTGAGCAATGCCTTCAGAAGGATTGATTTCACAACAACTTCAAATGGTAGTTGATGGTTTCCTGTTTTAAATGTAGCTACTTGGTGACATGTGTTGGAAAGAAATGATGAATCGGATATGCATTTGTACTTATAAGTGCTATACTCAAAAAGACTATCCACAGGTCTCCAGCGGTATCGGGTGTAATTGGACGTAGTACATGTGGAGAGGATTGGAAAACACATGTATGGCCTTATTGATAACTGATTAAGTTCGGAGTAACGGTTTTAAATGTAACATGCCCATTCCTAGAGTTTCTTGTTATGTCTCTGAGATCAAACGTACAAAGAAGGACCCCTATTATGCAACACTGAAGAGTTTAGGGTAGGAGAACAGACTCCCTGTAATCGGATTGTTTGAGAACACTGATCAAATCCGATTTCACACTTTGGAAAATCCTTTCCACATGTGTTGTTTTTTCCTGATGCAGCGTGTTGCAGAGATATTTGCTTCATCTGTGGTGAATGTATGAAGACTCGAATGAAAGGGTATCCTACACTCAAGGGTCTAGCGTACAGTAAGAAGCCCACATGAAGCCAGTGGATACTTGTACTTTTCACTTAAATTGCTGTTAACATTCAAGAAGAATCTTTCAATTGGGCATTTCTTTGAGGTTATTACAATTTAATGAAACAAAGGGTATTCCAATATACAAGTCGGTATGTTGTCTTATCATTGTGATAGACTGTTACTTTCTCATAGAGAGTACATGAAAATCACAACTTGTGACTGGTGTAAATGTCTATACTTCTCCTTTTCAAGGCAAAATCCGTCTACCCCAACACACCTTAAAGTGTTGTCTTATGCTTTTTTCAATAATAACTAACATGTATAAATGGAAGAAGTGTATCGATGAGCGAAACAGTAAACCATCAAGAGCTAAATGTGGAAAATCACACTATTGGGAGAAATATCTCAATGTACAAAAAGCAAAATACGTTTTGCTTTCCTTAGTAGGGTGATATGTACGCAGTTTCCACACAAGTGTGAAAACAGCAATGTACAGATTTTTTCAAGAATGTTTTGAAGTTTTCTTTCGTGATGTTTGGTCAGCCCTGAAAAGGGCTATATAGCCAATGTCTTGAACATAAGGCTGTTTACTCAATACTCCACTGAGTCAGAATCGCTCTGCTCTGAGCTGGTGTCTGCATCCAATTGAGAGATGTAGTATCTGAGTTCTGCAATTCTCTCAGCCTTTTCACAAGCATACTCGTAAAATGCATTGCGAACCCCTTCCACTGTTGCCATTCGCAGCCTTAGTTGTAGCGAAAGGAGCGATGGTTTTCTTGTCGTGCCTTGTCATAACGAGTCTGCAACCCCTCCAGCTTGTCATTAAGAAGGACCACTTGTTCGCATGCCCTTTTGAACTTCATCTCAGTTTCGTTAAGGCGAGTGTTGACGTCAAAGCGAGAAGTCTCCATTTTGATGCTTGTAAGATCTGTTGGTATGATGGCCAGTAGAAAGTGGTTGCGGCCTTATATATTACAGCACTTGACACCAATTTGCCAATCATAATACTCATCGCTCTGACACGGCCATTATCCTAGATGTATATTCAGTCATGTGATTCAAGAGCCAATGAGAGGCAGACTCTCACTGATGACTGTCACTACACAGGCTGTCAAGCAGACGTGTTTATACGACTGATTGGCATGCATTTCGGCAACATGTAAAATATAATCAAAGACAATCCTAACAGCAATTCCAGTGAAAAGATGGAATATTTTGCTGCTGATATTCCACTTTTGTCCATTATGTGATTAATATCCAAAGAAGCAAGATAAGTAGTTCAAAGGAGGACGATAAAGGAAAATGTTAGAGCACTGTGAGAGAAAGTGGATGTGAGACTGTCAGCTTGGGATGTTCTGTCTTCTTGCCGATTAAGACTGACTTAATCAAGTCTTGTTTGTTTAACTTATTTTGTCCCACACTCATTTTGTTTGGGGTAATTAAGATTAAAATGTTCTTTCTCAGTGTCTGATGGTTTTGTCAGTTGGAGGTACTCTGTCAACAGCTGATATTGCCTGTCGGAGAGAGACGAGAAACGGCCTAAATTATTTCTTTACACATCACCGCATTTCTTAAGAAGCTGTTACGAATAGAAATAGTAAAGTGTTGCTGGCGAAAATGTTCCTTTGCTGTGACACGTCTGATTCACATGGTGTCCTCGCGGAGTAGGAGAACAAGTTTATCCAGCACGTGCTTAAATACAGCCATCTGAAAAGAAACTGATAAACATACAAGGTGCTGGTCAAGCTAGAATAAATTATGAAGAAATGATTGATGACTTTGTTGAAAGACGTTGATGGATTATTGTTCTGCAAACCAATTGGACTCTAAGATGTGAGCAATGCCTTCAGAAGGATTGATTTCACAACAACTTCAAATGGTAGTTGATGGTTTCCTGTTTTAAATGTAGCTACTTGGTGACATGTGTTGGAAAGAAATGATGAATCGGATATGCCTTTGTACTTATAAGTGCTATACTCAAAAAGACTATCCACAGGTCTCCAGCGGTATCGGGTGTAATTGGACGTAGTACATGTGGAGAGGATTGGAAAACACATGTATGGCCTTATTGATAACTGATTAAGTTCGGAGTAACGGTTTTAAATGTAACATGCCCATTCCTAGAGTTTCTTGTTATGTCTCTGAGATCAAACGTACAAAGAAGGACCCCTATTATGCAACACTGAAGAGTTTAGGGTAGGAGAACAGACTCCCTGTAATCGGATTGTTTTAGAACACTGATCAAATCCGATTTCACACTTTGGAAAATCCTTTCCACATGTGTTGTTTTTTCCTGATGCAGCGTGTTGCAGAGATATTTGTTTCATCTGTGGTGAATGTATGAAGACTCGAATGAAAGGGTATCCTACACTCAAGGGTCTAGTGTACAGTAAGAAGCCCACATGAAGCCAGTGGATACTTGTACTTTTCACTTAAATTGCTGTTAACATTCAAGAAGAATCTTTCAATTGGGCATTTCTTTGAGGTTATTACAATTTAATGAAACAAAGGGTATTCCAATATACAAGTCGGTATGTTGTCTTATCATTGTGATAGACTGTTACTTTCTCATAGAGAGTACATGAAAATCACAACTTGTGACTGGTGTAAATGTCTATACTTCTCCTTTTCAAGGCAAAATCCGTCTACCCCAACACACCTTAAAGTGTTGTCTTATGCTTTTTCAATAATAACTAACATGTACAAATGGAAGAAGTGTATCGATGAGCGAAACAGTAAACCATCAAGAGCTAAATGTGGAAAATCACACTATTGGGAGAAATATCTCAATGTACAAAAAGCAAAATACGTTTTGCTTTCCTTAGTAGGGTGATATGTACGCAGTTTCCACACAAGTGTGAAAACAGCAATGTACAGATTTTTTCAAGAATGTTTTGAAGTTTTCTTTCGTGATGTTTGGTCAGCCCTGAAAAGGGCTATATAGCCAATGTCTTGAACATCAGGCTGTTTACTCAATACTCCACTGAGTCAGAATCGCTCTGCTCTGAGCTGGTGTCTGCATCCAATTGAGAGATGTAGTATCTGAGTTCTGCAATTCTCTCAGCCTTTTCACAAGCATACTCGTAGAATGCATTGCGAACCCCTTCCACTGTTGCCATTCGCAGCCTTAAGTTGTAGCGAAAGGAGCGATGGTTTTCTTGTCGTGCCTTGTCATAACGAGTCTGCAACCCCTCCAGCTTGTCATTAAGAAGGACCACTTGTTCGCATGCCCTTTTGAACTTCATCTCAGTTTCGTTAAGGCGAGTGTTGACGTCAAAGCGAGAAGTCTCCATTTTGATGCTTGTAAGATCTGTTGGTATGATGGCCAGTAGAAAGTGGTTGCGGCCTTATATTACAGCACTTGACACCAATTTGCCAATCATAATACTCATCGCTCTGACACGGCCATTATCCTAGATGTATTTTCAGTCATGTGATTCAAGAGCCAATGAGAGGCAGACTCTCACTGATGACTGTCACTACACAGGCTGTCAAGCAGACGTGTTTATACGACTGATTGGCATGCATTTCGGCAACATGTAAAATATAATCAAAGACAATCCTAACAGCAATTCCAGTGAAAAGATGGAATATTTTGCTGCTGATATTCCACTTTTGTCCATTATGTGATTAATATCCAAAGAAGCAAGATAAGTAGTTCAAAGGAGGGCGATAAAGGAAAATGTTAGAGCACTGTGAGAGAAAGTGGATGTGAGACTGTCAGCTTGGGATGTTCTGTCTTCTTGCCGATTAAGACTGACTTAATCAAGTCTTGTTTCTTTAACTTATTTTGTCCCACACTCATTTTGTTTGGGGTAATTAAGATTAAAATGTTCTTTCTCAGTGTCTGATGGTTTTGTCAGTTGGAGGTACTCTGTCAACAGCTGATATTACCTGTCGGAGAGAGACGAGAAACGGCCTAAATTATTTCTTTACACATCACCGCATTTCTTAAGAAGCTGTTACGAATAGAAATAGTAAAGTGTTGCTGGCGAAAATGTTCCTTTGCTGTGACACGTCTGATTCACATGGTGTCCTCGCGGAGTAGGAGAACAAGTTTATCCAGCACGTGCTTAAATACAGCCATCTGAAAAGAAACTGATAAACATACAAGGTGCTGGTCAAGCTAGAATAAATTATGAAGAAATGATTGATGACTTTGTTGAAAGACGTTGATGGATTATTGTTCTGCAAACCAATTGGACTCTAAGATGTGAGCAATGCCTTCAGAAGGATTGATTTCACAACAACTTCAAATGGTAGTTGATGGTTTCCTGTTTTAAATGTAGCTACTTGGTGACATGTGTTGGAAAGAAATGATGAATCGGATATGCCTTTGTACTTATAAGTGCTATACTCAAAAAGACTATCCACAGGTCTCCAGCGGTATCGGGTGTAATTGGACGTAGTACATGTGGAGAGGATTGGAAAACACATGTATGGCCTTATTGATAACTGATTAAGTTCGGAGTAACGGTTTTAAATGTAACATGCCCATTCCTAGAGTTTCTTGTTATGTCTCTGAGATCAAACGTACAAAGAAGGACCCTATTATGCAACACTGAAGAGTTTAGGGTAGGAGAACAGACTCCCTGTAATCGGATTGTTTTAGAACACTGATCAAATCCGATTTCACACTTTGGAAAATCCTTTCCACATGTGTTGTTTTTTCCTGATGCAGCGTGTTGCAGAGATATTTGTTTCATCTGTGGTGAATGTATGAAGACTCGAATGAAAGGGTATCCTACACTCAAGGGTCTAGTGTACAGTAAGAAGCCCACATGAAGCCAGTGGATACTTGTACTTTTCACTTAAATTGCTGTTAACATTCAAGAAGAATCTTTCAATTGGGCATTTCTTTGAGGTTATTACAATTTAATGAAACAAAGGGTATTCCAATATACAAGTCGGTATGTTGTCTTATCATTGTGATAGACTGTTACTTTCTCATAGAGAGTACATGAAAATCACAACTTGTGACTGGTGTAAATGTCTATACTTCTCCTTTTCAAGGCAAAATCCGTCTACCCCAACACACCTTAAAGTGTTGTCTTATGCTTTTCAATAATAACTAACATGTACAAATGGAAGAAGTGTATCGATGAGCGAAACAGTAAACCATCAAGAGCTAAATGGGGAAAATCACACTATTGGGAGAAATATCTCAATGTACAAAAAGCAAAATACGTTTTGCTTTCCTTAGTAGGGTGATATGTACGCAGTTTCCACACAAGTGTGAAAACAGCAATGTACAGATTTTTCAAGAATGTTTTGAAGTTTTCTTTCGTGATGTTTGCTCAGCCCTGAAAAGGGCTATATAGCCAATGTCTTGAACATCAGGCTGTTTACTCAATACTCCACTGAGTCAGAATCGCTCTGCTCTGAGCTGGTGTCTGCATCAATTGAGAGATGTAGTATCTGAGTTCTGCAATTCTCTCAGCCTTTTCACAAGCATACTCGTAAAATGCATTGCGAACCCCTTCCACTGTTGCCATTCGCAGCCTTAAGTTGTAGCGAAAGGGCGATGGTTTTCTTGTCGTGCCTTGTCATAACGAGTCTGCAACCCCTCCAGCTTGTCATTAAGAAGGACCACTTGTTCGCATGCCCTTTTGAACTTCATCTCAGTTTCGTTAAGGCGAGTGTTGACGTCAAAGCGAGAAGTCTCCATTTTGATGCTTGTAAGATCTGTTGGTATGATGGCCAGTAGAAAGTGGTTGCGGCCTTATATTACAGCACTTGACACCAATTTGCCAATCATAATACTCATCGCTCTGACACGGCCATTATCCTAGATGTATATTCAGTCATGTGATTCAAGAGCCAATGAGAGGCAGACTCTCACTGATGACTGTCACTACACAGGCTGTCAAGCAGACGTGTTTATACGACTGATTGGCATGCATTTCGGCAACATGTAAAATATAATCAAAGACAATCCTAACAGCAATTCCAGTGAAAAGATGGAATATTTTGCTGCTGATATTCCACTTTTGTCCATTATGTGATTAATATCCAAAGAAGCAAGATAAGTAGTTCAAAGGAGGACGATAAAGGAAAATGTTAGAGCACTGTGAGAGAAAGTGGATGTGAGACTGTCAGCTTGGGATGTTCTGTCTTCTTGCCGATTAAGACTGACTTAATCAAGTCTTGTTTCTTTAACTTATTTTGTCCCACACTCATTTTGTTTGGGGTAATTAAGATTAAAATGTTCTTTCTCAGTGTCTGATGGTTTTGTCAGTTGGAGGTACTCTGTCAACAGCTGATATTACCTGTCGGAGAGAGACGAGAAACGGCCTAAATTATTTCTTTACACATCACCGCATTTCTTAAGAAGCTGTTACGAATAGAAATAGTAAAGTGTTGCTGGCGAAAATGTTCCTTTGCTGTGACACGTCTGATTCACATGGTGTCCTCGCGGAGTAGGAGAACAAGTTTATCCAGCACGTGCTTAAATACAGCCATCTGAAAAGAAACTGATAAACATACAAGGTGCTGGTCAAGCTAGAATAAATTATGAAGAAATGATTGATGACTTTGTTGAAAGACGTTGATGGATTATTGTTCTGCAAACCAATTGGACTCTAAGATGTGAGCAATGCCTTCAGAAGGATTGATTTCACAACAACTTCAAATGGTAGTTGATGGTTTCCTGTTTTAAATGTAGCTACTTGGTGACATGTGTTGGAAAGAAATGATGAATCGGATATGCCTTTGTACTTATAAGTGCTATACTCAAAAGACTATCCACAGGTCTCCAGCGGTATCGGGTGTAATTGGACGTAGTACATGTGGAGAGGATTGGAAAACACATGTATGGCCTTATTGATAACTGATTAAGTTCGGAGTAACGGTTTTAAATGTAACATGCCCATTCCTAGAGTTTCTTGTTATGTCTCTGAGATCAAACGTACAAAGAAAGGACCCTATTATGCAACACTGAAGAGTTTAGGGTAGGAGAACAGACTCCCTGTAATCGGATTGTTTTAGAACACTGATCAAATCCGATTTCACACTTTGGAAAATCCTTTCCACATGTGTTGTTTTTTCCTGATGCAGCGTGTTGCAGAGATATTTGTTTCATCTGTGGTGAATGTATGAAGACTCGAATGAAAGGGTATCCTACACTCAAAGGGTCTAGTGTACAGTAAGAAGCCCACATGAAGCCAGTGGATACTTGTACTTTTCACTTAAATTGCTGTTAACATTCAAGAAGAATCTTTCAATTGGGCATTTCTTTGAGGTTATTACAATTTAATGAAACAAAGGGTATTCAATATACAAGTCGGTATGTTGTCTTATCATTGTGATAGACTGTTACTTTCTCATAGAGTACATGAAAATCACAACTTGTGACTGGTGTAAATGTCTATACTTCTCCTTTTCAAGGCAAAATCCGTCTACCCCAACACACCTTAAAGTGTTGTCTTATGCTTTTCAATAATAACTAACATGTACAAATGGAAGAAGTGTATCGATGAGCGAAACAGTAAACCATCAAAGAGCTAAATGGGGAAAATCACACTATTGGGAGAAATATCTCAATGTACAAAAGCAAAATACGTTTTGCTTTCCTTAGTAGGGTGATATGTACGCAGTTTCCACACAAGTGTGAAAACAGCAATGTACAGATTTTTTCAAGAATGTTTTGAAGTTTTCTTTCGTGATGTTTGCTCAGCCCTGAAAAGGGCTATATAGCCAATGTCTTGAACATCAGGCTGTTTACTCAATACTCCACTGAGTCAGAATCGCTCTGCTCTGAGCTGGTGTCTGCATCCAATTGAGAGATGTAGTATCTGAGTTCTGCAATTCTCTCAGCCTTTTCACAAGCATACTCGTAAAATGCATTGCGAACCCCTTCCACTGTTGCCATTCGCAGCCTTAAGTTGTAGCGAAAGGGCGATGGTTTTCTTGTCGTGCCTTGTCATAACGAGTCTGCAACCCCTCCAGCTTGTCATTAAGAAGGACCACTTGTTCGCATGCCCTTTTGAACTTCATCTCAGTTTCGTTAAGGCGAGTGTTGACGTCAAAGCGAGAAGTCTCCATTTTGATGCTTGTAAGATCTGTTGGTATGATGGCCAGTAGAAAGTGGTTGCGGCCTTATATTACAGCACTTGACACCAATTTGCCAATCATAATACTCATCGCTCTGACACGGCCATTATCCTAGATGTATATTCAGTCATGTGATTCAAGAGCCAATGAGAGGCAGACTCTCACTGATGACTGTCACTACACAGGCTGTCAAGCAGACGTGTTTATACGACTGATTGGCATGCATTTCGGCAACATGTAAAATATAATCAAAGACAATCCTAACAGCAATTCCAGTGAAAAGATGGAATATTTTGCTGCTGATATTCCACTTTTGTCCATTATGTGATTAATATCCAAAGAAGCAAGATAAGTAGTTCAAAGGAGGACGATAAAGGAAAATGTTAGAGCACTGTGAGAGAAAGTGGATGTGAGACTGTCAGCTTGGGATGTTCTGTCTTCTTGCCGATTAAGACTGACTTAATCAAGTCTTGTTTCTTTAACTTATTTTGTCCCACACTCATTTTGTTTGGGGTAATTAAGATTAAAATGTTCTTTCTCAGTGTCTGATGGTTTTGTCAGTTGGAGGTACTCTGTCAACAGCTGATATTACCTGTCGGGAGAGACGAGAAACGGCCTAAATTATTTCTTTACACATCACCGCATTTCTTAAGAAGCTGTTACGAATAGAAATAGTAAAGTGTTGCTGGCGAAAATGTTCCTTTGCTGTGACACGTCTGATTCACATGGTGTCCTCGCGGAGTAGGAGAACAAGTTTATCCAGCACGTGCTTAAATACAGCCATCTGAAAAGAAACTGATAAACATACAAGGTGCTGGTCAAGCTAGAATAAATTATGAAGAAATGATTGATGACTTTGTTGAAAGACGTTGATGGATTATTGTTCTGCAAACCAATTGGACTCTAAGATGTGAGCAATGCCTTCAGAAGGATTGATTTCACAACAACTTCAAATGGTAGTTGATGGTTTCCTGTTTTAAATGTAGCTACTTGGTGACATGTGTTGGAAAGAAATGATGAATCGGATATGCCTTTGTACTTATAAGTGCTATACTCAAAAGACTATCCACAGGTCTCCAGCGGTATCGGGTGTAATTGGACGTAGTACATGTGGAGAGGATTGGAAAACACATGTATGGCCTTATTGATAACTGATTAAGTTCAGAGTAACGGTTTTAAATGTAACATGCCCATTCCTAGAGTTTCTTGTTATGTCTCTGAGATCAAACGTACAAAGAAGGACCCCTATTATGCAACACTGAAGAGTTTAGGGTAGGAGAACAGACTCCCTGTAATCGGATTGTTTTAGAACACTGATCAAATCCGATTTCACACTTTGGAAAATCCTTTCCACATGTGTTGTTTTTTCCTGATGCAGCGTGTTGCAGAGATATTTGTTTCATCTGTGGTGAATGTATGAAGACTCGAATGAAAGGGTATCCTACACTCAAGGGTCTAGTGTACAGTAAGAAGCCCACATGAAGCCAGTGGATACTTGTACTTTTCACTTAAATTGCTGTTAACATTCAAGAAGAATCTTTCAATTGGGCATTTCTTTGAGGTTATTACAATTTAATGAAACAAAGGGTATTCAATATACAAGTCGGTATGTTGTCTTATCATTGTGATAGACTGTTACTTTCTCATAGAGAGTACATGAAAATCACAACTTGTGACTGGTGTAAATGTCTATACTTCTCCTTTTCAAGGCAAAATCCGTCTACCCCAACACACCTTAAAGTGTTGTCTTATGCTTTTCAATAATAACTAACATGTACAAATGGAAGAAGTGTATCGATGAGCGAAACAGTAAACCATCAAGAGCTAAATGGGGAAAATCACACTATTGGGAGAAATATCTCAATGTACAAAAAGCAAAATACGTTTTGCTTTCCTTAGTAGGGTGATATGTACGCAGTTTCCACACAAGTGTGAAAACAGCAATGTACAGATTTTTCAAGAATGTTTTGAAGTTTTCTTTCGTGATGTTTGCTCAGCCCTGAAAAGGGCTATATAGCCAATGTCTTGAACATCAGGCTGTTTACTCAATACTCCACTGAGTCAGAATCGCTCTGCTCTGAGCTGGTGTCTGCATCCAATTGAGAGATGTAGTATCTGAGTTCTGCAATTCTCTCAGCCTTTTCACAAGCATACTCGTAAAATGCATTGCGAACCCCTTCCACTGTTGCCATTCGCAGCCTTAAGTTGTAGCGAAAGGGCGATGGTTTTCTTGTCGTGCCTTGTCATAACGAGTCTGCAACCCCTCCAGCTTGTCATTAAGAAGGACCACTTGTTCGCATGCCCTTTTTGAACTTCATCTCAGTTTCGTTAAGGCGAGTGTTGACGTCAAAGCGAGAAGTCTCCATTTTGATGCTTGTAAGATCTGTTGGTATGATGGCCAGTAGAAAGTGGTTGCGGCCTTATATTACAGCACTTGACACCAATTTGCCAATCATAATACTCATCGCTCTGACACGGCCATTATCCTAGATGTATATTCAGTCATGTGATTCAAGAGCCAATGAGAGGCAGACTCTCACTGATGACTGTCACTACACAGGCTGTCAAGCAGACGTGTTTATACGACTGATTGGCATGCATTTCGGCAACATGTAAAATATAATCAAAGACAATCCTAACAGCAATTCCAGTGAAAAGATGGAATATTTTGCTGCTGATATTCCACTTTTGTCCATTATGTGATTAATATCCAAAGAAGCAAGATAAGTAGTTCAAAGGAGGACGATAAAGGAAAATGTTAGAGCACTGTGAGAGAAAGTGGATGTGACACTGTCAGCTTGGGATGTTCTGTCTTCTTGCCGATTAAGACTGACTTAATCAAGTCTTGTTTGTTTAACTTATTTTGTCCCACACTCATTTTGTTTGGGGTAATTAAGATTAAAATGTTCTTTCTCAGTGTCTGATGGTTTTGTCAGTTGGAGGTACTCTGTCAACAGCTGATATTGCCTGTCGGAGAGAGACGAGAAACGGCCTAAATTATTTCTTTAGACATCACCGCATTTCTTAAGAAGCTGTTACGAATAGAAATAGTAAAGTGTTGCTGGCGAAAATGTTCCTTTGCTGTGACACGTCTGATTCACATGGTGTCCTCGCGGAGTAGGAGAACAAGTTTATCCAGCACGTGCTTAAATACAGCCATCTGAAAAGAAACTGATAAACATACAAGGTGCTGGTCAAGCTAGAATAAATTATGAAGAAATGATTGATGACTTTGTTGAAAGACGTTGATGGATTATTGTTCTGCAAACCAATTGGACTCTAAGATGTGAGCAATGCCTTCAGAAGGATTGATTTCACAACAACTTCAAATGGTAGTTGATGGTTTCCTGTTTTAAATGTAGCTACTTGGTGACATGTGTTGGAAAGAAATGATGAATCGGATATGCATTTGTACTTATAAGTGCTATACTCAAAAAGACTATCCACAGGTCTCCAGCGGTATCGGGTGTAATTGGACGTAAGAAGATGTGGAGAGGATTGGAAAACACATGTATGGCCTTATTGATAACCGATTCAGTTCGGAGTAACGGTTTTAAATGTAACATGTCCATTCCTAGAGCTTCTTGTTATGTCTCTGAGATCAAACGTACAAAGAAGGACCCCTATTATGCAACACTGAAGAGTTTAGGGTAGGAGAACAGACTCCTGTAATCGGATTGTTTTAGAACACTGATCAAATCCGATTTCACACTTTGGAAAATCCTTTCCACATGTGTTGTTTTTTCCTGATGCAGCGTGTTGCAGAGATATTTGTTTCATCTGTGGTGAATGTATGAAGACTCGAATGAAAGGGTATCCTACACTCAAGGGTCTAGTGTACAGTAAGAAGCCCACATGAAGCCAGTGGATACTTGTACTTTTCACTTAAATTGCTGTTAACATTCAAGAAGAATCTTTCAATTGGGCATTTCTTTGAGGTTATTACAATTTAATGAAACAAAGGGTATTCCAATATACAAGTCGGTATGTTGTCTTATCATTGTGATAAACTGTTACTTTCTCATAGTGAGTACATGAAAATCACAACTTGTGACTGGTGTAAATGTCTATACTTCTCCTTTTCAAGGCAAAATCCGTCTACCCCAACACACCTTAAAGTGTTGTCTTATGCTTTTTCAATAATAACTAACATGTATAAATGGAAGAAGTGTATCGATGAGCGAAACAGTAAACCATCAAGAGCTAAATGTGGAAAATCACACTATTGGGAGAAATATCTCAATGTACAAAAAGCAAAATACGTTTTGCTTTCCTTAGTAGGGTGATATGTACGCAGTTTCCACACAAGTGTGAAAACAGCAATGTACAGATTTTTTTCAAGAATGTTTTGAAGTTTTCTTTCGTGATGTTTGGTCAGCCCTGAAAAGGGCTATATATTCAATGTCTTGAACATAAGGCTGTTTACTCAATACTCCACTGAGTCAGAATCGCTCTGCTCTGAGCTGGTGTCTGCATCCAATTGAGAGATGTAGTATCTGAGTTCTGCAATTCTCTCAGCCTTTTCACAAGCATACTCGTAAAATGCATTGCGAACCCCTTCCACTGTTGCCATTCGCAGCCTTAGTTGTAGCGAAAGGAGCGATGGTTTTCTTGTCGTGCCTTGTCATAACGAGTCTGCAACCCCTCCAGCTTGTCATTAAGAAGGACCACTTGTTCGCATGCCCTTTTGAACTTCATCTCAGTTTCGTTAAGGCTAGTGTTGACGTCAAAGCGAGAAGTCTCCATTTTGATGCTTGTAAGATCTGTTGGTATGATGGCCAGTAGAAAGTGGTTGCGGCCTTATAATACAGCACTTGACACCAATTTGCCAATCATAATACTCATCGCTCTGACACGGCCATTATCCTAGATGTATATTCGGTCATGTGATTCAAGAGCCAATGAGAGGCAGACTCTCACTGATGACTGTCACTACACAGGCTGTCAAGCAGACGTGATTATACGACTGATTGGCATGCATTTCGGCAACATGTAAAATATAATCAAAGACAATCCTAACAGCAATTCCAGTGAAAAGATGGAATATTTTGCTGCTGATATTCCACTTTTGTCCATTATGTGATTAATATCCAAAGAAGCAAGATAAGTAGTTCAAAGGAGGGCGATAAAGGAAAATGTTAGAGCACTGTGAGAGAAAGTGGATGTGACACTGTCAGCTTGGGATGTTCTGTCTTCTTGCCGATTAAGACTGACTTAATCAAGTCTTGTTTCTTTAACTTATTTTATCCCACACTCATTTTGTTTGGGGTAATTAAGATTAAAATGTTCTTTCTCAGTGTCTGATGGTTTTGTCAGTTGGAGGTACTCTGTCAACAGCTGATATTGCCTGTCGGAGAGAGACGAGAAACGGCCTAAATTATTTCTTTAGACATCACCGCATTTCTTAAGAAGCTGTTACGAATAGAAATAGTAAAGTGTTGCTGGCGAAAATGTTCCTTTGCTGTGACACGTCTGATTCACATGGTGTCCTCGCGGAGTAGGAGAACAAGTTTATCCAGCACGTGCTTAAATACAGCCATCTGAAAAGAAACTGATAAACATACAAGGTGCTGGTCAAGCTAGAATAAATTATGAAGAAATGATTGATGACTTTGTTGAAAGACGTTGATGGATTATTGTTCTGCAAACCAATTGGACTCTAAGATGTGAGCAATGCCTTCAGAAGGATTGATTTCACAACAACTTCAAATGGTAGTTGATGGTTTCCTGTTTTAAATGTAGCTACTTGGTGACATGTGTTGGAAAGAAATGATGAATCGGATATGCATTTGTACTTATAAGTGCTATACTCAAAAAGACTATCCACAGGTCTCCAGCGGTATCGGGTGTAATTGGACGTAAGAAGATGTGGAGAGGATTGGAAAACACATGTATGGCCTTATTGATAACCGATTCAGTTCGGAGTAACGGTTTTAAATGTAACATGCCCATTCCTAGAGTTTCTTGTTATGTCTCTGAGATCAAACGTACAAAGAAGGACCCCTATTATGCAACACTGAAGAGTTTAGGGTAGGAGAACAGACTCCCTGTAATCGGATTGTTTTAGAACACTGATCAAATCCGATTTCACACTTTGGAAAATCCTTTCCACATGTGTTGTTTTTTCCTGATGCAGCGTGTTGCAGAGATATTTGTTTCATCTGTGGTGAATGTATGAAGACTCGAATGAAAGGGTATCCTACACTCAAGGGTCTAGTGTACAGTAAGAAGCCCACATGAAGCCAGTGGATACTTGTACTTTTCACTTAAATTGCTGTTAACATTCAAGAAGAATCTTTCAATTGGGCATTTCTTTGAGGTTATTACAATTTAATGAAACAAAGGGTATTCCAATATACAAGTCGGTATGTTGTCTTATCATTGTGATAGACTGTTACTTTCTCATAGAGAGTACATGAAAATCACAACTTGTGACTGGTGTAAATGTCTATACTTCTCCTTTTCAAGGCAAAATCCGTCTACCCCAACACACCTTAAAGTGTTGTCTCATGCTTTTTCAATAATAACTAACATGTACAAATGGAAGAAGTGTATCGATGAGCGAAACAGTAAACCATCAAGAGCTAAATGTGGAAAATCACACTATTGGGAGAAATATCTCAATGTACAAAAAGCAAAATACGTTTTGCTTTCCTTAGTAGGGTGATATGTACGCAGTTTCCACACAAGTGTGAAAACAGCCATGTACAGATTTTTTTCAAGAATGTTTTGAAGTTTTCTTTCGTGATGTTTGGTCAGCCCTGAAAAGGGCTATATAGCCAATGTCTTGAACATCAGGCTGTTTACTCAATACTCCACTGAGTCAGAATCGCTCTGCTCTGAGCTGGTGTCTGCATCCAATTGAGAGATGTAGTATCTGAGTTCTGCAATTCTCTCAGCCTTTTCACAAGCATACTCGTAGAATGCATTGCGAACCCCTTCCACTGTTGCCATTCGGAGCCTTAAGTTGTAGCGAAAGGAGCGATGGTTTTCTTGTCGTGCCTTGTCATAACGAGTCTGCAACCCCCCCAGCTTGTCATTAAGAAGGACCACTTGTTCGCATGCCCTTTTGAACTTCATCTCAGTTTCGTTAAGGCGAGTGTTGACGTCAAAGCGAGAAGTCTCCATTTTGATGCTTGTAAGATCTGTTGGTATGATGGCCAGTAGAAAGTGGTTGCGGCCTTATATTACAGCACTTGACACCAATTTGCCAATCATAATACTCATCGCTCTGACACGGCCATTATCCTAGATGTATATTCAGTCATGTGATTCAAGAGCCAATGAGTGTCTGAGGGTTTTTTGTCAGTTGGAGGTAATCTGTCAACAGCTGATATTGCCTGTCGGAGAGAGACGAGAAACGGCCTAAACTATTTCTTTAACCATCACCGCATTTTTTAAGAAGCTGTTACGAATAGAAATAGTAAAGTGTTGCTGGTGAAAATGTTCGTTTGGTGTGACACGTCTGATTCACATTGCGTCTTTGCGGAGAAAGAGAATGCGAACAATGCCTTCAGAAAGATTGATTTCACAACAACTTCAAATGGTAAATTATGTTTTCCTGTTGAAAATGTAGCTACTTGGTGGCATGTGTTGGTAGAAAATGATGAATCGGATATGCCTTTATTTATATAAGTCCTATACTCAAAAAGACTATCCACAGGTCCCCAGCCGTATCGGGTCCAGTTGGACGTTGTACATGTTGAAATTGGAAGAAGTGTATCGAATAGCGAAACAGTAAACCAGCAAGAGAGAAATGTGGAAAATCACACTAATGGGAAAAATATCTCAATGTACAAAGTCCAAAAAACGTTTTACTTTATATATCAGATATTGTCTGTTCAGTGCATTGCGAACCCCTTCCACTGTGTCCATTTGGAGCCTTAAAGGAGATTACTAAAGAAAACAAAACTTTTCATAGAGGTGAATTCATTCTAAAATTCACCTTCCTTGATTAATATTGAATAAGAAGTCTGTAAAATCGCAATTACAACACAAAAAACGTACTCGTACTTCCGTTTATTACGGAAACACTCGAGAGTTAATGAGTAGAGGGGTTATCATGTGACATGTGCCTGTTGCTGATGGCTTTCTCTTTGATTTTACCTCACAACTTAAGTGTGTCCATGGATTCTGAAGCAATAAAAGATGTTCCTGAATCCTGATGTCGTTTTTAAGGTGGATGTTGTCAATACGATCCGATTTTACATCTTGCAAGACAATCTTCCAGTCAAGGTGAAGAAGAAGAATTAATCGAAACGGAGGCACCGCATGATGTTAAAATAATTTTTCAATTAGACCATATAGTTTATCAGGAATATTATTTGTTAGCAAAATGTGATACAGTCCAACCAGCACACCCACGCCTATAAATAAATGACCAGTCGCTATGAATATATGTTGTTGAAATGTGATTGCAGTTCCTTTCGTGTCAAATGGGTGACTGCAGGTTGTGTAGCATTTAGAAAAAATGATTATGCTTGAGACGAGGGAAAATAGAAATTATCTGTTACAAAAATTACACTGGAATTATTTGGTTGAAAAGAATTAGGATCCTAGATCTGATTAATAACGTTTCAAGTTTCCATACAAGATCCCATGCTGGTCGAGCAGCGATAATATAAGCGACGCAAATAAGTTATTACCCGAAAACTAGTGAATTAGAAAATACTAGTCAGGACAATGTATATTTCCCTAGTTTTGCTTATGTAAATAGTTTTGGTGCTCGGTCATAACCTTAGAATGACATCTTGTCGGCCAATGAGAATACACAACAACTTTCACGGCACACACTAGTGACACTACTGGCTAACACCGAGTCTGAAGCCGACGTGCATAATTGGACAAAATGGAAAACAATGAATGTACACGTACTTGATGATTTGCCGTCGTATTCGACAAGTTGTCGGGTAGATTGCACCATTTGGGGCTCCAAACCGGAACGAACGTTATAGCGAAACATTTTCAAGCTTATGTGAAATCTCTTACTGATTTTTATGATATGCATCTAATGGGTACCAGTCGAACTACCTCAGCTACAAAATGTCCCACCAAATTTGTTCATTGATCCTAATTTGTTCAAATATATTTCACAGTGATTAAATATATACCGTAAATGCATAGTTTTTGTCAACTTTGATATAATGTTCTTCTGCGGAAAGGTCACTTAAGTTCCAGCGGAATATACATGCGGGCCCACGAAGAATTGAGCTATTTTACAGACTTCAATGTTATCACTATGTCTTGTGTTGTTGATTGTTGTAATATGCCGGACAGTTAACCGGACCACTCCATTCTGTCCTGTGAGATATGTAGTTAAGCCTCTCACGCTTCAAAGATTGCCGACTTCTTTCATTTTAGGAGAAGAAGAAGAAGAAGAAAATATTTTTATTTTTGTGTCACATGTTATATATAAAACATACATAAACTTAAAAACATTCAATAAAATATAACATCCGGCCATATGGCCTATGAGACACAAGGCACTATATTATATATAAAACAGATAGTAGTAAATAAAATATCACAGCTTTGTAAGCAACAATGGAGTGTGGTATATATATTTAATTACATGACAGGGCACGCAAAGCCACTCGGTAAAATGCGTGTGTAAACATACTGACAGGTGCTCAGCCATCCGGTTATACGAGAATAAAATGCACATAATTTAGCTTTTTGTATGTGAATATGAAACCGGATTTCCGGATAAGTGAGTGTTTTTACAACATTGTGAATTCGTTTTGAGGAATTTTCGTTCGGAAGGCGAGTTTTCCGGATATCTGAGGTTCGGATAAACGGGGCACGACTGTATTCCTAACCATGGTGACGCGTGGTCCTGTGCTCAAAACTCAGGTCACAAATCGGTGAAGTTAAGCAGCGTCGAGCTCGGATGGGTGACCGTGTCCTTGGATGGGTGACCGTGTTTGGCAGCTTGAGTTTCTAGGACTTGAGTCCCCACAACGAGGCACATGTGACACATGTGGTCTCACCTTAGGCAAGTGAGTTTGTTAAAAATTGTCTCTGTTCACCCAGCAGGAAATGGGTACCCGGTGGAAAAAGTCATATGACTATAACCTTCTAGCGCCTAACAGGCAGCTTGGGTTATCCGGGGTAATAATGTGCTGTGCCTTGATTGTTAGCGCTAGTGTGGAGTTTGGTGCTATGTAAATGGACACATTGTTATTATTATTATTATTATTATGTGAAGCTCGACGTGGGTAAAGCTGTTGATTATGATGATAGTGGTGCTTTTATACACCAGCATTATATTCCCAGTAAGATAACGACTATTTGTTTGCAGGACGCTACTACAGGTATATCACTGTGTGTTTCATACTACAGGTATAGTTAACATGGTAAATCAGGTAATAGTCAAAATTGAAACTCAGCTGAATTCGCAACACGATATTAACGGGGCCTACAATGATTTTGTAAAGTTTATACACAAAGAATTAGGTAAGTGTGCTTTGTCTGAATCTGCGACTTTTCTATGTGTCCGACAGAAAATGTTTTAAAAATCACTTGCTTGATAACGGTGTTTGTACCTACACCGAAACGGCGCACTCGTTGCAATAAAAAAGTTGACTATCCATAGAACTTGGTTTCCATTCATCTATAAAACTTCTAAAATGTCTCTCAAAGGAGCAAATGTTTTGATAGAAAGCTTCGTAAATGTAAACGTTCTAATCAACTGGACGAGCAGCGGCGACTATTGGATAAACATAACGATAAAGATTCGCGCAGTTGTTGGAAAACTATCGGTAAATTAGGCATTGCTATTTGCTTCATTTGCTATCCCGCAGGAAGTAAGTGTAAATGGAAACGTGACTATTGTTTTCTGTTTGAGACTGATAATTCCTCTTGCTTTGATGATGCTCACTTACAGCGACTTCGAGATGAAATGGACAACGGTCACGTGACGAGTGACAGAACGTTTGACACCAGCGACCTCGATAGACCAATAACGTTGGCGGAGGTTGAGTGCGCGGTTGCCCGTGCTAAACGTGGCAAGGCTGCTTGTCCAGATTGTTTACCTGCTGAAGCTCTATAAAGTAAAAGATGTGTTGATCTTTTATTTAGACTGTTTACTTTTTGCCTTGAAAACCATTAATGTCCGGATATTTCGTATACCAGCTTTATAAATCCTATTAAGAAGCCTGAGGGAGACCCACGTGATCCACTGGGTTATCGCGGTATTTCACTTCAGATATCCTTAATACTAGGCTCACAAAGTAGCTAGAATTTCACGATGTGTTGGTTGAGGAACAGAATGGCTTCTGATCCAACCGTAGAACTCAAGAACATATTTATAGTCAACATTCTGTAATCAACAACAGAAAGGTAACTAGGAAATCTACTTTTGTGTGCTTCATCTATGCTATGAAAGCGTTTGATAAGGTTGACAGAAATTGTCTATGGTTTAAACTGTTAAAACTTGGAATCAAAGGGAAATTTCTTTATGCTGTTCCATCTATGTACAATAACTCCAACACTCGTGCACGCATAAACAACAGATATATTCATGTAAATTACGGTGTTAGACAGGGTTGTGCAATGTTACCCACTCTGTTTTTTATTCACATTAATGACATGGCTGAAGAAATCAACAATCTCAATTGTGGTGTCTGTCTGTCTGTCTGTCTGTATAACGTACAGCGGATGTTAGATTGCGTTGATAATTGGTGTAAACGCTGGCGTTTGACTATTAATAATAAGAAAACTCATGTCATTCATTACCGACCCTGTTGTTTCAATAGATCACAAGTTGTATTAACAATTGGCTATCACTATTGACTGTAACAGTGCGTATAAATGCGTAGCTCTTAAGTTTTTAACGTTATTAGTAGAAACTAATTGTAGAAATTTGTAAACTGAAGGTGGTTAAAAAAGGACTGATTTAATCATTTAATTCTTTGATCACTGTAGATTGAGCATTCTATGATAAAGTGATATTCGTTTTCTATTTCATCGCTGTTACATTTTATGCATTTATATAGCGAGGTTTGTCATGTTTTTGCCAGTTGAAATACTCAGCTTGCTGACACAGCGCTTATCTCACTTCTATACTCAGTGATGTCATTCAGTTATCAATCACAAGCACACTTTCAAGGAAGGATGTCACAGCTGAGGCTGTCAACCAGACTCATGTTTATGCAAATGAATGGTATTGTTTCCAAGTTTGCAAGGCGTTTCATCGTTTCGACTAAAAACAGTAGGACACTATACCGTTCCAATTATTATTTTATTCCCCTGCTATAAGAAAAATATCCAACTGCATTTGGAAAGCCTTGTCGTTTTAACATGATCAGTAGCCAGCGCAGAAACTGTTAATGGGTCTTTTTAGAGCTAATGAACTAACACAAAGGAAGGCTGAAAACTTTAAAATTCCTACTTTAGATATGGTTGTGTATTTTCGGAGATTGATACAAGAGCTTGACAATGAATTAGTAACGTGCTTCATATTTGCACCTATAACAGCACATTGTTTTGCTTTTACTGGAAAGTAAATAAAATCTCTTTAACTTTGCCCCAAATGGCATAATATCTCTGTTGTCCTCACAGACTACCGCGCTTATGGGTGATCAGTGTTATCCACTTAAATCAGTTGGTGAATAACATTTTTCTTTCGACAGCCACTGGTTGATATCAGCATAGGTTTGCTTAAGAAAAGGTTTATGTACCTTTTCACACAGACCACACCATGGTAATGGAAAATATACTTTCAACGTGTCCTTTTCTTTCAACAGTTCTATATAGGCTTTATCATTGGTCAAAAGAAAGTTCAAATAATATCCTAGCTCTCTTATGTTTGCAAAATCTTTTGAGTCTATGATATAACCACCTCCAAACAGATTCTTATAATTTGGGCCACCACGTACCACAGGAACAACATCATGCAAAAATGTTTTGAAGAATTTCTCAGTCACATAATTCTCGCAAAAGGAATTTTCAAAAGCAAGAAAAAATTTATAGGATTTTAACTTTTCATAACAATCTCTACCGCATTTGGCATCGCCACACTTCCCGAACACATCTATATCGATGTACCTCTCCAATTCTTTGACGTATTTCTCTCTTTGGCTGTGTGAAGCACAGCGACTAACGAACCATGCAACACTGTTTGTTTTTTCTTTTACCAACTTTTCATAGTTTTTCCCTTTCAAACCGGATGGCCTTTTCCGTACGATCCCATAAGGCCTCCACACATCCGAATCTGGACGATAGGTTATTGTCCAGTTGAAAGCGTCTTTCCATTCGGAAGGTATTGTTAAATATGTTGGTGGTTCAAAGGAAAAGAGAGCAAACATTTGATTGGCTGATCTGGGTGGTGGCGCCCCCTTGTGTAGGTTAAATCCATCAACAAGGACGACATCTGCTTTAGGGAGATCTTGACGATCGTATGATAATGTACACATTTTGTACTTACAACCTCCAAACAATTCTGAACCCTTCTGTCTTTTAATCCATGCTGGTGCATTGAACCAAACAACGTAATTCAACCGCTTTGGACTGCTAGGTGTCATTGTTGTTACTTCTTTGACGGTTGAAGGAGCCTTCTTGGAACCAGAAGTGTGCTCATATTGTGCTTCAGTTATGATGTCATCAAAGTTTTCCTTCAATGTTCGCTCAACCCATTGCTTCCAAAATGATGGACTTTCACGGAGCAAAGGAGTTTTAGCTCCTTCAGGGAACTCAGAATCAAAGGGAACAATTTGGTTAGCCAGCTTCCTATTTTGGATTTGTTCGAGTCTGGCTATTTCCCGTAAGCTGAGGACGAAAGTTGCCACTGCAAAGAGCGCCGTTATGTAGATGTGGTGTTTTCGAAATTTCCCCCATACCAGTGGAATAATCTGAAATTTAAATAAATATAACATATGATATATATTTCATTTGTAAAATTCCTGATATCCACCACCCCTCCCCAATGTTGCTCAGTGGCGCTGAGGACAAATTATGCGCACAGCGCAGACATAGTTATATGAGAGGCTATCAAAATGTAGTGAGCAGAACCAAGAAAATGATACAGATGCAGCTGTTTTTATGTTTCTACATATCTGTCAATCTCAAGCAAATTGATTCTGCTATGTTCCAGCCTCACGATCCCTATTTTGTTTGACTTTTTATCTTGGTAACAACCCAAAATGCAAAATCTGCAATAAATGCATCATAAACTTCAGGAAACAAAATATGCTAGAACCATTTTGGTTGTTTGAGATAGGTAGAAGTCCGTTGGAATGAAACTTATATATTAAAGTGCTGAAAGAGCTTGCTTTAGAGACACTAGCCACCCCTTTTCTGATGACGTAATCATAAGGACATAACTTATTCTATTGTTTCACTTATTCATACATGATGCCAAGGGTTCAAACTAGATACTGAATGGTCACACAAGAACCAGCGCTAAATATATTGTAAACAGTGCCTCGATACAATGTGTTTGAAAGATTAAAATGGGCGTGTCTTTAAAAACAGTTCCCGTCTAAACCTAAATCAAGCAATCCAAATCTTTGACTGTTGATTATGACGAAAAGTCATCCAATACCATACTGAACATATTTTATGTGATATTATCTGAGGACATACCATCATCTAAGGGGTACCAAATGACATCGTGTTTCATTTTCTGAAATTACTTTACAAATATTATGCCCTAATGTGTTGTGATGACTAATATCTCGATAACCACATTACCAACACATGCGATATTTTGGATATGGCTTTGCTAATGATTCCTTCATAATAAAATGGAAGCTATTCAAATATTGGAGCTAGGTTTACTACTTTTTGATAGCCCCTCGTGTTACTCAAGAATTTTTATTTCAACTGAAGCTGCCTGTGAAACTCTAGAAGGTTAACAGTCCTAAGACCATTTTATACCACCACTTATCCATTCACTGCTGGGGCAATAGAGACATTTTACAACAAACTCACTTGCCTCAGGTGAAACCAAATGTTTCAGGTGTGCTTCGTTATGGGACAGGACTGAAATCCCAAACACAACCTGGAATCAAGCTATCACCCATTAGAGACCATTTTTGCTTAACTTCAACAGGTTTGTGTCTTTGGCCTTATGCACAAGACTAAACACCACCACACACATTAAATATATATAAATTTGACCATAAAAGCAATATTATCAGTCATGGGAAGCGTACTGCCACAAACAACAGTTGTCGCGTTTATTCCAAGCACCTTAAAGGCACAGCTGTGTGAAGTAATGATTATATATATATGCGATGGGATGGGGATTAAGGAAAGGAGTGAGTGAGTTTAGTTTTACGTTTTAGACAGTCCAGTGATCAACAGCACGGGGAAAGGAAATATTTAATGTATTGTAAGGGGAGAGTTGGGTGTCTTTACTCTGCACTTTTTATGAAAATATGTCCTTGTTTAAAATGCACAGGAAATACATCAGAATACACTGGTCTAACAACAGTTGTTTTGTCTCGGGGATCGCCACCCATAATACATTGATTACTGGAATTCTTAGATGTCATTACATACCTGTGTTGTGGAAATTGACTTGAATATATAGACTTTCACGTGTACGATGTGTACTTTAAACAACCAGTCGTTAAAACAGGCCGAAAGTCTACAACTGAGTGTGTCACTCTGAGTAAACTTTAATGATATTTTTCAAATTTTACTGCTTGGTCATTAGTATCCCTTTCAGTTGCACATTCTAGACGGTCAGGCACAATCTGGTTCACAGTGAACCTTCCATCACAATGGTTGCACGTAGAAGCCTCATCCAAACTGTTTAAAGGTGATATTGGCGAGCAAACTGACATCTTCGCAAAATGGGGGCGGTGGGTAGTCTAGTGGTTAAGGTGTTCGCTTGTCACGATGAAGACCCGGGTTCGATTCCCCACATGGGCACCATATGGGACGCCCATTTCTGGTGTCCCCCGCCGTGGTATTGCTGGAATATTGCTATTTGGTTACTTGTGTACAATAAGTCTGTCTTTTTGTAAACAAAACGATGGTTTTTGAAGAGTTTAGCTAAACCATCGACCCCTGTTTTACCTGCTTTGCGTTAGAAAACATTCTCCCTGATTACATTCACACTGCTTAGTTTGTCATTATTATAATATTATATTAAAAAATTGTTGAAAATACACCTCTTCAACGGAACGCTGATAGAAAGTCTCCCTTATAATTAACGAACATTAATGGGTATTAAGAAAGATTATTTCTCACAGTAAGACATGTGCTAGACCACACGTTTATTACTCTCACGCCCTTTCCATTACAAAGACATCCTAATCCAGAGCTTCTGATAACATATTGGATATGCTCCCTTAACAACAGAAACCCGGCAAGCCGCCACGAGTCGTCTCCCTTATAGTTAAAGAATAAGAATGCATAATTCCTCACAGTAAGGCATATGTTTGTGGTGCTTTTGTGTTGTGTGTTGAGACGTGATGTGATGTGTGGTGTGTTGAGTTAAGTGGTGGTATGGAGTGGTGTGATGTTGTGTTGCGTTGTGTTGTGGTTTGTGTTTGTGCGGTGTGGTGTTCTGTGGCGTTGTTATGTGATGTTGTTTTTGTGGTGTGTTGTGGTGTGTTGTGGCGTTGCATTGCGGTGTGGTGCGATGCAGTGTTTTGCGGTGCTGTGTTGTTGTGTTGCGTTTATGGTGTGTTGTGTTGTGTGTTTTGCTTTGTGTCTGTGTTGTGTTGTACTGTATGGTGTTTGTGGCGTTGCATTGCGTTGCGGTTGCGGTGCGTTGCGGTGCTGTGCTGCGCTGTTGGTGTGTTGTGTTGAACTGTGTTTGTGGTGCAACGCTTCGTTGCGTTGCCCTGTTGTTGTGTTGTTATTGTGTGTTGTGGTGTGGTGTGGTGTGTCTGGAGCCCAGGTCTCAATTCAAAGTTGGTCACGGAGTGCTTGTGTTGGTAACTGTGTTTTGCAGGTTGACTGCAGAGAGTTCCTAGCTCTTCTGTCCAGCCCCACAACTAAGCGCGCGTGATACATATGGCCTCACCTTAGCAAGTGAGTTTGTTTAAAATTGCCTCTATTTCCCCAGAAGTGAATGGGTACCCGGTGAAACAAGTCATATGACTGTTAACCTTCTAGCGCCTCACAGACAACTTCGGGTTATAATGTCTTAGCATCTTGATCATGCACAAATGCGTGGATGTAGGCGCTTTATAAGTGCCCAGTGTTTATTTGCATTCTTTTTCACCTTTTTCACTACCGCGCCCTGTACGAACACATTCTAAAACAGGAAACGTAGAAACCAGCGCACCCTGCCCCATCAATGGCACCTGTGACAAAGACATGCAATGGCATGTCAATTATTCATTAGCAGAGACGCGGGAACCAACTGCATTTGACATCAAGTTGTCCATTTCCCTGACTCGCATCAAAACGCGTGGCATTAAAAGCAATATACGAATGCACAATTTGATAAATGAAATATATTTTATTCAGTATCTCGACCATGTAGATTACACAGTGTTTGCAAGTTGGTCGGGTTGGGTTCAACGTCAAGGGCTATAGCACAGCCAGTGACAGGGTGAAGGGTTATCAACATTCCTGATGTTGAGGATAGGTTGTCCCAGCTTTTCAAATTTCACATTTTCAAAGTGACTACACTACAAGGGCGTATGTTTCATATTACAATGGATGCATGGACCAAAACGAAAAATCCAGTCACTTTGAAAATTTGCAATTTGAGAAGCTGGGACTACCTGTCCTCAACATCATCAGCGACGTCGATACACTCTTCACCATGTCACTCGCCGTGTTGGGTGCATGTATCCTAGGACAAATATTCATACACTGGACAGTGGAGTAAGTGAGTGAATGAGTTTAGTTTTACGCCGCATACAACAATATTCCAGCTACATGTAAATACTCGAGTCTGGACCAAACAATCCAGTGATCAAACAGCATGAGTATCGATCTACGCAGTTGGGATACCAAGACTTGTGTCAACCAAGCCAGCGAGCCTGACCACCCTATCCCGTTAGTCGTCTCTTACGACAAGCATGGGTTACTGAAGATCAATTCCAACCCGGATCTTCTCGGGTCTGGACAGAAGAACTACACAGAGAAATAAGAAATTACAGACATGATAGAACGATTAAATCTACTAAAGCCCGAAACAGACATGTAAAATCTTGCCAAATACGTTTATTATTGAGTCCAAGGCTAAAGTTAATGCTTTCCCTGTGTTTGCTAAAACGGAACTTTCATGTAGATTTGACAGCAAAGTTTCGTTTGACCGTCAGCCTATTTCACGGTCCCCCCTGATGGCACACCTGCTGTTGGGCAACAAAGAAGAGCTTCTAGAAGTATACTTGCAGCTGTTATTTCGTCAGTGCTTAAGTACGAATGATAGACGAACATTTATGGTGGAAAAATGCTCTTCTTAAGTTGAAAATGAAAATGAAATTCAAACCTATTACTTGCTTCATTCAGGTCTTTCCCGTTACAGAAAGTACTGCACAGAAGGACAAATAGAATGGTTCAGGGACTGTGAGACACGATTATGGCCAATGAGTCTAAAGCTTCTTGACATGTGCACAGCTAGAATGATATGTCAACGATCCCGACCCTCCCTGCACCCTATCACTCGGTAGTCGTTTCTTCTTCCGCCCTTGGATATGTGTAATTATCGTGGACAGAGAACCACACAGAAATATATGGAGATAAATGCACCAGTTCTTTTCAAAAGATTGGAAACATGTTTGAACGAATAAAACAAACTGAAGCTGAAAACAAGAATGAAAAATCTTGAAACAGAATGTAATAAAGAAAACTTTGAAATCTAGTTGTTAGATATCCTACGAAAAGACGAGTTGAACTGCGAAAGTCTTTAATCATCAGATGGTCTGCACCACGTGGCATGGTCCAGCCTAAAATGATACCCGAGACCAACGGTTAGTCTATGAATGCATAACATTTTCATGGAAACAATGTATTCCCTTTCAAGCGCAAAGGAGCCACAGTGAGATGGCCATCCAGAACCCGAGGAATCTAGATTTGCTTTATTTTGGGCTTCAGCATTGACGAAAGGGCTGGCCGGAAAGGAAAATAATGCGGTTGAGTGCCTGTGAGACAACAAGCACCTCAATGTGTCCTCCGATCCGAACATATTCCGGCCATTGCAGGCGATAGCAGATAATACATTGTGAGGCAAATTTTGAGTGAGGTAAAATCCCATATTTCTTAACATTTACTTGCAGTTATTGTTGTAACTAAATAATAACTGCCGAATGTCCGATATAAATGTGTGAAGCAGGGGGGTATCGCACATCCATAAACTTCAGCTGGTACCATGTTCTCGTTTGACTTCTGAAACAACCCACATCTTACATATCTTAAAACCGACGCATCACCAAATCCCGCTATGTATGACATATCCAAGAGCAATCCATGGAACGGCAGCCAGAATTACGAATCCTATTCGTCTCGGACAGCGACCCTCCCCGAGGTGATTGACAGTTGACCGAGCAAAAGGATTGGTTGTCCAGGCCATTTTACGTTTGAAAACCTCGACCCTTATCCAGATACTTTCAGGACGCTCCCCAATAGGACCCGTAAATGATCATGGCACTTCGCGAGCCCTAAATACTTCTGGTGAGAAACAACGTTTCGTACCTTTTCGAATGGACTCATGGTTATCAATTGACAGTAAGAAACCGATAACCCTTGCAGGAATAAAACCAAATTCCGATCAAACCATCCCCAAATTAGGCCAACTATTACGACTGTCAACAGCTGTGTCAGCCAAGGATAGTTGTACATTTGGTCCGGCCGAGTGAAGTCATATTTTTGCGGTCGCACAATTTGGAACCAGAACTGGTTCTTGAATATACGCTTCCGCGCGCAAAGGAAGCTGAAAACCAGCTTTGAACCGGAAGCAGCGCCGCGCAAGATTTACAGGCTCCATTATTCTGTTTTAATGATTCGTTTGTCAAATGCTCATGTAAACCTAAAAAACCCGACGGTGTTGCGTTTTTGTGATTTGTCTGCATTTCGATTCAATAGCGACATTCTGACTCACCCTACAACGGACGTATTCTGATGTTTTTTCAAAACAGTGTTAAAGCGATGATACTGTTGTTATAAATTTAATTCCTTGTAAATGTTGATGTTTTACTTACATTAACTAGCAACAGGGACAATATATCAATTAGATTATTTATCATGCAGAATGACAATATATCAATTAGATTATTTATCATGCAGAATGACAAAAAAGGATTTTATAAATTGATAAAAAGTGAACAATTATAACATTTTCAAAACCTCTTTAAAATAACCGTTTTCAGCACTTACCCCCGGGCGCTCCATGATTGCTAGACGACCTCTTGCATCCATTCCATTGTAACATTTGCAAGATGGAAAATGATGTAACGGGCGCTGTTCAAATGTTTAAGCAAGTTTACACAAAGCATAGTTTAGTGATAACGTGTAATTACAGTCCAAAATATCTTTGCATGGTTAAGCCTTAATACATACTGCACCCATATAAACCTCTTGCCAAAGGACAAAATTGTTCAAGATACAATTATAAAATGCAATAAAATGATATTTAGTGCTAATCAATTGTGTTGCGTTATCTTTCTTTATCTGTAACGAGTATGGACTATCCCATTCTTCACTAATAGGTAATAGGTGTGTGCAGTCGTCTGTGACCTTATGTGTATTGGGGTGTGTAACAACTGGCATGTGTAACAAATGGGAGGATACCGTGGGTGAAGCTCAATGGCTTCAGAGCCATGTCGAGATGGCATAATTTACGCGACGCACATAATTTATGTCCCAAAAATCTAGTCAGGACAATGTATATTTCCCTAGATTACCTTATGGAAATGGTTATGGTGCGAGGCCATCATTTGAATGTCAGCCAAGGAAAATAGAGAACAACTTTCACGGCTGATAATCCTGACAATAACTAGTCTGATGATCTTTAGTTATTTTCTCTGACCATGTTGATTTTGATAGGGAGTAACAGTGTAAATTTGGACATAACAGCCAATTTCTACTGAAAAGTAACACTTCTAACTTCAACGATGCGAAAAAAGTATCGATATATTCATCGAACAAAGGAAACAAGCTCCGCCGACGAGGTAAATAGTTTGGGGGGCAGTTTTCGACCGGCATAACAGTAACTAAAGGTGTGACGATATATCAATTTCACGATACGATACGTTCGACGGTATAATGAAGGTAAACAACGAGATGAAGTGTCAACTGGAAACCATCAACACATCCTTGGCAGCAGTTAACTCACAGCTTGAAGATCTGACTACCAAGTGTGAGGGTATTGAACATGAACATGTCATATTGAAGGAATATGTGTTCAAGCTATAGGATAAACTCGACAACCTCGAGCACCAGAGCCGACGTGTTAATATCATATTCCATGGCGTCCCGAAGCGAGATGGATTTGAATCATGGCAGGATTGTTAAAAGGCAGTCAGATCGGTAATCTCTGATAATCTTGAACTTGATGATGGTAGCATGATTATAAATCGCGCCAACAGGATCATCAAAGTCCAAGCAATAATTGCTAAAATCCCGAGTGACCACGACAGACGGAAAATCTTTCAATCAGCACAGAAACTGAAATCTACATCTATGTTGATATCTGATGATTTTTCGCATACCGTGAGGGTAAAATGAAAGAAACCTTAAACCCATGATGATGGACGCCAAGAAGGATGAACGACGAACATCAGTGCGGTTCGATAAGTTATATATCGAGGATGAGGTGTACACCTATGACATCGACAAGGGGCGAGTCGTTCAGCTTAATCGACAAGGTTCGAGACCGCGACAATCACGTGCAAACGTGCAGACGCCGACCGATGACAAATCGCGTGAAACAACCTAGGATTTAGGCCTGGCCCGTGAGTCGGACTCCTGTAACGGTACATCTGACCCAAGCCGGGAGCGGGTTAACTGTATGTGCTGGAATATAAATGGACTTAAAAACAAATTACATAGCACGGATTTTACTTCTTTTTGTTCCAAATATTATATTTGCGGTTTATTAGAAATTTGGAAGAGTTGTGATAAAGATGATATTGAGGCTGCTTTTCCTTTGTTCACAGTGTTTGTGAATCACAGAGACTACAACCCAAGAGGGGGCGTTGCAGTGTGTATACATTCTACGGTTATCAATGGTATCAAAAAGGTTATTACTCATTTCAATGATATGATATTTGTTGTGTTTGACAGGAATGTATTTTCCTTTAATCATGATGTCATTTTAGTATTTGTTATATACCTCCCATAAACACATCAGCACAAACTGATAACAGACTTTGTAAATGTATTGAATACTTTGAAAGAGCGTTAATGTCTGTTATGTATGATTTTCCCGGATGTGAAATTGTTGCATTTGGTGATTACAATGCAAGAACTGGTGCTTTACTTGATTATGTGATTGATGATGATAACAGACACATACCCAGTCTTGAAGATATGGACTACGCTTCAGACACCTTCAGTATGTCACGTAGGACTAGAGACGACGTGTATAATCAATTCGGAAAGGAGTTAACCGAATTATGCGCTTCGTTTAACATTTATATGTTAAATGGCCGTTGTCCGGGTGATTTTACTGGCGCTTACACGTGCTTCCGAGGAGAAGGGGCGGGTCTGGTTGACTACTGTTTATGTTCCAGTAGTATATTTTTGTATGATAGTGACTTTTCTGTTGAGACACGATGTGACTCTGACCATTTTCCGATTGTAATGACTATGCCAAAGAAGGCAAATGAAAATATAGAACCAACACGGAAAAACATGGTTAATATATACATCAACTTTACCCAAATTCATATGGAACAATAGTGTGGACGCTTCTCTTGTCGAATCTTGCAAATTTCACACTGGCGGATTTTGAGGACTGTTGTCTGCATGATATTGATGTGGCTGTTGATACACTTGTGAACATTATTCAAGAATCTGCTCGTCTTTGTGGTCTCCAGAAGCATTCATCTACTCGACATCGTACAAATTTTGAAAATAATCAGAAATGGTATGACGATGAGTGTATTTCGTTAAAACAGAAAAAGTTTAAAACGCTGGATACCTTTAGAATAACGGGAAATAAAGAAACACTCAAAGAATACCAGCACGCTAGAAATGAATACAGACGTGTGTGCAGAAGTAAAACAAGCTTATATGAAGATGACTGTGTAAATAATCTTGTGGCCTCGAGTAATAACGGCAAATTATTTTGGCGAAAACTCAATTCTTTAACTCAGACACAGGATCAGATAAATAGTGATAACATTCCCGCTTGGGAGTGGACTGAGTACTTTAAACACGTTCTTAATCTAGTAGGCATTCAAGTGGATGCTGACAATCTGGACTCGGCAACTCTATATGAATCTAATCACACAGAGGAGAACTGTAACTACTGTCAAGATGAAACTTTAAATGACATTTTGAATTCTGATATATCAGAGAGTGAAGTAAATAGTGCTATAGATAGGCTGAAATGTGGGACTGCACCTGGCCAAGATGTGTCTATCCCCGGAAATAACCATGAAATGTTGTAGTACTTTAGTTCCATATTTGACAAACACGTCACAATTTAATTAATTCTGGACTCACAAAAGTCCAGAAACTCTCCGCACTGTGGGCACTTTCTGACAAGAGATTTGACCAAATTAAACATGCAGTTGTTATGGATATATGCCAAGGATGAAAACATGAAAAATATTTTTTCGAAAACTTTAAATTTAAACTCGCTCGCCCATGGGCAAGAATGTTTAATTTCGATCAGAATTCATGTTTTGGAGGTTGTAAATGAATGAGTGTATGTTTATAAGCATCATGACACAAATTTCAACTCATTTGGACTTAATTCGACTAACTTAGAGCGATATTAAAAACTCTCGCCCATGGGCGAAAAACATTTTGGCCCATGGGCGAGAATATTTACCTTTACTCAAAATACATGTTTTTCCATGTTTTGAAGGTTGTAAATGAATGAGCGTATGTTTATAAACATCATGACACAAATTTCAATTCATTTTGACTTAATTCAGCTAATTTAGAGCGACATTTAAAAATCTCCATTATTTACGGTAACATGGATTAGCTAATAGCGCATTGCCGGGAGACCCACATTCACACGATCACTCAACCATACCCATTGCCGGTTGAGCCAAACCATTTTCCACTCTTGTTTTCTTAAAAGTGGCTTTCCCGGGCAATAACTACCAGCACACCCCAATCCGACCATCTGTCATTAATTACCTGTCATGAGCTATCAGTTGTATTGAAAGCTCTCGCCTATTGTTTCATTACTTAATTGTTTCACGGATGGGTATGTAGTCACTCCAAATGTGCGTGACTGTCCTCTCCGACGTCCGCGCCCATCTCTCAACCTAGCAATCTCGATCCACTTTCTGCTCACTATCAAGCCATCTATAACTTCACCTATCTCTCCTACCACCTGTCTTCTCATAGGTCCGCGCGCCTCTCTATTCCTTCATTATTTCACACCAACTCTACCTCCCAATAACTACTGTCTCCTCCGAGGTCCGCGCGCCTCCAGCCACCACCGACCCCCGCCACTTCTCAAGCATCAACCATAACAAACTCCACGGTCAAAGCGCCATAGCCCTTCAGCCAAGGCCACTCAACCAAGCTTACAACTGCCTCTCAATTACTACACTCGCTCAGCCTGCCTTGCCCCCTTCAATGTTTTCATCAAAAAGTTACTTTTTAAGTTCCCAGGATTGCCAGCTAATATTTCACTCAAATTGTTTGACATTAAAACTAAACCTGTGTTATTGTATGGTGCCGAAGTTTGGGGATTTCAGACATATCTAGAGCTAGAATCATTTTATGCTAATTTCTGTAAGTTTGTGCTAGGGGTAAGCAAATATAATTCTAGTAATGCTGTTTTGGTGGAGTGTGGTAGACATCAATGGTATGTAGATTATCATGTTAAATGTGTTAAGTATTGGTGCAAACTTTTGAGGATGGATAATAGTAGGTATCCCAGGCAGAGTTATCTTTTAATGAAACAACTCGATGAATCTGGCAGGACAACATGGGCCAGTGGTGTAAGGCAATTACTTTTCAGTTTCGGATTTGGTGATGTGTGGCTGTTTCAGGATATTGGTAATGTGGATATGTTTTTAATGCTATTTAAGCAACGCATATGTGAATGTAATATACAGGAAATTTTTAATAACATAAGTACATCTGATAGGTTAAAATATTATCTCCAGTTAAAATCGTGTTTTGATACAGAATATTATATCATGAATATTAGAAACTTGGAGTTGAGGAGATATTTATGTTTGCTCAGATTAGACGAGTTACCTATTCAAACAACTATTGGTCGTAGGCAGGGTATAAATAAATGTTTGTGTTTCTGTAAGAATTGTAATGATAATGTACTTGAAGATGTTATACACTTTTTGCTTGAGTGCCCAATGTATAATTTGATAAGGAGAAAATATATACCATCTAGATTTTATGATAACTCTACTACTTGTTCTTATAAGTTACTAGTATGCAGTAAAGATCATGAAATTATTCTAAATGTAGCAAAATATGTTAAACATTGTTTGCCTCTCCGCAATGTATTATCATTGTCACTTTTACTATATCATCATATATTATTGTTCAACGATGTACATGGGCCGATGGCCTAAAAAACGAATAAACGATATATACCCATTTTGTATTTACTCGTCATTTCTCACTCCACTATCCGTGTAGATTCGTGTTAGAATTGGTATTCAACAACCTTACTTGTCGTAAGAGGCAATCTACATGATCGGTCAGGCTCGCCGACTTGGATGACACGTCATCGTATCCCAGTTGTGTAGATCGATGATCACGCTGATTACTGGATTGTCTGGTCCAGACTCGATTATTTACAGACAGCCGACATGTCGGTGGAATATTACTGACAACACAACAACAGACATCAACAACGCCTTTCTCACTCCACACTTTATATCATGGATCGGTGGTTAAGCTCCCTGCAAATCTTGTATCTGTTTATCGACATTTGACGCTTCAGTTCAAAATCCTTCTCGTGATTAATCCTGGTAAACGTATAATAATGTTGATGGATATTTCAATACCCGATCCTCACCGGGCACGACCGGTAGCCCAGTGGTTAAAGCGTTCGCTTGTCACCCCGAAGACCCGGATTCGATGCCCACACAGGGTACACTGTGTTAAGCCTATTTCTGGTGTCCCACCGCCGTGCTGGAATATTGCTATAAAAGCGGTGTAAAGATAAACCCAATAACCCCATCCTCATCGGCTACCTTTCAATGACATGTGTCCTTTAGCTATTGAAAGAGACCAAGTAAGGTCCGTATGTAGCCTAGGTCATACCTCTCATTGATGAGCGATGGAGCGTTTAACATTCAGCGGTTCTATGGTCTATGTTACTTGCCATTCAGGATTTGGCGGCGGGTTTAGACGCTATTAAGCTACGTACAAGGAAGTTCTGGTTCATTGTGGGGCCACCTGCACAAAACGTCCATTAACGCGACTCTCAGCAATATTCTAGCTATATGGCAGCAGTCTGTAAATAATCGAGCCTGGACCAGACAATTCAGTGATCAATAGCATGAGATTTGTTCTACGCAATTGGGATACGATGTCAACCAAATCAGCGAGCCTGACCATCCGATCCTTGTTATCGCCTCTTACGACAAGTATGGGTTGCTAAAGACCAATTCTAACCTGGATCTTCACGGGTTTATAATAACGGGATTACGATTATCGTTGCATATCATATATTCCAGTTTCTCTTTTATTTTACTGTCAAAAAAAACCCCATCATTCATGGGCTGTTATTAAAAGCGTTATTAATTATGATATTACCACAAACATCATCCGTAAGCTATTACAAGATATTTTATCCACACTATCTTCGTTCAAGGGTCATCAAGCTTGAATCCTTAAGCTTGGTCCTTAAGCTTCGCATTATCAATCACTACGAAAGGTACCTTGTATTCTCCGTAGGGGGCGGTGGGGTAGCCAAGTGGCTGAAACGTTCGCTCGTCACTTCTAAGAACCGGGTTCGATGCCCACATGGGCAGTGTTTGCCCTTAACCCTGAAAATCTGCAGGGCCTAAGGACCCAGAACCATAAACATTTGTGGGTCCTGGTCAGGTTGAATAGACCCTATATTTTATATATATGGGTATAATATGTGAAGCCCGTTCCCCGCCGTGATATTGCTGGAAACACTAAAAGCGGCGTAAAAGTAAACTAACTCATCGGCTAAATAATGGGGTTGCATCGTGCAGCGATTTGCTCTGGTAATTTATACGCGATTACATAACCAGACATTCATGCAAACACCTTGATTGAAAAAAGATTCTTATTCTGTTTCAAATGTCATGGTGGTTTAAGTCACGGAAATGTCAAACGCAATTTATTGAAATACCAGGTTTTATTGTCATCTGACAAAGTCATCTGTGTTAATAAACATTGCTTGCTCTATGATTTCAGACTCAGCCCTGCATATATAATGTCCCCTCTGCCTTCTTCCATAACATTAAATTTTGTTTAAAGGCGTTTGCATAATTGCACAATGACTGTAATTTCAATTTCAGCTTGCAAGTCCTAAAACTGGAGTGATGTTTACGACGAACATGACTGGTCTTGAGGTGAGTACAAAGACGATTATGTCCAACAGGTTCTGATCCTGATATAATTGTTTAATTTTCATCAACTATAAGCCTGATGCTGTCACGTGAAGAACACGCTGAGCTCCTTTGAGTTCATTCAAACAAAAATGTGCACATTCATAAGGAAGGATGTATATACTAGTATGTTACAGTCAGATTGTGAAATCAGTCATTCCGTGAAATGGCTAAAAATTTCAGTCATTTAACTGAAATAACTAAGAGGGTCAGCCATTCAACTTTCCCTACTGCTTGTTCTCTTTCTTCCTGGGTTAACCTTGGCATTATCTCTGAGTGACTTTATGTGCAGTGTTATTGCAATGTTTCACAAGCCATTTATACCGATGTTTCGCACGATCCTTCCCATGTATCCAACTAAGACATGCGTTTCGTGTTTCTGAGAGTCGGGGCCACAAAATGCGTTTTGGCGATTTGTTTCGTGCACCACGAACATTGGCAAACGTTATCAAGCACATTTACATCAAATTTGATGGAAACGTCCAACCCTATTTATATAGCCAATAGTGAAATGGCTGATCCTCTTAGGCATTTCATGAAATGACTGAAATTTCTAGTCATTTCACGAAATGGCTGATTTTACAATCTGACTGTAACATATATATCGACAATGAGATAATGAATCGTATCATTGGAATATGCTGCCTTGATGGGAAAGTCAGAAAGTCGGGATTGAATTGAAAGGCGGATTTGATCCTCTCGGTTTTATTATCCAAAAGACAAAGGGATAAGGCGCGAGTGCACCACTTATGGTCGCATTCTCCCTAAACACAGTTAAACATAATATTACATAATGGGAATGTACAATTTACAATGGAAGCTTGACATTGAGGAAACATATACAGTGTTGATAGGTGTCCTCCCATAAGAACTACATCCCATAAGAACTACAGCTTAAAACAACACCTGTTATGGTCCAGTGCACAGATTAACTACATGCTGTCACCTGCGTCTGCTTAATGGATTTGCCCAACATAAAACAAATATAACATTTATAACATTTTTGCTGCGGCAGTTCATGTTGGTTTTACAGTAAATAGTTTGCCTTCACAAAATGTAAATTTGCTGTCTTCAGTTATGGTTGAACAAGTTCCGCATCGAGGTGTTTCACATTTTATTACACTGACTGATAAACCTTTTTGCATAGTATCACTTTAATGCAAAATTGGATGATTTGCCTTTATAATGGGCGTAATTGTACAGTTATTAGTATTGTAGGTACAAACAAATGGAAGAATGTCCATCTCTGTATTTGTTTCTTTTGTTTAAGTGTCATTCTCGGGACTTTTACTGCGTTATGAACAGCATTTCCAGCTACCTAAGAAGATATTCTTATATATCTATTACATATTACCTATTGTCACTAACGTCATACGCATGATGACGACATAGCTACTACCGTTCTGCGTCGCCTATGACGGCATTTACTTTTCATTGTACACATGAAGAACCGTTGACCAGCGAAAGATCTTGTGCTGAGAAAGTCTGGAGTTTTATATATATATATGTTTAGATAGTTCATCTATAGATAGGTTTATATATTTAGTGTGATAATTTAGTGTCACTTTCATCTTCAGTGTTCAATCTGATCCATGTAGAACTAGTTTAGCCCAGCTTCAATAAGTATCCAGCTGCATCGAGGTCCTTGGTTGCACTCTATAACAATACTATTTTAACTTAAAAACTCATTCGTTTTATGCCTTTACTACAATATACCTTTACCTTTACTCCAATATACCTTTACCTTTACTACAATATACCTTTACCTTTACTACAATATACCTTTACCTTTACTACAATATACCTTTACCTTTACTCCAATATACTAAGCTTGGCTTGTTTTTTTTCTATCATATGAATGCAAGAACATTCATTAACTACAGCACACCCTTCGCTCTTCTTCTTATTTACTTTATTTAACGTCTCACGCACAACTAAGATATTTCGGCGATGGGGTAGTACACTTATTAAGAAATGAGGGGGAACAAAAAACAGAAATTTGGAAAGAGTGATGTTACTAACCCCCCCAAAAAAAAAACAAAAACAACAACAACAACAAAAACACAAACAACCAACAACAACGTAAAAACAAACCAAAAATGAACAAAACAAAAACAACTGAGTATTAAGGGAAATTTGAATGGGAGGCCGAATTAAAAAGCTAAGAAATATGAAACAGGTAAAGAGTAATTCGCTCTCGTCCTTTACTTTCTGGTTATTAGATTACCTTCACATCAACATAATTACTGGTCAATAAGAGTTTAAGCATGTAGTTCTTCTGGGAGAGCTGATGGGCTGTGCTCATTACATGCAATGGGGGTGCCTCTACTTAGATAATTAATCCCTAATTAATCCCTGTAGTTAATTTGGGATGTAGTTCAAATGGGATGTAGTTCTTATGGGAGTAAACCTGTTGATATATACTCAGTGTTCATTACAGAAATCATTTAGGTTGGGGTCACCGAATTAGAAAGTGTGCAGTGTTTTTTTGTCCTCCAAATTTATCAATATCTGAGAATGACTTCCTAAAGTCGTCATATAAAGTACATTAAATAGGAAATGGGATGAATTTTCACATGGCGCGCTAGATTCACAGGCAATAACATCAGATCAGACAATATAATATGTCGGTGGTAACGAGGACCGCTCCGAGTTTTAAAAGAAGATACTGATGAACTGATGAACCGACAATAGACTATTCCATTGGCCTAATGTATTTATAACACAGGATCTTTTAAACATAGATGTCCGTGCCAAAGGTATAACCAAATTATGACACGCATAGCTTATTAATTATTTTGTACATATGTACACGTTTGTTGACGGTTCGTCTATGCGCTAGAGGTTGCCACCCAGTTTCGTGATATAGGCTTTGACGTGATGAAAAGTTGGTTAAACCTGTTACTTTTCTAGCTGCCTCCAGCTGTAGTACGGAAGCATACTCTAATGTCGGGCTGATAAACACCAGATATATTTTGCCAGATTTGATCTACTTAACCGACATTTAAGTTTGGATCCCCCCAAAAGTAGAGATGAAATATTAAAGCGTATACAGCATCTAAAGTGTAAAACATCACCAGGATTAGACAACATCCTACCGGAATGTTTCAAACATTCATCTGATCTTTTACTTCCATATCTTGAGCTTATATTCAACATTATTCTCGACACTGGGAACTTTCCTGAATCTTGGTCACTTGGCATTCTTGATCCAATCTGTAAACAGGGTGATCAGAAAGATACTAATAACTACCGTGGAATAACTGTACTGAGTATATTTGGCAAGTTTTTTACTTATATTATAAAGAAAAGATTAGTTTAACGGACTGATGTCATGGATCAGATATACGAGGGTCAAGCGGGCTTTAGGGTGGGATATACAACAACAGATAATATCAATATACTGCATAGTCAAATACAAAGATATCTCAGCTTAAGGCTTTGGATTCTGTACAGCGGAATAAACTATGGGGACTTTTGCAATCGCACGGTCCTAGTAGTAAAATAAATACAATGTTGAAGAGTATACACGAAAATATTAAAGAATGTGTAAGGAATAAGCATGAATTATCTGAACCTTTTATTAGTGAACTAGGTGTTAGATAAGGCTGTATTTTAAGCCCTTTAATTTTTACGTTTTTCATTGATGAAATGGCAATGCAAATAGGTGACGCATGTACGAAGGAGATCCAACCACACCCAGATACAATACAACTATTTATGCTACTCTTTGACGATGATATTGTATTATTCTCTAGTACTGTTAGCGGTTTACAGAAACAAATAGATGAATTAGACAAATTTAAAGCCATAAAGTAATGGGTAAGATTACTGCATATGCCATGCCACAGGTGTCCCAAAAAATGTGATGATATGATGAAATTGTATGACGAAAATGGGAAAAGAAATTGAGTGACTGATATTAGAGAGTTCTTGTACACAACGGGTTATGGTTATGTGTGGTATGATCACAATGTTCAGTCCCATGCAAATTCTATCATATCATTTACACAAAGAATGAAATATATGTATTTGCAATATTGGTCGGAATCATTACTTCTATCAACAAAATGTTTATATCATTATCAATGGAAATCGGATATACGTTTTGAAGACTATTTAGCAAAAATCAACGTAAAAAGGTTTATATATATATCTCTCTCGGTTTCGCTGCTCTTTCCACGAATTATTTATTGAAACTGGCAGGTATGCAGGTATACAAGAGAAAGCAGAATATGTCAGTTATGTAATATGAATACCGTTGAGGATGAATTACATTTCCTTCTAATCTGTCCTGTTTATACGACTCTACGAACGAAATACCTAAAGCCATACTATTATAAGCATCCAATATGGAATATGGAAGTTGCAGCACCATAATCCTTTAAAATAAACCTGGGTAATTTCCAATAGTTTGATAATCGGTTGATAAAATCCCTTCTAGATTGCAGTGGATATCTTCTTTTGCTTGTTTTCGCAGGTTGTTAACGTTATTCCCTTGTTGTTGTTTTTTGTACCTTTTAAGGTCGTTCGAATTTCTTTATAATTTGGCACTCGGAATATCGCTGCCAAACCAGGGCTTGTCCCTTGGCCTTATTATTATTCGTTGGAGGGCATTCTTTTACATAATATCTAAGTGTCAATGTTAGGGCGTCACAAGCTTCGCTGACCTAGGTGCAGTTGTTAAACGTTGTTTTTTCCAATTTGTGGAAACAGTGAACTGATTAAGTAGTTCGTAATCACCTTGCTTGTATAGTGAATCATCTCTTGCATAAGACTTTGTTAAGTTAATGTAATTGGAAAGAGTGACATAAACCACCTTGTGGTCACTGATATCGACGCTAAAGTCTAAAACGCCGGCTTCTACGGTTTTCGCTGTCCTGGGTTATAGCAATAGGGTCATTGTTTGATCGGCATTCTAGAAATTGGTGACTCAAAAATGAAACATACAACTTTATGGATGACAAATTCTTATTTATTGCTAAAGCGACGTTTAAATGTAGATTCTTAAACCGTTATCAAGCTAAACGTGATAACGGCGTTAAACTCTACACCGAAGCGTCGCTTTATGCAATAAATGAGAAGTTGCCATCCATAAAGCTCTGAACAATAGGGTCAATCAGTCGATGACTATTTCTTCAGTGGGCGTCTTCTTGTCGGGCATTTTCACGTTCATGAACCCCAGTGAGCTACGCCTAGTATATTGCTCAAGGGATTCATAGTCCGTCAGGAATCTATCCAGTTTGGTTTTAACTCGAAAATGTTACCCCCTTGTTTATGAATAATGCGAAACTACTGTTTTATGATTTCATTTTAAGATCCAATTTGCGCGCGTAGTAGCATTCTTGACGGCTCTCTCGACAATGATCTCTAACCTGTCGTTCTTTAGTTTTTGTATGATGGCAGGTATGAGTTTATTCAAGACGGTTTCGTGTGTCAATGCATGGGTAAGTTCGGATACAGAATCAACATCGCTAATTTATATTCAGGCCCTCTATTTTGGGGGTTGGTTCTCCGCTGGGCTATGAGAGAAAGAAGTTGTACATTTCGTCTCACCTAATACATTTGCAGAATTTAAAATACAATATATGACAAGTTCAAATGTAAAGGCAATCCATAATGGTTATGAGAGACATTAAAACCTTTAAAATCTATGACATCACAAAACATGAAAAAGAAATAAATATATTAAAATTGAGGACAATGGATATCCTTTCATACCATAACAACTACCATTATCACATCTAAAGCTCACAGACAACAAACACGTACTTGTATCCCTCCTTGCATTCACCATCCACACACATGTATACATAAGGGAGATAAGTCAATTAAATTCATCCGACTCACACCCATTCCTTTCACCTAATACATTACTGACACACCCTTATGGTCAGTAAATCTGTATAAAATGGTGGGCGTCACAAAGGAGTCTTGAAAAGAGTCGAGTTTTTCAAGCGTAAAAGAGACGGAATACGATGCCTTTCGCTCCGCTTTGAACAAAAGTTAGAGGCCAATCCCATCAGAGATGGTCTTTAAGCACCTGATGTCCAGGACTTCTTAAAGTTGTAGTTTTCTTCATTCTGGCTGCCATGGTTTTGATTATTCTAATCTGTCACGTGTAGAACAGCGAAGTTTGTTATGCGACGGTGTTAGGGTTTGTAAGATGTGGGTTGATTCAGAAGTCAAACGAGACCATGTTTACTGATATCAGATACCCCTCCGCTACATAGAGAATCTCACCCGAGTGCCTTTTGTTATCAAATATATCACCACGAGTTGATAAAGTAACAAATATTCGTGGCTTGCCGGGGATGTTTTCACTTTTATCAACGAGTGTTGATATATTTGACATCAGAAGACAGGAGGGTGATATTCTATTTATCATAAAAAACCACTCTTATTAGTTTTCAATGAAAAATGTACATCTCTGAACACGGTACTGCCATTAGACTTGCAGTGTAGCGATGTCATAGCATTGTGGCGTGATCAAGTTCAGACATCATAGCATTGTCAGGGCATTGTACAAAATCTACCGTCAAGATGATATCTCCTAGGTGATATCATTTGATCTCTCACAAGCAATATCGGTTTTGGATGATAAACGCAGTTATTCATATCGGACATTGTCGGTTGTGTATTATTTGACAGTAACTGAAAGTAAATGTAGTTTGATACTTTGCCTCCCTCAACGCTCAGCACAATGTAAACTGAGGGGCAAAAGAAACGTCCCCAAAGTAAAATTTGAAAAAACAGATCTTCTGTTGTCGTTATGACGGAAATTTATTTAGGAACACATCTCCCGAACGCATCCCCACGTCTCACAGAAAGGAAATCCACGTGGAGTTTTTTGTAAGCATGAAAATTGCTTTTATTCACGTTTTTTGCATGCTTCGGTGGAAACATACCCGTATGAAAGTACAGTATAAAAATTATGCTCGACTGTTCGAATTCATCACTTCAATACGTTGGACACAAAGAACATGCCTCGACTCACGGCAGAACAGAGAGAACGAGCTATTGGGATGTTGCAGCTGGGTGCTTCTCACAGTCACGTTGCAAGAATCATGGGTTGCAGCAAGAAAACCATCACCAGACTGATGACACGCTTCAGAACAACAGGTCGGACTGCAGACAGGCCTAGGACAGGGAGACCACCCGTAACCACCCCTCAGGAAGACTGCCATTTACGGGTGCTTCACTTGCGCAACAGATTCCTGACTGCGACGTCATCAGCAACAACCAGCCTTACCCATCCAGTCAGTAGAAGGACCATATCCAGACGACTCCGCCGATTCGGTATCAGAGCCTACAGACCATTCCGGGGCGTGACGTTAACGCGTGAACATCGACGTCGTCGCTTGGCTTGGGCACGTAGAGTTCGGCAGTGGCAGCCGCGGAACTGGCGCCGGGTACTCTTCAGTGACGAGAACCGCTTCCAGTTGAACAAAGCTGATGGTCGGGTACGAGTCTACAGATGTCGGAACGAACGCACAGCACGTTGTTGCTTTGGCTCAAGCTCTACAGGAAGAATGGCGTCGCATCCCAGATCACGTGATCAGACGTCTTGTGCACTCTGCACGACGTCGTGTGGCAGCATGTATCGCTGCAAGAGGTAGACACACTCGCTACTGAGGAGTTGGACACTCAAAGACACTCTGTCAGTACTGATGTGCATGTGTTGTCATGATCGAAACCCGGACATTTGAACCTCCTGTGAAAAACGTCACAAAAACTCTACTTACAGCAAATTGTTTCAATTGTTCTGTAATGACAGTCTGCATAATATGTTCAACAATTATATAAAACATTTCAACATTGAATTGCACGTGTTTGTATCATTTTATGATAAAAAAATGATCGGGGACGTTTCTTTTGCCCCTCAGTTTACTATCTGCTATCTCTTCCAAAGGTCGGAATAAGCTCGGATCGGAGGACACATTCGGGTGTTTGTGGTCTGCCTCAAAGTCATTGACCTGCATTATTTTCCCTTACTTACCTTCTGCAATACTTAAGCCCATACTGAAGCAAGTCGTATTTGCTCAGGTCTGAACGCCCCGTCCATTATCTCCATATATTTCTGTGTGGTTCCACTGTCCACGTTAATTACACCTATCCAGGGATGGACGAAGAAATGACTACCGCGAGTGAGATGGTGCAGAGAAGGTTGTGATCATTGACATATGGTCCTAGCTGTGCAAATGTCAAGAAGCTTTAGACTCTATTATAAACTCATTGACCATAATCTTGTCTCACAGTCCCTGAACCATTCTAGTTGCCCTTCTGCCCAATACTTTCTTTGACAGGAAAGACCTAAATGAAGCAAGGTATATATTTAAATTAGGTTCAGGTTTTAATATCATTTTCCATTTGAATTTAAGAAGAGCATTTTTCTCCACCAAACATATATTTTGAGAGACTAATTGTTCGTCTATCATTCTTTGTTAAACACTGACGAAATAACCACCGCATGCATACTTCTAGAAGCTCTTCTTTGTTGACCAACAGGAGTTGGACAATGTGTTATTGTCGAGTAAACGTGAAATAAACTGACAGTCAAAGACAATTTTGCTATCACATCTACATTAAAATACGGTTTTAGAGAGCACAAAGGAAACATTAATTTCAACAGTTATAACAGTGGTTCGCCCTTCGCGTTTCGACCAAGATAAACAGCAAGTTGTCGGAACAACATAGACTTGTTCTTTAAAACCCTCAGTTCGTTATGAGAGCCATCGGTATAATGACATTTATACCGTAGGCTATAACCACTAAAGTGGTTCCACTAAACCTTCAACAAAAGATTTTGCATTGAACACACTCATTGGTTGCTGAAGATGCAAGTGAGAACCTTAGCTTTATGGCATTTACAAAACCACCACCCCACTCCCCAAACATTACACACACACACACGCACGCACGCACGCACGCACGCACGCGCGCGCACGCACACACACACACACACACACACATACCAAAAGTAATTTCTGAAATAATTACACGACGCGGATTCACTTTTATCTTCAAGATAAAAGTGAAACATGTTGGAGAAGATCCGTGTCGTAAAATAAATATAATGAAAAAAATACAAAATGTTAAAGTAAATAAAATAATAGATAAATCAATAAAATGAAATCAAAACAGACCAACAATCGGATTGGATGAGTGAAAGACGCGTGTGATTCCTATAATAACTGCCAGCTTATGCCAAACATATCTGGTAAAGCTTCATATCTCTCTTCCATGGCACTGATGCATGCACTGAACCGTCTCAAGTCAGTTGTGGTCGGTTGAAACTAAGTGTCATGCATTTGTGTGGGATATCCATGGTAAACTGTAATCACAGTGGCACAACGCAACCAGTATAAGTTCTTACTAGTAGCAACACACACACACGAGCCCACAGACGTAACTACACACACGCGCGCGCGCACACGCACGTGCTTTACACTTCACCTCATACATGTTCCACCAAGTATCATATACATTCCATCAAAAGCCTAATCTCATCTATCTTCCAATAACCTAGTAACATATCCTCCGGTTATCTAACATCATACATCCCCCAATAACCTATCCCCGGATGCACTGGGTCTCTAATAATCTAGCATCATATATCGTTCATTAAGTTAGTCGCATATATCTCGCAATAACAACGTCACATATGTCCAAAAATAACATATTTTCATATATCCACTAATAACCTAGTGTCATATATCCCCAATAACCTGGTCTCATATATCTTCAATAACCTGGTCTCATATATCCCCAATAACCTGGTCTCATATATCCCCAATAACATAGTCTCATATATATCCCAATAACTTAGGCGCATATTTCAGTTAATAACCTAGTCTCATGTATCTTCCATTAGCATAGTCTCAAATATCAACCAATAAACTAGTCTCAAATATCCTGCAATACCCTCTTCTCATATATGCTCCAATAACCTCGTCTCATATATCCCATAATAACCTAGTCTCATATATCACCCACTAACCCAGTCTCGTATATCATCCACTAACTTAGTCTCACATATCACCCAGTAACCTTGTCTCACATATCACCCACTAACCTTGTCTCACATATCACGCACTAACATAGTCTCACATATCACCCACTAACCTAGTCTCATATATCACCCACTAACCTTGTCTCATATATCTCCCACTAACCTTGTCTCATATATCACCAACTAACCTAGTCTCATATATCACCCTCTAACCTAGTCTCATATATCACCCTCTAACCTAGTCTCATATAACACCCTCTAACATTGTCTCATATATCACCCACTAACCTTGTCTCATATATCACCCACTAACCTAGTCTCATATATCATCCTCTAACCTAGTCTCATATAACACCCACTAACCTAGTCTCATATAACACCCACTGACATAGTCTCATATATCACCCTCAAGCCTAGTCTCATATAACACCCTCTAACATTGTCTCATATATCACCCACTAACATTGTCTCATATATCACCCACTAACCTAGTCTCATATATCATCCTCTAACCTAGTCTCATATAACACCCACTAACCTAGTCTCATATAACACCCACTGACATAGTCTCATATATCACCCTCAAGCCTAGTCTCATATAACACCCTCTAACATTGTCTCATATATCACCCACTAACATTGTCTCATATATCACCCACTAACATTGTCTCATATATCACCCACTAACATAGTCTCACATATCACCCACTAACATAGTCTCATATATCACCCACTAACCTTGTCTCATATATCTCCCACGAACCTTGTCTCATATACGACCCACTAACCTAGTCTCATTTAACACCCACTAACCTAGTCTCATATATCACCCTCTAACCTAGTCTCATATAACACCCACTAACATAGTCTCATATATCACCCACTAACCTTGTCTCATATATCTCCCACTAACCTTGTCTCATATAACACCAACTAACCTAGTCTCATATAACACCCACTAACATAGTATCATATATCACCCACTAACCTAGTCTCATATATCACCCACTAACCTAGTCTCATATAACACCCACTAACATTGTCTCATATATCACCCACTAACCTAGTCTCATATAACACCCACTAACCTAGTCTCATATAACACCCACTAACCTAGTCTCATATAACACCCACTAACCTAGTCTCATATAACACCCACTAACATTGTCTCATATATCACCCACTAACCTTGTCTCATATATCTCCCACTAACCTAGTCTCATATAACACCCACTAACATAGTCTCATATATCACCCACTAACCTAGTCTCATATATCTCCCACTAACCTAGTCTCATATATCACCCACTAACCTAGTCTCATATATCACCCAATATGCCTAATCTCACATATCTCCCTGGTCTCATATATCAATAATATAATTTCATATATCCACCAATAAGCTAATCTCATATGTCCTCAATTACCATTCATCATATACACCACTAACATAGCCTCATAGACAACTAAGCTAATCACATGTATACCACAAACATATTCACATATATACTCCACCAATCCCTTCTATACATTCAACGTTTTGTTTGATACACTCAACGTACTGTTGCATACATCTTAGTGTGATATCTTCAACACATATATAGTGTATTTGACCCAGTTTCCCCTCGACAAGTATCCTGAAACGGTCCATTAGATCCAGAAGCCTTTACCCATAAGCCTAACGTACTCTTTTCAAATCCATGAAATACGAAGGACAGAGAACGCATTCTGCTACTTTCGACAATAAAATACTTACCTTCATTTTGCCTGATGAAACGCTGTCCAATCTGGAAGCAACATACACAAGTCATCATTCCTTCCTCAGCCACATGTTATTGCTGTCCTCGTAATATAATGTTCACCATAGGATGTACAACAGTTAACTCCTGGTAACGTACTGTTTCAAATGCAGAGTTCCATATGATTCATCGACTACTGACCCTCTCCTCACATCGTTGTCATTTTCTGTGACGTCATGTCCGTTAATGTCGAATATTTCCGTTTGAAAATATGTCATAAAAAGAACCGTTGTAACAACATGAAGAAATTTAGTTTACTCCCATTTGTGTCTCTTATCAATACTGTGCTTGTCTACATAAACCAATTCACCGCGATTCAAACACGAACAAAGGCTGCACTTCTATTCAGTACACAAAGAATATTTGGGTGTAACTTCTTTACACTTAGGCTTTTCGCGAGCACCTGCCGTAACTATTTGATAGTGATTTAACAACTAAGTATATGTTTCGCTGACGATGTATATTCGTACAGGTATCATAGTTTTGTTTTCGATCTCAACTTTGCAGTGTTTCTGCAGCCTAATATCATTATGAAATCGCTTTCTTTCTAATTTATATGTTGAAACCAATTTTAATGATGAACATCCATCTACGGAATGGGGATACCGTGGCATGCTTTCAGATAGTCCGACCACCTCACCCTGTTAGGGTTGTATGCACAAATGTATGTGTATTATTTCTTTTTTTTTCTTTTTTTATTCATGACATATAATATACATTGCTGGTTATGAAAAAAACATATAAACAAAATTATAAGCGTACAATCGCAAATCAAAAGTGCAATATTTTGTACGTGTATTATTTCTGTGTGCAGAAGTGAGGCGTTAATAAATTGTCTGTCCGTCCGGTAGTCGCCTCTTACGACAAGATGTACGATGACAACTGCGATGCTTAAGACGATTAATGCGACGAAGGATTCGTTAGATGTGAAGAACATTTATGACTGCACATAAGTCCCCAGGTAATATCCAGACAGATATTTCAGAGGTTTGATAACATAGAAATGAATGCATAAACTTTTCAATGAATTGCTTTCTTCATTGAATCCGGTCAAGCGAGGCTACTGTACAACGCCCAGTACTTCTTAATATATTGTACTTGAAGACCCCATTGTTACAAGATCAGTTATAAAATTCCCCTAACTTAGAGCAAATGATACCCGTTAGCTCTCCATGGTTGACAGGGTACTTTTTATTGTGAGGTTTTCATCCCAGGGTGTGTACAGATGTCTGCCTGACCTATTTGGAGGTCTCGCTGACATTAACAGAGTATGATAAACGCGATATACGGTTGTGTCCACAACGGAATATCGAGAAAAGCGAAGCCTAATAAATAGGTTTGCACCCCCTCTCTCACGAGACGCAAGTCTCGCAAAGCTAACATTATGGATGAACAATATACCCTGGTTATAATGCAACCGTTTGTCCAGGAGTAAATATCCAGTGTGGTATTATAACCAGGTAGGACAGTTAGAGGCCCTGAGTGGTTGAGCTGATGTCCCCTGTAATGAGCCATGAATGACTGGATAATCCCAACGTCTAGGGGATGCGGGTCACTTGTTGTATTAATCGTTGTCAATTAACCAATTGAGGCATGCATACTACATGCAGACAGTGTAGTTGCCATTATAACCAGGGGAAATTGACTTTTCTTCCAAAAGCCATTGTACATTATATCCTGGGTGGTGTAATAACCAGGGTGAACTGTATTAGATGAGAAATGTTCGGTTTGTTAAAGGTAGTCTTTCACATGCAATGAAAATACACAGAGAGAGAGAGAGGGTGGGAGGGTGGGGGGTGGAGAGCGGAGGAGAGAGAGAGGAGGGTGGAGGCGAGAGAGAGAGAGGAGGTGGAGAGCGGAGAGAGAGAGAGAAGGGGTCGGAGAGCGGAGGGGAGAGAGAGGAGGGTGGAGAGCGGAGAGAGAGAGAGAGAGGGGTGGAGAGAGGGAGAGAGAGAGGGGTGGAGAGTGGAGAGAGAGGGGTGGAGAGCGGAGAGAGAGAGAGAGAGGGGCTGGAGAGCGGAGAGAGAGAGACTGACTGACTGAGTTTAGTTTTACGCCGCTTTTAGCAATATTCCAGCAATATCACGGCGGGGGACACCAGAAATGGGCTTAACACATTGTGCCCATGTGGGGAATCGAACCCGGATCCTCGGCGTGACGAGCCAACGCTTTAAGGAGAGAGAGAGAGGGGGTGGAGAGCGGAGAGAGGGGGGTGGAGAACGGAGAGAGAGAGAGGGGTAGAGAGCGGAGAGAGAGAGAGGGGTAGAGAGCGGAGAGAGAGAGAGGGGGTAGAGAGGGGTAGAGAGCGGAGAGAGAGAGAGAGAGAGAGAGAGAGAGAGAGAGAGAGAGAGAGAGAGAGAGAGAGAGAGATGATTGTATCTCGGAATTCGAACCTGATATTTCGCTAACACTCTATCCACATGGCGTCGCCCTGGCAGGTTTTTCCACCCATTCAATGTTGATCAGCTGTTTGTCAAAACATACTATGCATGTATACTTCTAATGTCAATCTGCTTTTTGTTAACACATACTAAGTACAGAACTACATATACTTCTCATCATATGATTGTGGTCAACTTGTAGCTTGCTAACGGTATAAGACTCTACATCGAAACGTCGCTCAATGTAGTAAACGAGAAGTTGTCAATCATTAAGTTGAATGCTTCATTTTTCACTCATTCATTCAATGTGCACACAGTGAATATCTGCATGTGTTGCACTATGCCATCATTCGAAGCAATCCCTTGCTGCATTACACTGTGTTATCATTAAGGTTTCGACCACTTATCATGCAGTAGTCATACAATACATACTTATTGTGTAGGATGTTGTGTATTCGATACGGTGAGTGAGTGAATGATTTTAGTTTTACGCCACATTCAGCAATATTCCAGCTATATGGTTGCGGTCTGTAAATAATAGTCTGGACCACACAATCCAGTGATCAACAGCATGAGTATCGATCTACGCAATAGGGATACGATGACATGTGCCAACCAGTCAGCGAGGCTCGGCTACTGAAGATCCATTCTAACCCGGATCTTCACGGGTCTCGATATAAACAGCATATATAACATGGTCGCATCGCAATGGATGATATGCAATTTGTAATATAGGTACATATTATAGCATCGATTAATGCATGCACCAATACACCCGTATGTTCTTTTATAGATATACACATACATTATATGCATAAAATACTCTGACCCAGCCTACGGCGGATGAATGGCACATTCTTACCTACCTACCTACCTACCTACCTACCTACCTACCTACCTACCTACCTACCTACCTACCTATCTACCTGCCTATCTGCCTACCTACCTACCTCCTGCCTGCCTGCCTGCCTGCCTGCCTGCCTGCCTGCCTGCCTGCCTGCCTGCCTGCCTGCCTGCCTGCCTGCCTGCCTGCCTGCCTGCCTGCCTGCCTGCCTGCCTACCTTGTACTGAGTTTTAGCCATTATTAAATATAGCTTAACGCTGAGTGAAAAATGAAGCATACATCTTCATGGTTATAACCCAACCAGGGGGCTTGCATCGACCACACACCCATTTTGTCCGGACATATCGTCATCCATTTGTGTCAAGATCGTTCAGTTGAGAGTGAAAAACGGGTTTCAATCGACTTGCAGAGATAACAATAAAGAATTGGTAGGTGTCATGAGTGGTGATCGATAGGCCGATAATCCATGATTATGCCTACATTAAGTTTTAATCGATTGCATGCGATGGTAGCGTAGCGGTCGGCAAAGCAGGCGGGTAGAGTACACCGAAGTGTCCGGCCTTGTCATAATGTATGGTACTGTGAAGCATTTCGAGTCGGGGGTCATCTCAAATTTTCTATATATTTTCAAACTCTTTAATCCTCGCAAAGACACGCGGGCCTGTGCTTCCCAGTTGCCATCGTACCCATAAGAGGCGACTAACGGGATCGGGTGGTCAAACTGTCTGAAAGCATGCCACCGTATCCCAATTCCGTAGATGGATGTTCATGACGTAAATCACTGGATTGTCTGGTCCTGATTCGATTATTTACAGGCCGCCGTCACACGGATGGTATGTTATTGGGAAGTTAAGTTGCAAAGAAAATATACTCAGCAGCAAAAACAACAACAACGTCAGTACGAATTAAAAATTAGATAGGCACTGTAATCAAATCATTACAGAAATGGACATAATCAGTGGATCAAAAACATTTCTTGTGTACAATACAATATCTTGACACATCATGAATAAGTCAGCACAATTCCAAGACATTACGTGAACGTTTGCAGTCCATTCAGACTCTTGACTTCAGTATCTAGTGTGACCACCACGAGCGGCAATAACTGCAGCACAGCGTTTATGCATGGAATGCACCAATCGATTGATGAAGGCCATTGGCACCTTGAACCATACTCTGAGAAAGGCCTGGCGCAATAAATCGGCTGTGTTCGGCTTTGGTATGATATTATTTAGTCTCCTCTGAATTTCATCCCAAAGATGTTCAACTGGGTTTAAATCAGGACTAAGGGCTGGCCACTGCATAATGTTGACACCGTTCTGCTGTAGGAAGTCCCGTGTAGCTCTGGCAGTATGGGCCTGGGCATTATCATGCTGGAAAATGTAGTTCCGGTGACGTGCGAAATGTGGTATGACGTGGGGTCTGAGAGCTTGGTCGGTGTAGCGCACCGCTGTGATGCCGCCTCCTCTCCCTGGACCAAGGTTCTGGAACACCACAGGACCCACTCTCTGGTTCAGGCTTATTCAACTCCATACCATGATGCTTGCACCTCCCCGTGAGTCTCTTTCCATAACACATCGGTCTGAGTAACGCTGGCCACGTCGTCGCCATATTCTTGTTCTTCCATCTGCAGTTGATACGCAGTACCGACTCTCATCTGTAAACAGAACAGTTCTCCATTGCCTGTATCGCCAGTTTTGGTGTTGTATGGCAAACTGTAGACGTTCACGCCCGAATGACGAGGGGTGAGGATAGGTCCACGGTAAGGTATACGGCAAAGGAGGTTCCCGCTGGTAAGACGTCGGTGTACTGTATCAGTACTGATTGGTCTACCGTGTGTTCCCACTGTCTGGCGTGCTGTTTCGGATGCCTGTAATCCAGAAGGGATTATGTACATGCTGTCGCACAACATGGCGGTCTTCTCGTCTTGTGGTCACCCTTGGTCTGCCAGTACGGGGGCGATCATTCGTGGTGTTGGTGGCCCGGAAACGTTGCTGCAGCCTGTAGATGGTCCGAACGTTCACCTGGAGGTGATTGGCAACGGCTTATGCGGTGTGGCCAGCTTCAAGTCTTCCTAGCGCCTGGTTCCTCTGAGCTGTCGTGGGTTTGTTGTTTTAACCTATCTGACTATTGGGATGTCTGACAAGTGGGAGGATACCAACACACCAGATATGTGCCGAATATATCACGCAAAGTTGTATGAAGGTTGTATTCCCATACTGCCTTCAGTTCCAAACTACCTACAGGTTAAAACAACATGATACGGTCCAGTGATCAGGAAGTGAAGTTAATGGGAATACACCGGTCTGAACTGTTCTACCCCTGCTAAAATGAACTTGACCAGTTACTTGGTTAATGAACGGTAACTTTGACTGGTTTCACAATTACACACAACTGACAAGGATGTCCATTTCGTTGCCATGGACTCCGATATGTGACGGGACCCAGATAAAATGTATTTGATTATTTTTGTTTTGGGGCATAGTATTCTTCTGTATATGTTATTTATTAGATCTGGTCTTTTTGTTGTAGAGTAATTTTTGAGAGCTTGTATGGGGCTGAAGGAATCCGTAAAAATGCAGATGGTAGTGTTTGTTTGGTCAGATGTTGTTTGCAAGGCCTGAACTATGGCAGCGAGTTCTGCTGTGAAGATACTGGAGTTTGCCGGGAGATTATAGGATTGTTTAAGGTTTTGTTTTTGGGTAAATACCAAAACAGGTAGTACGCTTCTGATTTCAAGCACATTCTAACAAATTCCAAATTAATTAAACCAATCACTAAATATCTCATTCACACAAAATTATACCAAACAATCTAGCAACAAAAACAATAATACCACTTTTTACCATTTTAAAAATTGTTATAAATATGTATATGTGTTCTTTTAACTTTTAAATCAGTTCTCTCCCTTTATCAAGTTTTTAACCTCTTATATATTTATCATTATTTAGGAGATAAACCTAGTGTGTTTGAAAATCAGAGACATGCTTTACTGAATTGATGGCGACTAAATATTTAGTCGCCATCAATTCAGTAAAGCATGTCTCTGATTTTCAAACACACTAGGGTTATCTCCATTCTACCATGACACATTTAAAATCGAACTTCCTCGCTCTGCGGAAGACACTGCGTAATCCGGCATGGGACGAGAGGCGAATTGAACTCGTCTGTGAAGGGAGCGGTAGGTGCCGTTCGTATTTTTTTAACATTACAACATAACAATATTCTGTCCAAAGAAATCAAACTACTGTTTATTCAATGCAATTATGTAATACCCGAGATCTTGTTGTTTTTTTCATCCCAACTCCACACGACTAAAACCAGCCTATTGTTTTGTGTGCCGTGAAACTGTACCCCCCTGGCCACACTATAATGGAATCGTCTGACCTACTTATTTTCTTCGAAGTAGACAGATACGCAACAGTTTGAAATGGCGGCCGAGCCAGTGTTTACATTTTGCGAAAGGTTGAAATTTGAAGTGACAGTGGACAATACTTGACTGACTGTCGAACCTGAACCCTGCAGAATCGAAGAATAGATCCTTTCCTGATCAACCTACGACCTGTAACTCATCAAAGGCTGTTGATTTTTATGACCGGCCGATTATGATTTCACGTACTGCCTCCACCCCGGCATGCGACAAAAGAGTGACAGTGTTGCTGCTTAGTGTACATGCGACTAACTTGTGATTCCTTGGAACTTTGTTTTCATCGTTTGGGACTGGACTGTGTCCAAGCGTTTTTCAAAGTAGATGAACCTAACAGTGACAACCTTGCGGGGAAGCTGGCAGAGAGCAGAATTATTTTGTGAACGATGCAACGGGATTTGATGGAGTATGACTATGAGTGGCATAAATGTGGTGTTTCGCCAGACCGTTAGATCTATCTTGCAAATTTCCCATTCTAAACGGAATTAAATATACCATTTACCAGGTAGGTAAATGTTTACTAATGTTTTGCTGCATATTTTGTATAGATAGGGATGTATTCCGGCTTTCTGATTTATATGTTAGATATTGTTTTGTTTATGTTTGGGGCTGTGTATTGTACTTGAGTTTGAATATTTTTATAATAGAAGGTAATATGATCGTGAGGTTCCCTCATATTTGTGGGGGTGGAAGGGGGATCATATAATTGTATTTTTCGAGTTTAAATAAATGTTTTATCAGCATTTCCATCACGTCTGTTGTGTTGATATTAGTCATGTTGGTGGTCAAGCTGAAGTAGTGCGGCAGTGTTCTATACGTGCGCAGTGAAGCGCAATGAAATCAAACGCATTTTTAATCCAAAAATTTCCAATTGCCTATGTGGAATATTCGAAAGTCAGCGTCAAAATCCATGGAGTTGTTGTTATGATCCGCCATCATTGTGGTCAAACGGAAGTAGTTCTCACAATAAGATTTGTCAATGCGCGGTGAAGCGGCCTTACAATCAGATGAGCGTCAATCCACAATTGATGCCGTCTGATTTTTCTGAACAACCAATCAGAATCTAGTATTTTCTTGATTCATGGTAGAATCACTTAATAAATATGTTTTTGACATGGGTTGGTTAAAAAATACAATAACAGTAACCATTTACTACACCGCATCTATATTAAATTCAAAATCTCTAATACTCTTTACCTATTTCATATTTCTTTTTACATTTTTAATTCGGCATCCAATTCAAATTCCCCTTAACACTCAGTTGTTGGGGGTGGGGTGGGGTTTGGGTAGTAACACCACTCTTTCAAAAATTCTATTTTTTGTTCCCCTCATGTCTTAGTTGTGCGTGCGACATTAAATAAAGCAAGTAACTACTAATACCTTACTCCAAACGACACACCCTTCTTCATTGATAATTGGACTCTTACATTATTCTACAGGGCAAAAAATCATTTCCCACGCTGCCTAGAATATCTTTGTTGGCTGTTTGGAATGTAGGCAGTTTGTTGAGTGTATCACACAAAATTGTGTCATAGCTGAGACTAGGTTAGTGGTTGATATATGAGACTATGTTAGTGGTTGATATATGAGACTAGGTTAGTGGGTCATATATGAGACTAGGTTAGCGGGTGATATATGAGATTATGTTAGTGGGTGATATATGAGACAAGGTTAGCGGGTGATATATGAGACAAGGTTAGTGGTTGATATATGAGACTATGTTAGTGGGTCATATATGAGACTAGGCTAGCGGGTGATATATGAGACTATGTTAGTGGGTGATATATGAGACAACGTTAGTGGGTGACATATGAGACTAGGTTAGTGGGTGATATATGAGACTAGGTTAGTGGGTGTTATATGAGACTAGGTTAGTGGGTGTTATATGAGACTAAGTTAGTGAGTTATATATGAGACAAGGTTAGTGGAGTATGTATGAGACTAGGTTAGTGGGTGTTATATGAGACTAGGTTAGTGGGTGATATATGAGACTAGGTTAGTGGGTGATATGTGAGACTATGTTAGTGGGTGTTATATGAGACTAGGTTAGTGGGTGATATTTAAGACTAGGTTAGTAGAGTATATATGAGAGTAAGTTAGTGAATGATATATGAGGCTAGGTTTCTGATGACATATGCAACTATGTTATTTGGTGATATATGAGGCTAGGTTATTAATGAATATACGAGACAAATATACTATTTGAGGAAATAAATGTGTTGTAAATTTCTATACTTGCCCTATTAAAGACAAAGTCTGTCTCTCCCAATGCACCTTAAAGTGTTGTCTAATGCTTTTTCAATAATAACTAAGAAGTGCATCGATGAATGAAAGAGAGAGCCGTCAAGAGATCAATGTGGAAAATAACATTTATGGAAGAAATATCTCAATGTACAAATACCAAAATACGCTGGGCTTTCCTTAGGAGGGTCATATGTACGCAGTTTCCATACAAGTGTGAAATCACCAATGTACATGTTCTTTCAAGAATGTTTTGAAGTTTTCTTTCGTGATATTTGGTCAGCCCTGAAAAGGGCTATATAGCCAATGTCTTGAACATCAGGCTGTGTTGTCAATACTCCACTGAGTCAGAATCGCTCTGCTCCGAGCCGGAGTCTGCAGCCAGCTGAGAGATGTGGTATCTGAGTTCTGCAATTCTCTCAGCTTTTTCACAAGCATACTCGTAGAATGCATTGCGAACCCCTTCCACTGTTGCCATTCGGAGCCTTAAATTGTAGCGAAAGGAGCGATGGTTTTCTTGTCGTGCCTTGTCATAACGAGTCTGCAATCCCTCCAGCTTGTCATTAAGAAGGACCACTTGTTCGCATGCCCTTTTGAACTTCATCTCAGTTTCGTTAAGGCGAGTGTTGACGTCAAAGCGAGAAGTCTCCATTTTGATGCTTGTAAGATCTGTTGGTATGATGGCCAGTAGAAAGTGGTTGCGGCCTTATATTACAGCACTTGACACCAATTTGCCAATCATAATACATGTACTCATCGCTCTGACACGGCCATTATCTCAGTTGTATATTCAGTCATGTGACTCAAGAGCCAGTGAGAGGCAGACTCCCACTGATGACTGTCACTACAGAGGCTGTCAAGCAGACGTGTTTATACGACTGATTGGCATGCATTTCGGCAACATGCAGAATATAATCAAAGACAATTCTACCAGCAATTCCTATGATAAGTGAGAGAATAGTTTACTGCTGACATTCCACTGCTGTACATTGAGTACCTGATTAACATTGAAAAACAGCAAGATAAATAGTTCAAAGAAGGCCAATAAAGGAGAAAGTTGAGAAACTGTAAGAGAAAGTGGACGTAAAATTGTCAGCTTGGGATGTGATGTCTTTTTGCCGATTGAGACTGACTCAATCAAGTTTTGTTTGTTTGACTTATTATTTCTCACAATCAATTTCTTTGGGCTACTGAGAGAAGAATGTTCTTTCTCAGTGTCTGATGGATTTGCCAATCTTTCAACAGTTGATATTGTCGTAGAGTGACAGAGAGAGAGGAGGGGAGGGAGAGACGGCCTAAAATCTTTCTTTACACACGACTGCATTTCTTAATAAGCTGTTACCAATAGAAATAGTAAAGTGTTGCTGGCCGAAATGTCCGTTTTGTGTGAAACGTCTGCTTTAGAAGGGGTCCTCTCGGAGAAACAGAACAAGTTTTATAAGAACATGCTTACGTTCAGCCATATCAAACGAAACTGACAAAGACACAAAGTTCTGGTAAGCTAGAATAAATTATGAAGAAATGATTGGTGACGATGGATTATTGTTCTGCAAAGCAATTAGATTCTCAGATGTGAGCAATGCCTTCAGAAGGAATCATTTCACTGCAGCTTCAACTAGCGGCTTTGATTTTCCTGTTTGAAATGTAGCTACTTGGTGGCACGTGTTGGTAAGAAATGATGAAACGGGTATGCCTTTATTTTGATAAGTGCTATATTGGAGAAGACTATCAGCAGGCCTCCAGCAGTAACGAGTCTAATTGAGCGTAGTGCATGCGGAGGAGATTAGAAACACCTGTCTGTTCCTATAGATAACTGATTAACTTCAGAGTAACGATTAATAAATGTAACAAATCATTTCCTGTCGTTTTGATGTTTCTGAGATCAAATGTACAAAGAAAGATTCCCCCATTATGCAACACTGGCCAGTTTAAAGGAAACGAACTACTTGAAATGTTATTGTTTTATCAGACTGATTATATCCCATTTTGCACTTTGGGGGATCCTTTGAACTTATTTTGTTCCTGATACAACGTGTTACATTCTTACTTGTTTTCATCTGTGGTGAATGTATGAAGACACGAATGAAAGAGCACCCTATCCTGAAAGGTCCAGTGTACAGTAAGAAGCCCAAACGAAGCCAGTGGACATGCCTTTCGCATCGAGTGCATGGACATTAATAAGTGTGACTGTTGTAAATGTCTATGCTTGTCCCATTTAAGATAATATCCGTCTCCCCTAATGCACCTTAAAATGTTTGAGTGTAGTTTTATGCTTTTGCAATAGTAACTTAAATGTACAGATGGAAGAGGTGTATCGATAATTGAAATAGTACGCCATCAAGATATATATGTGGAAAACACTAATGGGAGAAGTATCTCAATTTGAAAAGATCAAAATACGCTGGGCTTTCCTTAAAAAGTTGACCTGTAGGCAATTTCTACACGAGTGTGAAATCAGCATTGTATTGATTTTAAAAGAATGTTTTGAAGTTTTCTTTCGTGATGTTTGCTCAGCCCTGAAAAGGGCTATATAGCCAATGTCTTGAACATCAGGCTGTGTTGTCAATACTCCACTGAGTCAGAATCGCTCTGCTCCGAGCCGGAGTCTGCAGCCAACTGAGAGATGTGGCATCTGAGTTCTGCAATTCTCTCAGCTTTTTCACAAGCATACTCGTAGAATGCATTGCGAACCCCTTCCACTGTTGCCATTCGGAGCCTTAAATTGTAGCGAAAGGAGCGATGGTTTTCTTGTCGTGCCTTGTCATAACGAGTCTGCAATCCCTCCAGCTTGTCATTTAGAAGGACCACTTGTTCGCATGCCCTTTTGAACTTCATCTCAGTTTCGTTAAGGCGAGTGTTGACGTCAAAGCGAGAAGTCTCCATTTTGATGCTTGTAAGATCTGTTGGTATGATGGCAAGTAGAAAGTGGCTGAGGCCTTATATTACAGCACTTGACACCAATTTGCCAATCATAATACATGTACTCATCGCTCTGACACGGCCATTATCTCAGTTGTATATTCAGTCATGTGACTCAAGAGCCAATGAGAGGCAGACTCCCACTGATGACTGTCACTACAGAGGCTGTCAAGCAGACGTGTTTATACGACTGATTGGCATGCATTTCAGCAGCATGCAGAATATAATCTGAGACAATTCTACCAGCAATTCCTATGATAAGTGAGAGAATAGTTTACTGCTGACATTCCACTGCTGTACATTGAGTACCTGATTAACATTGAAAAACAGCAAGATAAATAGTTCAAAGAAGGCCAATAAAGGAGAAAGTTGAGAAACTGTAAGAGAAAGTGGACGTAAAATTGTCAGCTTGGGATGTGATGTCTTTTTTGCCGATTGAGACTGACTCAATCAAGTTTTGTTTGTTTGACTTATTATTTCTCACAATCAATTTCTTTGGGCTACTGAGAGAAGAATGTTCTTTCTCAGTGTCTGATGGATTTGCCAATCTTTCAACAGTTGATATTGTCGTAGAGTGACAGAGAGAGAGGAGGGGAGGGAGAGACGGCCTAAAATCTTTCTTTACACACGACTGCATTTCTTAATAAGCTGTTACCAATAGAAATAGTAAAGTGTTGCTGGCCGAAATGTCCGTTTTGTGTGAAACGTCTGCTTTAGAAGGGGTCCTCTCGGAGAAACAGAACAAGTTTTATAAGAACATGCTTACGTTCAGCCATATCAAACGAAACTGACAAAGACACAAAGTTCTGGTGAAGCTAGAATAAATTATGAAGAAATGATTGGTGACGATGGATTATTGTTCTGCAAAGCAATTAGATTCTCAGATGTGAGCAATGCCTTCAGAAGGAATCATTTCACTGCAGCTTCAACTAGCGGCTTTGATTTTCCTGTTTGAAATGTAGCTACTTGGTGGCACGTGTTGGTAAGAAATGATGAAACGGGTATGCCTTTATTTTGATAAGTGCTATATTGGAGAAGACTATCAGCAGGCCTCCAGCAGTAACGAGTCTAATTGAGCGTAGTGCATGCGGAGGAGATTAGAAACACCTGTCTGTTCCTATAGATAACTGATTAACTTCAGAGTAACGATTAATAAATGTAACAAATCATTTCCTGTCGTTTTGATGTTTCTGAGATCAAATGTACAAAGAAAGATTCCCCCATTATGCAACACTGGCCAGTTTAAAGGAAACGAACTACTTGAAATGTTATTGTTTTATCAGACTGATTATATCCCATTTTGCACTTTGGGGATCCTTTGAACTTATTTAGTTCCTGATACAACGTGTTGTTTTCATCTGTGGTGAATGTTGAAGACACGAATGAAAGAGCACCCTATCCTGAAAGGTCCAGTGTGTAAGAAGCCCAAACGAAGCCAGTGGACATTCTTACTTGTATTTAAATGCAAACATTCAAGTAGAATCGTACAGTCCTTTGAAGTTATTACAATTTGATGAAACAAAGGGTATCCCTGTATAAACGTATGTTGTCCTACCATTATGAACAAGGGTGTGCCTTTCGCATCGAGAGTGCATGGACATTAATAATTGTGACTGTTGTAAATGTCTATGCTTGTCCCATTTAAGATAATATCCGTCTCCCCTAATGCACCTTAAAATGTTTGAGTGTAGTTTTATGCTTTGCAATAGTAACTTAAATGTACAGATGGAAGAGGTGTATCGATAATTGAAATAGTACGCCATCAAGATATATATGTGGAAAACACTAATGGGAGAAGTATCTCGATTTGAAAAGATCAAAATACGCTGGGCTTTCCTTAAAAAGTTGACCTGTAGGCAATTTCTACACGAGTGTGAAATCAGCATTGTATTGATTTTAAAAGAATGTTTTGAAGTTTTCTTTCGTGATATTTGGTCAGCCCTGAAAAGGGCTATATAGCCAATGTCTTGAACATCAGGCTGTGTTGTCAATACTCCACTGAGTCAGAATCGCTCTGCTCCGAGCCGGAGTCTGCATCCAACTGAGAGATGTGGTATCTGAGCTCTGCAATTCTCTCAGCCTTTTCACAAGCATACTCGTAGAATGCATTGCGAACCCCTTCCACTGTTGCCATTCGGACCTTAAATTGTAGCGAAAGGAGCGATGGTTTTCTTGTCGTGCCTTGTCATAACGAGTCTGCAAATCCCTCCAGCTTGTCATTAAGAAGGACCACTTGTTCGCATGCCCTTTTGAACTTCATCTCAGTTTCGTTAAGGCGAGTGTTGACGTCAAAGCGAGAAGTCTCCATTTTGATGCTTGTAAGATCTGTTGGTATGATGGCCAGTAGAAAGTGGTTGCGGCCTTATATTACAGCACTCGACACCAATTTGCCAATCATAATACTCATCGCTCTGACAAGGCCATTGTCTCAGTTGTATATTCAGTCATGTGACTCAAGAGCCAATGAGAGGCAGACTCCACTGATGACTGTCACTACAGAGGCTGTCAAGCAGACGTGTTTATACGACTGATTGGCATGCATTTCGGCAACATGCAGAATATAATCTGAGACAATTCTACCAGCAATTCCTATGATAAGTGAGAGAATAGTTTACTGCTGACATTCCACTGCTGTACATTGAGTACCTGATTAACATTGAAAAACAGCAAGATAAATAGTTCAAAGAAGGCCAATAAAGGAGAAAGTTGAGAAACTGTAAGAGAAAGTGGACGTAAAATTGTCAGCTTGGGATGTGATGTCTTTTTGCCGATTGAGACTGACTCAATCAAGTGTTGTTTGTTTGACTTATTATTTCTCACAATCAATTTCTTTGGGCTACTGAGAGAAGAATGTTCTTTCTCAGTGTCTGATGGATTTGCCAATCTTTCAACAGTTGATATTGTCGTAGAGTGACAGAGAGAGAGGAGGGGAGGGAGAGACGGCCTAAAATCTTTCTTTACACACGACTGCATTTCTTAATAAGCTGTTACCAATAGAAATAGTAAAGTGTTGCTGGCAGAAATGTCCGTTTTGTGTGAAACGTCTGCTTTAGAAGGGGGTCCTCTCGGAGAAACGAACAAATTTTATAAGGACATGCTTACGTTCAGCCATATCAAACGAAACTGACAAAGACACAAAGTACTGGTGAAGCTAGAATAAATTATGAAGAAATGATTGGTGACGATGGATTATTGTTCTGCAAAGCAATTAGATTCTCAGATGTGAGCATTGCCTTCAGAAGGAATCATGCATTTCACTGCAACTTCAACTAGCGGCTTTGATTTTCCTGTTTGAAATGTAGCTACTTGGTGGCACGTGTTGGTAAGAAATGATGAAACGGGTATGCCTTTATTTTGATAAGTGCTATATTGGAGAAGACTATCAGCAGGCCTCCAGCAGTAACGAGTCTAATTGAGCGTAGTGCATGCGGAGAAGATTAGAAACACCTGTCTGTTCCTATAGATAACTGATTAACTTCAGAGTAACGATTTATAAATGTAACAAATCATTTCCTGTCGTTTTGATGTTTCTGAGATCAAATGTACAAAGAAAGATTCCCCCATTATGCAACACTGGCCAGTTTAAAGGAACACGAACTACTTGAAATGTTATTGTTTTATCAGACTGATTATATCCCATTTTGCACTTTGGGGGATCCTTTGAACTTATTTAGTTCCTGATACAACGTGTTACATTCTTACTTGTTTTCATCTGTGGTGAATGTATGAAGACACGAATGAAAGAGCACCCTATCCTGAAAGGTCCAGTGTACAGTAAGAAGCCCAAACGAAGCCAGTGGACATTCTTACTTGTATTTAAATTGGCAAACATTCAAGTAGAATCGTACAGTCGGGAATTCCTTTGAAGTTATTACAATTTGATGAAACAAAGGGTATCCCTGTATACAAGTCGGTATGTTGTCCTACCATAATGAACAGGGTGTGCCTTTCGCATCGAGAGTGCATGGACATTAATAATTGTGACTGTTGTAAATGTCTATGCTTGTCCCATTTAAGATAATATCCGTCTCCCCTAATGCACCTTAAAATGTTTGAGTGTAGTTTTATGCTTTTGCAATAGTAACTTAAATGTACAGATGGAAGAGGTGTATCGATAATTGAAATAGTACGCCATCAAGATATAAATGTGGAAAACACTAATGGGAGAAGTATCTCGATTTGAAAAGATCAAAATACGCTGGGCTTTCCTTAAAAAAGTTGACCTGTAGGCAATTTCTACACGAGTGTGAAATCAGCATTGTATTGATTTTAAAAGAATGTTTTGAAGTTTTCTTTCGTGATATTTGGTCAGCCCTGAAAAGGGCTATATAATAATGTCTTGAACATCAGGCTGTGTTGTCAATACTCCACTGAGTCAGAATCGCTCTGCTCCGAGCCGGAGTCTGCATCCAACTGAGAGATGTGGTATCTGAGCTCTGCAATTCTCTCAGCCTTTTCACAAGCATACTCGTAGAATGCATTGCGAACCCCTTCCACTGTTGCCATTCGGAGCCTTAAATTGTAGCGAAAGGAGCGATGGTTTTCTTGTCGTGCCTTGTCATAACGAGTCTGCAATCCCTCCAGCTTGTCATTAAGAAGGACCACTTGTTCGCATGCCCTTTTGAACTTCATCTCAGTTTCGTTAAGGCGAGTGTTGACGTCAAAGCGAGAAGTCTCCATTTTGATGCTTGTAAGATCTGTTGGTATGACAGCCAGTAGAAAGTGGTTGCGGCCTTATATTACAGCACTTGACACCAATTTGCCAATCACAATACTCATCGCTCTGACAAGGCCATTATCTCAGTTGTATATTTAGTCATGTGACTCAAGAGCCAATGAGAGGCAGACTCCCACTGATGACTGTCACTACAGAGGCTGTCAAGCAGACGTGTTTATACGACTGATTGGCATGCATTTCGGCAACATGCAGAATATAATCTGAGACAATTCTAACAGCAATTCCTATGATAAGTGAGAGAATAGTTTACTGCTGACATTCCACTGCTGTACATTGAGTGTCTGATTAACATTGAAAAACAGCAAGATAAATAGTTCAAAGAAGGCCAATATAGGAGAAAATTGAGAAACTGTAAGAGAAAGTGGACGTATAAATGTCAGCTTGGGATGTGTTGTCTTTTTGCCGATTGAGACTGACTCAATCAAGTGTTGTTTGTTTGACTTATTATTTCTCACAATCAGTTTCTTTGGGCTACTGAGAGAAGAATGTTCTTTCTCAGTGTCTGATGGATTTGCCAATCTTTCAACAGTTGAAATTGTCGTAGAGTGACAGAGAGAGAGGAGGGGAGGGAGAGACGGCCTAAAATCTTTCTTTACACACGACTGCATTTCTTAATAAGCTGTTACCAGTAGAAATAGTAAAGTGATGCTGGCAGAAATGTCCGTTTTGTGTGAAACGTCTGCTTTAGAAGGGGTCCTCTCGGAGAAACAGAACAAATTTTATAAGGACATGCTTACGTTCAGCCATATCAAAAGAAACTGACAAAGACACAAAGTACTGGTGAAGCTAGAATAAATTATGAAGAAATGATTGGTGACGATGGATTATTGTTCTGCAAAGCAATTAGATTCTCAGATGTGAGCAATGTCTTCAGAAGGAATCATTTCACTGCAACTTCAACTAGCGGCTTTGATTTTCCTGTTTGAAATGATACTTGGTAACACGTGATGTTTAGGGAGTCTGTGCAAAAATCGATTCCCGCCCATACAATCCAGTGAGCAACAACATGAACCAGGAGCATGTGTCAACCAAGTCAGGAAGCCTGACCACCTTATCCTGTTCGTCGCCTCTTACGACAATCATGGATTACTGAGGATCAAATCTAACCCAGACTTTCCTTGGTAGACTCAGGGTTTGATAAGTGCTCTTTGTTGAGTCTGGCTGTGTGAAGACTAAATTTGAAAACACCTGAACTGAAAGCAGTTCGTTTGCTTATTTAGTATTAGGAATGATCTCAAATCTGTTACATGTATAACTACATTGTCAATTGTGATTTAAGATGGAATTATAGCCAGAGTATTGGTCTGGAAAACATTGGCACTTGTACTTGTTCTTGTAGGGTGGCATTATAAACGCCTCCACACACAAACAAACAAACAAACACAAACACACACACACACACACACACACACACACACACACACACACACACACACACACCACACACCCACACACCCCGCCAGCAGCTAGCAGTTCGGGGGATTCCGAACCTGAGGAAATCTAGACTTGCTTAACTAAAGGCTTAGCATTGCAGAAAGGGCTGGGTAGTTCAAGGGCTGTGAGACATACTAGACATCTCACAGCGCCAGCTTTGTGTCGATCGTGTATCGAGTAACACACATGTCGCGTAAGTCGGAGGAATTCCCTGCAAACCATCATCCAAGAGAGTGACCAAAATATCTGTATCAGCTTATCAAACATTTTATAATGAATGTAACCATGTCGATACAGAAATCGTTGACTGTTTCATCTCAAGAGCTCTATTTGATTAGCATGTTCAGAGCTCCCTGTATTACTTGCTTCATATTGCTTCATAACGGTGTTAGCATCTACAGCAAAACGTCGCATCTATTGCAATAATGGCGTTGTCTGTCCTCTTCCTGATTCCAGCTTTTAAATGCCACTTAAAGAAGTCTTCGTTTCATCCCCGATTTGATTCCCCACATGGGTACAATGTGTGAAGCCCATTTCTGGTGTCGCCTGTCGTGATATTTCTGGAATATTGCTAAAAGCGTAGTAAAACCTTACTTACTCACTCACTTTGTTTCACCATCACCAGTGATAACATATCTTAAGTATATTATTCTTCCCTTATGATTATTTCAATGCATCCTATTTTTCGAAACGCTTCATATATTTACCGTTTAAATGTTGTTTGCTGCTTTTGTATTTCATGAACCCCCAGTTTTGATAGGTAGTTATTTTTGTAATGTAGTTTTACCTCAATATTTCTATAGCATATTATGCTTTGTTATCACGTGTTTGATGACATATGCATTATCATAATGCTGGTTTTTGCAGTGTAAATGAAATTCTATAAGCTATACCACTCAACTTTTGAGATGGATCATCAGATATAAGAGCAATGAAGATATCCTATGGCTAAAATTACAAAACAGTGACGTCACATTGTGTTTATGCTCGTTTTACCTGCCGCCTGCGGGAACTTCACGTGCAGTCGACCCGGATGTGTTTTTCAGTACACTTGTGCGCCAGGTTTATTTGTATCAAAATGATGGTATAATGTGCATTTGCGGTGATTTTAATTCTCGATGTGGAGATCGAATGGATTATATTGAAGGAGAAGACAGACTGAAACCAAGGTCAGTACTCGATACAATCGATAATCAATATGGCAACATTTTGATTGATTTCTTATGTGATGTAAATGTTTGTATGCTCAACGGTAGAATTGGGGACAGTGATAATTTCACATGAATAAGTACAAAAGGCAAATCTGTCGTTGACTACGTTCTAGTTCCGCATGAGTTGTTGTCAATGTTGACGGACTTTGGTGTATGTCGTATGGCCGATGTAGTTAACACTTGTAATATCCCTCCCCCAGATAAACCCCCCGATCACTCTCTGTTAGAATTTGCGATCAATATTGATATTTCACATAGTAACACTCAAAACCCCATATGTGCTAATACAACAAGACAGTCCGTTCAGGACGATTTTTTACTAGGCGATGATGACAGACTACGACTCTCCCACTGCATTCATCGACTTGAAAATGAACTACAGCATAAGAATAGTCTGAACGAAGCATACATGTCCTTTGTTAATGTGATACAAGATGAGATAAACAAACACCATGTTCCCGTTTCACATAACAAGCATAATGCCTATAAAAGGAAGCCATATTGGAATTCTGATCTTCAGTCACATTGGGATGACGTCTGTGACAAAGAACGAAAATGGTTAAAATGTAAACCTCCCAATAACAGTGTTAAAACTGTTTTAAAACAACAATACATTCAACAAAGGAAAGTGTTTGACAAACAACTGAGAAAGTGCAAGAAACCATATCAGCAGGTGAAGTACGATAAGCTTGTTGACTCGTTTAATAATAATGATTCAAGAGATTTCTGGAAGCAGATAGGTAAAATCGGAGTTGCCAGTGACAGATCTCACCGAGTGCCAATGGAGGTTAAAGATGAAGAGGGAAATCGTGTAGTTGAAACAAAAGCTGTTCTCGACAGATGGAAGAGTGACTTTGAACATATATACTCTGTGCAGAATAATGACACATATGATGATGTTCACCTTCGTGATGTTATGAACCAGCTGAGTGACAACACTGTTCAGCCTGATAGACAGGTATCATGTGATTCCCTTAACACACCTATTACACACAGAGAAGTAGAAGATGCGATCATACGCCTAAAACTGAGAAAACCGTCAGGTATTGACAACCTACTGGCCGAGAGTATGAAGAACCCAATCTGTGTTGACATGTTGCACAAAATAATATCTCATTATGTTAAGAGTGGTGAAGTTCCAGATGCCTGGCAGCAGAACATCATTAACCCTATTTTAAAGCTAGACTCTGATCCTTATACTGACTGACTGAGTTTGGTTTTACGCCGCTTTTAGCAATATTCCAGCAACATCACGGCGGGGGACACCAGAAATGGGCTTCACACATTGTACCCATGTGGGGATTCGAACCCGGGTCTTTGGCGTGACGAGCCAACGCTTTAACCATTAGGCTACCCCACCGCCCCCTGATCCTTATAACCCGTCAAGATATAGAGGCATCTCACTCATCATGGTGTAAAATCTGTGTGTAAAAGTATACTGTGATATAATGATTAACACTAGAACAAAATGGTTTCAGAAAGAGTATCTGGGTGAAAATAATGAAGTACTATCTGAAGAACTAAAAATGGTTTTCAGATATGAAAAGGCTTTTGATAATGTCAACCGTGAGCTGCTTGGAACATATATATAGTTCCTGGACGCACAAGTTCTTGTATAGAGATGTTCTTAGAAACAGAATAAATGCTAAACAGTCGACTTTCTGCTGTTTTATTGATATGAAAAAGGCTTTTGATAATGTCAACCGTGACTGCTTGTGGTTTAAACTCCAACGATATCGTATCACCGGTAAAGTCCTGGACGCAGTGAAGTCCTTGTACAGAGATGTACAATACACGGTTAGAGCAAATGGTCATCTATCACCCTGGTTTAATGCACCCCGAGGAGTAAAGCAAGGATGTTTGATCTCACCGTTGCTTTTTTCACTCTATATCAACGATCTTGTTGACTCCTTACGTTAGCTTAATTGTGGCATTGATATCAATGAAAGAAATGTCAGTATACTGTTGTATGCAGATGATGTTGTTCTGATTGCCCCCAGTGAGAAGAAGCTTCAGTGTTTACTAGATCATGTTAACACCTGGTGTCATAATTGTAGACTAAGCGTTAATCCAAAGAAGACTAAGATTTTACACTTCAGATCGAGGTCCACAGTGAGTTCACAACAAGTTTGCCTTTGGGGACATGAAAGTAGAATAAAGTGACAATTATAAATATCTTGGACTCTGGTTAAATGAATTTTTAGATTTCACAGTTGCGATAAATGAGCTGGGAAATTCCGCTTGCCGCGCCCTTGGGGCTCTATGTTCTAAATATTTTGACGGTGGTGGTTTCACCGATGATATATTTACAAGTTTGTATGAGTGTCTTGTGCAACCAATAACTCTCTATGGTAGCGCCATCTGGGGTATGTATGAACAGAAGCGTATAGATACAATTCAAAACAGAGCCTGCAAATTCTTTCTCAGACTGAGTCGGAACTCCTCTAATATTGCTTCAAGGGGTGACATGGGGTGGACCGCCCGTGTAACCAAACAGAGAATAGAAGTATACAGATTCTTGGGACAACTCAATGTTTATGAGCAAATTAACAAATCTACAGTAGACATGACACAACTTCGACGAAAGCTTCATGTCATTGACGAATACAGTTGGTTTTGTGAACTCTGGAATGACCATGGCAACCCAAACGGAAATAAACTTCAAACATACCGCCTAACCAAGACAGATTTGAAGCCTGAAACTTATGTTTAGAGTAGACCCATTCCCCGATCTTCAAGAAAGATGTTCGCACTTCTTCGTTGTGGCAGCCTGCAATTAAACATTGAAAAACTCAGGTACAGTCGACCCGCAGTACCTCTCAATGCAAAGGTGTGTCCATTCTGCCCGGATAAAATAGAAAATGAAATCCATTTTCTTGTAGGCTGTGATATGTACAACGACCTGCGATACGACCTGTACCAAACAATGCAACAATCTGATGTATATCCATCCTTCAATAACTCCTCCTGAGTTACTAAATGTACACATCTATTAAACACACCAGACATAGTCCATCTCCTCTGTGATACAGTTACAAACATGTATAAACGGCGTCAATCATTATCTTAAATATTATACACTACTTGTATCTTAAGTTTTAAATGTATTAATATTCTACCCTTTCATTCATTTATACTAGATGAATGCACCATATGGTGTATAAATGTTATGCATTGTAAGGCTGTACGAATGTACGTAACTGTATTGTATTTCATTATATTGTATTGTGTGCTGGGTACCTGTATCTGTATGTGTGTGGGTATACAATGTGTGATTATAATACCTGTATATTTTTGTGTCTGTCTGTCTGTCGGTCGATCCGTCCGTCTGTCCGTCCGTCTGTATGTGTGTGTGCATGTGTGCGTGTGTATGTATATACGTAGGTACGTGTATGTGCGCACGTGTAGTATGCGTCTTTGTATGAGTGTGTGTATGTATGTGTATGTCTGTGTTGGCACGCAAATGTGTTAAATGTAAGTTTGTACGTAGGTGTGCATATATGTTTTGAGTGTATGTATATATGCGTGTGTGTGTACTTGTGTATGTGTGTATGTGTGTATGTATGTATGTATGTATGTATGTATGTATGTATGGTTGTATGCTGTTATGTATATGTGTATGTATGTATGTATGTATGTATGTATGTATGTATGTATGTATGTGTGATGTATGTATGTATGTATGTATGTATGGATGTATGTATGTGTGTGTGTATGTATGTATGTATGTATGTATGTGTGTGTGTGTGTATGTATGTATGTATGTGTGTGTGTGTATGTATGTATGTATGTATGTGTGTGTATGTATGTATGTTGTGTATGTATGTATGTATGTATGTATGTATGTATGTATGTATGTATGTATGTATGTATGTATGTATGTATGTATGTATGTATGTATGTATGTATGTATGTATGTATGTATGTATGTATGTATGTATGTATGTATGTATGTATGTATGTATGTATGTATGTATGTATGTATGTATGTATGTATGCATGCATGTATGCGTGTATGCGTATATTATGTGCGGTTGTATGCTGTTTTGTATATGTGATTATATGTTTGTTTGTATGTATGTTTGTTGTATATATGTTATGTATGTATGCATACCTGTACGTGTTAACTTCAAATGTATACGATTATACGTGTGCTGATATTTGTTGGTTCACAATGTTTTTATTGATTTAATATAGTCTCCCATAACCTAACGGGTGGTTTCTGTACTATTAACTTTTGTACAAAACGCATGCATTCTATGACAATGTACAGAAAGTGAGACTCAAATAAACATTATCTTTCTCTCTATATATATATATCATTCTATTTGAAACACACACTAAACACATGCAGTTACAATAAGTGTAAACCCTGTGCAAACACGCATATATCAAGAGAGTGACAATAATTATGAGTATGCGCATATTTTGTATATTTTGGAAAGATAAAGTCATCCCTATGTATCTCCCTTACCATAATGCTTCAAATATTTGAAGGGCATTTAGAAGTGGAATGCATAAGAAAAAGCAAGATTTGTGGATGTCAACTTCTTTATTTTGAATAACACGACGTTTCGGAGTGTATGCTTACTCCTTCACCTGATGAAGGAGTAAGCATACACTCAAAAAACGTCGTGTTATTCACAATAAAGAAGTTGACATCCATAAATCTCGCTTTTCTCATAATACTTCAAGTTTTATGAACAAGTAAGGACACAGCTTTCAAATTTCATGAGAAAATGACCTTGTAAAATAAGTGTCAGTAAGCTAAGAAAAAACACAGCTTTCTCTACGATATAAATGTTTTGTGTAATCCTTTTTAATGAAACAGTGATCTACTGTATTTGATAAGAATTAGCAGATGAACTAAAGGGCAAAAAAAACACCCGAAACTACATCACTGATAATTACAAAACGACAAACCACCACTGTGAAAAAGGAAAATGAATTTGAATAACAGGTGTATGGGCAACATGCATTTTGACTAAATGTGAAAACGTCTGAACTGAAAGAAATTCGTTTGCTGATTTAGAGTGAGTGAGTGAGTTTAGTTTTACTCCACACTCAGCAATATTCCAGCTATATGGCGGGATTTAGAAGATGTAATGGTCTCAAAACTATTGCATAGATAGCTACATTGTCAGTTGTGTTTATGGTGGATTTATAGCCAGGGTATTGGTCTGGAAAGCATTGGCACTTGTACTTACACTTTTACAGTTACATTATAAACGCCCCCTGCGATACCCCACGCCAGCAGCTGGCAGTGACGATCCGACTCTCACAGAGATTTCTCACACATTACTCGTTACTGTTGCTATACTTTGTGCAGAGACTATATGCGCATGTTGCCCATACACCTGTTATTAAAATTCACTTTCCTTTTCACGAAACCTGTATAACCTGTTATCTCAAACAATGACACCAGGTACAATCTGACATCCAGTAAACATATCATATCATGCTAAATGATAGACTGTGGTAAACAGTGAGACGGACACAACCAAACCTAAACATGATGCACGCCCTATCGTGATGCCAACATGGTGTAAAGGGTGAATTCCACGTAAGTCTATCTTGTCCTTTAATGGTCTACTCCCATTTGTGAGAACTCCCAGTTGTGAGACTCCCAGTTATGAGACAGTGGAGTCGGTAATTAACAACGAAAACACACCATACTCCCCTGTCTCATAGAATAGATTCGCCCCAGCTAAATACTGATTTGCTATGTAACTGAATCTTGTGGAGGTAACTTAATTAACCTTTATAAGATAAATTGATTAACATACTCAGGTAAATGTCTTTAATAATTAAACACTTTGTATAGGTAACTTCGTGATCAAAGAGAAATTATTTTTACCTACTAAGATTTACTCCATCTCCGAAACTATAAGCTATAGTTTAAGAAATAACTCTGAAATAACTCTGAAATTTACAGTCGAAATGCCCCTTATGCCAAACCCTTTCTACCCGACACAATGAATTTATGGAATGCCCTACCAAATTCCAAAGTCATGCAGTCTCAAAGAATTTTAAAACTAATTACAAAAACCGAAAACAAGATTTATATTGATCTTAATTATGGCTCTTGTTCTTGTCAAATCGTTCATTGCTGCCTCAGGCTCGGATCTTGCGACCCAAACGCCGATAAGTATAACAGACATTTAATAAACAGTGCATGTTGCTCTTGTGGATATCAACTACTCGTTATAACCTGGATAATTTTTTGAACGGAAACAAAGAATTTACTCCTTGTGTAAACCAGAAAATAGTTAAATCCGTCCACGATTATATCATCACAACCTTCCAATTTTCACAGGGAATTTTCTCTTGATTGATTTATATTCCTACAATAGCTTGTTAGACACAAACAACTGTAAGTCTCTGATTATGACTACTTAGAGAATAGTTGTATTTGATGTACTCTGTATATATATATATATGTACTTAAAAATATATTTATGCAATAGTCAATATCGATGACGTCCATTTCATTTTTTATTTTATGTTGCATGGGAGCGGTGTTAACATAAGCAGTAATACTTCACCAATCACAATTCATTTTCATAAATAATAATAAAATATGTTTAAACCAAAATGACTTTCAAACTTCATAATAGTCAATAAAAATGTGTCATCATAATTACATATTCTTCTGAATAAATAAAATATTTAATGAACTATTTCGTCTGTGTAAATATAATCTTTGATAATCTATTTCATTAATCAACTCATCAATGAACTATGCCTCCTGTGGGTACTGGGCTGGGCTGATCCCACTTTCATTGTAGGGATGTGGAAACACCACCTATGTGCACCGAACCATTAATTAATGTGTCTCACAACTGGGAGTTCTCACAAATGGGAGGACACCCCTTTAATAATCACTTTAACATATGGCACCTTCCACACAGTTGTCGCACAAATGTATCCAGGGTTTAGTCTCTATTCGCCTACATCTCAATTCGCCTTCAACCATATAGCATACAAAAACAATGTAGGCTAAATGGGATTAGAAAATGCACCCCATACTCTTATAATGTGACTGACACACTGGTCAGGGCCATAGTAATCTTGATCGACTGTTATAAGGATATGTAGTTGTAGAGATGATTAGTGCATCCACTGAGAAGTTACAACTGGGTTATACAAAGATGACAGGGATTAACGCATAAGTTAAATTGTAAAAATAATGATGAGATATTGTTAATTTCTCGCTGTAATATACTCACTTCGCAATTAATGCCAAGAGCAAATGAAAACATAACCGATAATTTAGACAAATGCGTTAAATGATGAATTGAAAGAGCGTAATATAATTACCAGTAAATATAAACAGTCAATGCCCCTGGAGATTAGTTGGAAATAATAATGGGTAGGTTGGTTGTGATGTGCATTATGTTCTGATTTTGATGGTTACTGTAATCAACAAAACCCTTTCCATAAAATAAAATTTTAATATCGGCTAAAAACAGTTAGACCTAAACATTTCGAAATGCAATTGTGAATCATATTAAATAGTGAAGGTGAAGTGTTGACATTGTAATTTTAACACACCTTTATTTGTACCGTATCACATCTTAATATGTACCATAAAACACACTTATCAGTACCATAAGACGTTTTCATCTGTACCATATAACGCCTCTATTTGTACCATATAACACCTTCCTCTATGCCATAACACGCATCTATCTGCCCCATAACATACATTCATCTGTGCCACAACACACCTTCATTTTTACCATACCACGCATCCACTTGTGCCTTAGCACACCTTCATCTGTACCATAACACACTGTCTTCTGTACCATAGCACGCCACTATTTATAGGTAAAAACATTTCATTTGTACCATAACATGGCACTATTTGTGCGATAAAACACCCTCATCTGTACCATAACACGCCTTCATCTCTATTATAACTGATTTATAACTCTATTTATATCCTATCACATCTTGATTTGAACCATAACAAGCCTTCATCTGTACCATAACCCACTTTCATTTTGTGCCATAACACGCCTGAAGGATAATTCCGGGATGACATATTTCACAAATCTCACTTAACCCGGAAAAGTTATCTATTTAATGCAAATGTGTAAAATGAAAAAAAGGAAGTTAGGAGATGCCCTATTTGCTATTTTTGCTAGAAGACGTAATCTTGTAAATTAATCTGTAATCTACGGTTGTAATTGTATTTTCTCAAATTGTTTTAAAAATAAGTTGTGAACATGTGTAATGTTAATAATTGTTATGGTCCCGTAACTTTTTATGTAGGTATATATCTATTTGCATGAATGGATGAATGAATGATGCATGATGAACTCTTGAAATGTGATGAGCGTATGCATGTGATTGTGAGTTTAGGTAAATGGGGAAACATGTAAGATTACGTGTGCGTGTTCGGTAGTGTGTGTGTGTGGGGGTGGGGGTGGGGGTGAAGGGGTGTGTTGAGTAGTGTAGTGGTGGGTGGGAGTGTAGCTGGGTGTGGGGTGCAGATATGTGTAGTAGTGATGGATCCTATGTTAGCTTTTAACATTCATTTGGTGTGTATGTTGAGGTAAAAAGTCTGAGTGGGCTTAACAATTTAGTATGATGTTAGAGTGAGGTGGTGGGAGCTGTGATGTGTTTACAGGGGGTTAGAGAAGGGGGCGATTGTACGCGGTATGAGTGTGGCTCATTCCCTGTATTAACGGCAGGAGTATAGGGATCAAATGGTTGAAGTGTTTGAGTGGGGTGTGTAAGAGCTCTGTGTGTGTGTGTGTCCGTGTCTGTCTGTCTGTCTGTGTGTGTTTTTGTGTGTGTGTGTGTGTGTGTGTGTGTGTGTGTGTGTGTGTGTCCTGGGAATGGTGGTGGGAGGGGTGTGTGGGGGTGGGGGGTGGGGGTGATATATATTGGTTGGAAAGAGTGTACATTTGTTCTGTGTATACCATAACACATCAATATTTGTATCCTATCACACCTTGATATGTACCAGAACACATCTCATTTTGAACCCTGATGCCTAATCATTTGGTTACTGAAACCTAGCCATGGGTTCTCTATCAAATTATTTGCAGTATAAATCTCTCAAGTAAAGTGGTCCCTCGTGTGGTGATCTACCTTCAGTTGTTGGCAATCTATAGCCTGGGTTTATATTGTACTGTCGTGTATAGTTAAATGTTTTAGATTTGGTTACTAGTTTTGAATTTCTACCTGTGATAATCTAGTTGTTTTACTGTCCTTCGTTGACAGGTTTTTATAATTTACCTGTAATATATATTAATTTGTAACTTGTTATAGTCACGATATGGCTGAAATATTGCCAAAGTGACTTTAAATTTTAACTCACTCACTCACTCAAGTATAGTTGATCACCGTATCAGTAATATCTTAATACATTGTCACTTGCACTCAGGTTCAAACGAGCATATATTATCATTTACAATCTGGGAGATGTAATATTAACACCAAGCATCACAATGTGTTGTGTACAATATTTCCTGTTATAACACCTTATCAGTTAACCGCTAAAACGTCTCCATTTGTACGAAATAACGTATTACAATTTACTTCCTTAAACATCTTAACTGTCGTCATAACATCTGATCTGAATCATCTGACATGTGTATAACACGTGTTACTGTGTATATATTACAACCGCTCAGTTTTAACAATCATGTGTAATATGACACATTTTAACCTCTGCATTTCAGTTTGCACAGATGCACTTCACCTCATCAACATTCACATCTGTAAATCTTTGTCAGTTGTACTACAACACCAATTAATTTTTACAAACATCTGCACCTCATATAAAAACCTCTGCTTTGGGGAAGAGTTGTTTTTTCAAAATGCATTCGCCATCAAAATGAAGTAGTTGCATCACTACGTGAAATCTTCACAAAATCCCACCATCTTCAAGATGAAAACGAAAAGTCTCTCATACAGTAGCTAATTTCCTTATCGATTTCCGCGGTCCTAGCAATCACATCGGAATCAGATCCGCAGAGAGAGCTCTTAATTGATATGCTGCGTTATATGAATGAATATGTCATTTATATTGCCAGATCCTTGATCACATACATTCTTAAATATCTAAATTCCCACAAGCTACATTATTACTTGAACATAGGGGCGGCTGGGTAGCCTAATGGTTACAGCGTCCGCTCGTCATCCTGAAGTACCCGGGCTCGATTCTGAACATGGGTACAGTGTGTGAAGCCCATTTCGTTATATTGCTGGAATATTGCTAAAAGCGGCGTAAAACTAAACTCACTTAGTGTTACTATCATGTACACTAGCCTGGCTATTGCTACAGTACCGATGTATGAGTATCCATGTCCACCGGACACACAATCACTTGTTGTGAATGTAACAAAATGGACACGCACAGCTATAGCTGAGTGATATGTATTAGGCTAACGCTTAGTCTCTGAATATATATAATTGTGATGCATATAAATAACTCAATTTAATATGAAAAGGATCGCAAGTGAGCTAAGTGATTCAGATTCCTGAACCTGAGGAATAGAGATTTGTTTTATCTGGAACTTTTCTACTGCAGAAAAAGGTTAGGCGGAAGAAAAAATAATGTGGTTCAGGTACTGAGACAGACTGGTTAAGTATTAGTGCATAGTATTTATGCATACAACATACATGATCAATGTGATAACGTATCATAAACGACATGCATAGTTATATATGCATTTTACGTGTAAATAATATGATATGTACCAGTACATGGTGTTTATGTACACAAGGCACACACTCTCTTGTTAAGGTAACAGAATGAACATGCATAGCTATAGCTGCATGTTATCTTAAATAAATGTTATGCCCCGGTCGGATGTCTCGAAGTTCGGATAACTCGATATTTTTTCTTGGTCCCATGAATATCGGCTGTAATATGATATGTGCGAGTGCATAGGATCTATGTACGCCAGGCACATATTCCCTGTGTTGATGTAACATAAAGAACACACAGAGTTATAGGTAGGTTTTATGTATTAGGCTAACGCCTAGTCTCTCAGTATATATCATTCGGATACAAACAACTAATGCAATTTCAGTTAAAAAGGAATCATGAGGAATTTCAAAACATGAGGAATGTAGACTTGAGTTCATCTACAGCTTTTAAATTACAGAAAGGGTTGGTCGGAACAGAAAGTAATATGGTTCAGGGACTGTGAGACATACTTTATGTACAAATACACGTTACGTATAAGTGCATAATATTTATGCATACGAGGCACATAATCACTGCGTTAATGTAACATACATGACATGCATAACTATACCTGCATGTCATGTTAAATAATATATGCATTAGTGCACAGTGCTTTTGTACACGAGATAAACATTCCCTTGTTAGTGTAGCATAAACGATATGCTATAGCTGAATGTCAGGCATAAATAATTGCTATGTTTAGTCCATAGTACTTATGAACACCAACACACAGTCACTGTCTTCATCAATGTTAATGCAACAGTAACATAAATGAAATGCCTAGCTATAGCTGCGTGTTATGTTAAATAATGTGCTATATATTAGTGCATAGTACCTATGTACACCAGACTTTAAATCATTGTGTTAATGTAACATAAAGGACAAGCATAACTATACCTTCATGTCATGTTAAATAATATCTGTATTAGTGCATAATATTTTTTAGGTCAGGCAAGCACCCTCTTAATGTAACACAAACGACATGCTATAGCTGAATGTTAGGCATAAATACATGTTATGTGTTAGCCCATAGATATTATCAACACCATCACACAGTCACTGTGTTAAATGCAATAGCTATAGATGCAGTTTATGTGATATGTGCAAGTACATAGTACTTGTGTACACAAGACACACATTCACTTGTTAATGTAACAGCGAGGGCATGCCTAGCTATAGCTGCATGGTATGTTAAATAATATATGTGTTAGTGTATAGTACCTGTGTACACAAGACACACATTCACTTGTTAATGTAGGACATGTCTAGCTATAGCTGCATGTTATGTTAAATAGTATATGTGTTAGTGTATAGTACCTGTGTACACAAGACACACATTCACTTGTTAATGTAGGACATGTCTAGCTATAGCTGCATGTTATGTTAAATAGTATATGTGTTAGTGTATAGTACCTGTGTACACAAGACACACATTCACTTGTTAATGTAGGACATGCCTAGCTATAGCTGCATGTTATGTTAAATAATATATGTGTTAGTGTATAGTACCTGTGTACACAAGACACACATTCACTTGTTAATGTAGGACATGCCTAGCTATAGCTGCATGTTATGTTAAATAGTATATGTGTTAGTGTATAGTACCTGTGTACACAAGACACACATTCACTTGTTAATGTAGGACATGTCTAGCTATAGCTGCATGTTATGTTAAATAGTATATGTGTTAGTGTATAGTACCTGTGTACACAAGACACACATTCACTTGTTAATGTAGGACATGCCTAGCTATAGCTGCATGTTATGTTAAATAATATATGTGTTAGTGTATAGTACCTGTGTACACAAGACACACATTCACTTGTTAATGTAGGACATGCCTAGCTATAGCTGCATGTTATGTTAAATAGTATATGTGTTAGTGTATAGTACCTGTGTACACAAGACACACATTCACTTGTTAATGTAGGACATGCCTAGCTATAGCTGCATGTTATGTTAAATAATATATGTGTTAGTGTATAGTACCTGTGTACACAAGACACACATTCACTTGTTAATGTAGGACATGCCTAGCTATAGCTGCATGTTATGTTAAATAATATATGTGTTAGTGTATAGTACCTGTGTACACAGGCACATAATCACGTGTAAATGTAATAGAAATGACACACATATTGATAGTTGCAGGTCATGTTAAACAATATGATATGTGTCAGTCCATGGTACCTGTGTACATAGGCACATAATCACTGTGTAAATGTAATAGAACTGACACACATAGTAATAGCTTGGTGTTATGTACTAGGCTAACGCCTCCTTTCTGAATACATATGATTCTCCTTCCTACACATAACTCAATTTAATCTGAAAACGTGCCACAGTGAGCTGAATGATTCACATTCGTGAACCTGAGGAATGTAGACTTGCTTTATCTGGAGCTTTTGAATTGCAGGAAGGGTGGGGCGGAACGGAAACTAATTTGGTTCATGAGAAACTGGAAACTACTATGAGACATACCTTATGTATAAGTATACGTTACGTTTTAGTGCATACCATTTATGCCTACGAGGCGCATAATCGCTATGTTAATGAAACTAAATGACATGTATAGCTATATTGCATGGCATTCATAAATGGTATGCTTTGTATTAGTGCTTAGCCAGATACACACTCGCTGGTTAATGAATGACATACATAGCTGTAGCTGGGTATTTTGTTTTAAAATACATGTTATGTATAAATACTTCCATGTACACCAGGCACAATATCACATGTTAATGTGACATAAACGACATGCATAGCTATAGCTTGGTATTAAAAATGTTTGAAGGGCTGGATATTTTGTTTAAAAAACATCTTATTCATTAATACTTCTATGTACACCAGACACATTATCACGTGTTAATGTGACATAAACGACATGCATAGCTATAGATGGGTATTAAAAATGTTTGAAGGGCTGGATATTTGTTTAAAAAACATCTTATTCATTAATACTTCTATGTACACCAGACACAATATCACTTGTTAATGTCACATAAACGACCTGCATAGCTGTAGCCGTATGTATTATTTACACACATAAAATACACCTTTAATTATCCCATGTACACCAGAGTGGCCGGCTCGGAGGTGCTTATACAGCAGACATGGATACCACCCAGACAGATCAGATATAAATACAACCCAGACACGCACGATTGCGCAGGTTTTCACGCCATGTTACAAGTTTCCTTCCTTGATATGTGGGCAGCCCTGAAAAGGGCTTTTGAGAAACGTCTTTCGCATCGGCTTTTGTCATGATTCCATCGGAAAAGAATCGCTCTCATCCGAGCTGGAGTCCGTGTCTAGTCGTGAGACTTCATACCTCACCTCCGCTATTCGCTCGGCTTGCTCACAGGCATACTCGTAATATGCATTGCGTACTCCTTCCACTGTGGCCATGCGGAGCCTCAGATTGTAGCGAAACGAGCGGTTGTTTTCTTGACGGGCTCTATCGTAACGCACTTGCAAGCCCATGAGTTTATCGTTCAGAAGAACCACTTGTTCACATGCCTTCTTGAATCGTAGCTCCGTTTCATGCAGACGTTTGTACATGCTAAACCGTCTGGTCCTGTCCATTGTACCGTCCTTCACATTCCAAATGAATAAGGTCAGGGACCAGGCTGACGTGTTTTGTATGAGCACGTGATCTGTCCTGACCAATCAACATACTCACTTATCGATAACGGCGCGCATCTCAAATGTGTGGCTAGCCTCGTGGGTTCACGTCTCACGAGGGCGAGATGTGGCGTATTGATGTCAGAACATGACCCGGTGGACGGTTAGATATGTTTCCCCTAAAATGCTGATTGCTTCTGAATGGATCACAACAGTGATATTTGACACGTTCTTTCTTCTTGGCCGTTGGGAAACCTGAGCCTATTGATCCTATGCTGTGCACTGTGACGCTGTCGGGGTATATCTTCATTGGTAAATGAGATCAAGAAAATACTAGTACCACATTTAATCTTGTTGAGGCATTTGATTGACATGAATTTGAAAAATGTGCACTACACTATCAATCAAAACTTCAAAAGCTCACACGACATGCAACTAGATTAACAATAGTCTCTGAAATGAAAACATTTTCCAGAAATAAGGCAGTTATTAAACTAAAGAGGGGTTCGCAGATGCAGTAGGACGGTGGGATAGCCTGGTGTTTAAAGCGTTCGCTCGTCGCGCCGAAGACCCGGGTTTGATTCCTCACATGGGTACAATGCGTGAAGCCTATTTCTGATGTCTGGTGATATTTTTGGAATATTTCTAAAGGTGGCATAAAACTATACTCACTCACTTTGCATTAATCTATAAAGTTGCCAGCTATTGTATACTTACATAGACTGTATTGGTTATATCTGTTAAGGGTGTGTAAGACAGACTAGGTATATATCACGTGTCTAATAATTCTATACATTGTTCATACCACAATTCCGATGCTTTTACGTTAACATCTTGACTACCCTCAAAGAAGGTAGAGAGAGTTGGAATATTTCTACAGTAGGTGTTGACGATGTCAGACAGGCACTATTATCCCATTTACTCCAGAAATACAAAATAGAACAAGAATTCAAAGCTTGACGTAAACGTCCGGAGCAAAGTGTTTGTTATAACTGTTTAGACCATGTGTGGAAACCGTGCAGTATTATAATATTTGATAAAAAGTAACATCAGTTATACGAAAACACAAACCAAGCTAACTGTATATTAAGCTCCCTGGCACTTAAAGAAAAAATAGATAAGAGAAATATATGTACTACTTGTAAGTCTATAGTTCATAACAACATAAGTTGTTCAACAGGAACGTAATATATCGTCAGTTTAATTGTTCAAAGCCACTTTAGATTATGAAGACGGGATAGATAGCTTTGTTTTCGCCAATGGAATCTCAATAGTTTGAACTGAGAACTGTAGTGTTCAATAACAAAATCATATAACATACGTTATTCTATAAGATCGTATGCGGACTCACTTGATATATGTACGGTCGAACCTGATGAACAGTATCAAGATTAAACCTCCACATGCACTAGCTGTAGGGCATTAACATCAGGCGTGAAATAGTAGGTGCACTCACATCCTTTCTTACTCAAAAGTGTTCAAACATGCGCTTGTTCTGCTGATTTATTTATGTGAAACAGACAACTACCCTTGGGCAGTCTGTGGTGCTTTGATGCAGAGGTTGAAAGCCGTCAATTGTGAAGAGTTTCATTCTTTACCGTCTCCAACATGCAGCTGAAACAGGTTTATGGGCTCCCGCCTTGCATTACATCAACCGTGACCTCTCCATTATGTAATATTTAAGCTGAACAGTGTGTTCATGGCTCTTTCATAAACAGTTGCTGTCAAATCTTGGCGTGGAGAATCTGATCTTGAGCCGGCCTTAGTTTTATGGCTTTCTTCTGTCTGGGTCAGACGGGCTGACAGACAGACAACAAACCATGGTGTCTGTGCCTACCAATGTGACTGCATGTATGTATGTATGTATGTATGTATGTATGTATGTATGTATGTATGTATGTATGTATGTATGTATGTATGTATGTATGTATGTATGTATGTATGTATGTATGTATGTATGTATGTATGTATGTATGTATGTATGTGTGTGTGTGTGTGTGTGTGTGTGTGTGTGTGTGTATGTATGTATGTATGTATGTATGTGTGTGTGTGCATGTATGTATGTATGCATGCATGCATGCATGCATGTATGTATGTATGTGTCTGCGTGCTTGCGTTTGTGTGTTTATATTTAAAAACTATATTAAAAAAATCATTGTCAATTCAAAAGAAACATAGTAGGTTCTCTTCGCATATACTGAATGTAGTAAAGTAATCAAGCTCAGTGTTGTTATGGTGCCATCTTGAAACCATCCATAAGATTTGCCTTGTATTAATATAACCCCTCCTTCGCCAGTACCTCTGTGGAGGGAAGAGGCAACCAAAGAATGTTCTCATAGTAGCTGAATGTACAGAGGCCTATCCTCGCGGAGAACTTCAATTGACGGAATAATCCAGATAAGCCTCTAAAACAATGTCATTGCATCATAGGTTCTTACTCAGAAGAATAAATCCCACAGTTGGATTATCGCAGAGCCATTTATCTCATGACGACAATGACGACAACATTATCACCTTGTGAAGTGGGTCATTGATCTTGTACCGAGTACAGATCTAGACACAAATCACAGAGGATTATCGATTAACGAGTACAAATTGTTTCACTTAAGTCCTTTTCTATTTCGATGCGTTGTCATTGTTTATTCATCCCTTCTAAAAATGATGAACGTTTGTGTTGGGTAACTGTGACATGTTAATTGTACTTTCAATAGCATCTGGGTTTTAAAATCCAAGTTTCCGAAACCATTAGAGGCAGGCAAATCGTAGTGCATGCATATACTGAGAATATTCAACCAAGGTATACACTGAAGTAACTGTGAATCTCTGCTTACTTTGAAAGACAAACTGAAGACATATCTCCTCCACAAGATATCGGTGGTGTTCTCTGGTTTCTGCGAGCGGTTTGAGGGTGCCTCGGAGCGACAAACCGCTGAATGGAATGGAATTAGTATTATTTCGTGCTGTCTTCAATAACGCCAACACATTTTTTGTTGGATGTTCGACATTTTTATTGCTATGGTGATTACAAAACAGGTTTCTCTGTGAGGTATTACGTGTGATTGTTGTGAAACAATAAACGAAGACATGTATCCTTAGACATTGTTCATGTGTGTCCGACGACTTGAGGCATCCATTATTCTAAAGGGTCATTTTACAAATCTTTTTAGTTGTCATAATTGGAAATGTAAAAATGTGTGACTGGTTGAATTAATATTATCGTCAAATCGGTATGTAAAACTGTGAGTGACCCATTAACACCCACGTGCATGTAATCACCTGTCTTTGTTCTGAGATCAAAAGCATAGCTTATCGAAATAATGGAAAAGATTAACATGGACGGTTTGTAGATGTTAATCTGAACCCTCATCTTGATCTGTAAAGGATCAATGAGCCGCGTCCCGCGATAATTGGGCTGATGATGTTGTTGCCTTCATCCTTCTGATTATTTTGTTTGTTTGTTGTTTAACGCCTCACGTTGCAATATTCCAGCTATATGGCGGCGGTCTGTCAATAATCGCGGCGATCCCTCTGATGCACAAAGCACTGCAGCATTATTATCTCACTTTGATGTGTTGCGATAAGTAAGTACATATGATGCAATCGTATTGTGATAATTATAGCAGCTCAAGTTCTATGTCATGGTGGACCTCTGCGTCAGCGTTCTGTGTAATCTTTCATCTAACGCTTAGTTGCTGAAATACATGATTTCGTTAAACAAATGCATACATATAAAGTGTAAAAGAACCCAAGTGGGTTAGGTCCCGTAAGTCAGTTTGCAGGGGTCGACTAGTTCTAGACAATGGGCAGATAATCTTTTTACAACGGTACGATTAATACTAACACGTTCACCAGAAAAATAACTGAACAAGGATCGAGCTGTAAAATGTTTGTTTCATTTGTGCATTCAATGGGGCAGTAATTTCTATTATTAGATGGGAGATTAAAAAAATCCCAAACCTGAAGAAATCACAGATTGGTAATGGACAAAGGAGGCCACCACAGATAATCACCAGCTCTGGGCTGGTTACACTATCATCTAGTCTCTGAAATGAATATATTTTACCGGAAAAAATGTTCATAAAAATAATCATAAAATATACTGAAAAGCAGCCAAGGTACTGTCTTCATTTCCTGAAACTGTAGAAATCTACACTTGTCACATATTCTAGACTTGCATGGACTTTCTTGGGGTTGTATTGCAGACTATAGTCAGTTGTGTTCCCTGGTCGCGACTGATAGCCGGCTCGTATCTCCTAATGTATATGGTTAGACTAAGTATGACAAGTATGACAAATGGACACATTTTACAGAAGAACGGTTGATAAAGTATGCTAATATAGCGCACATATAGCGCACATAGCCACGCAACTAGTGCATGCTCAAGGCGCTGGTATTTTTCCCTCGATCATTGGATGTCAATCTAATCGGCACATCGTATTATCAATCTCAACTCCCTGGGGAGTATACAACTCTTGCTGCCACTAGGCGCATCGAGTTATTGTGGCTTTCTCATCCTAACGATGTACCCATTCACAGCTGGGTGGACTGGGACACGTAGTCACAGTACTTTGTCCAAGTTTACTGCACGTTGCTGTACCCGCAACTAGGTGTTTGCACGCATTCATGTGGCCACCATCTGGTCATATACCAACGGATTCGTGGGTTCTTTTAGTGCACATGGTAGTGTACTGTACACTAGGGGTTGTGACAACACTGAAAGAGTCTGCACACAAAGTTGACTCCTTTACAATGTACAGTATACTAAAAAGGAGCCCTGAGAATGTTTTAATCTTAAGAACCTGAAAGTACTAATTCTGGTTTGACACACAAGTGTAGACTTGCGTGGATTACACTGAGTATACTTGTCTCAGGGTCTGCATGACTAACTAGTATATGGCCTGGGGTAGAAAGAATATACTCCGAAAACTTGAGTTCATAATATTATAGAAGTTGACATTCATATAGTTCACCTTTTATTTGCTATTCAAAGACTGAGAATATTATAGTTCAGGGACTGAGAGACAGACTACATAATCCTTGGAAGAGTTAGAAACACTCCCGTCACTGACACCTTTATGGCATGAAATGTTCGTAGAATAAAGGATATGTTAACAGTTAATGGTGTATATCATGCTGAGCTGCTTAGTTTGGATGTAAATTATCTTTCATGTGTTTGTTAAAACATCGTTGACAGGGTCAATAATCATCACTATTTGGCATTTCATCCTGAAGAATCTGTTCTGACATATACTCAAGATTGATAGTTCTTTGTTGTGACGTTCTGACATTTAAGCCCTTTTGTTTGATGTCGCAAAGACCTCCCCCTTTCCCCGACAGCCTCATGTCTTCCACATCCTCTGTTAACACCGACACTGGTAGCGTAAAGACCCCCACCTACCCATCTTACAGACGTCCCACTCCTAACCCTTACCCTTTGATGGGAGTACTACCCCCGGGCCCTCCCTCTGATGTTGCAATACATCTCACCATGGGGTAAACATGTGCGTGTTTGTTGCATCATTGTTTAACTTCCTCTTCATCATTGTTTAGTCTGTGGGATGAGGAGAAAAGGGCGGCCTCCCGCCACCATGACAACACATAGATACATTAAGCATCGTGCATCCCTGTCTGTCTGTTACATCATTGTCTTGTCCATAGATAAACAGGATGTTGGCTACTTGTCATAAATAATAGTGACTTATTATAGTGTCATGTGTTACTATGAGGCAGCGTAGTACAGCATATAACATAAAAACACCAGGCCTCGAAAAGCCGAAATGACACCTTAAAAAAGAATATAACCAATTTTAAAATTGCATTAAAAAATGTTCACACACATACACACATACACACACACACGCACCTAGGCACCTAGATACATACATACATACATACATACATACATACATACATACATACATACATACATACATACATACATACATACATACATACATACATACATACATACATACATACATACATACATACATACATACATACATACATACATACATACATACATACATACATACATACATACTTTTTTTGTGAAACATACGTTGCAAACTTTTGGCTAGTTCATATTGGATGCAATCATTTGACAGCAGCCAGGAAAACGTATCATATAGTCGATGTCAGAGTAGAAGCTATCTAAATCGCGGTGATGTTTGCCTTTCCGACACAGTCGCTATGAGTAACTCACGAATGATGGGGACTGAAGCAAGGGACATAACTCATGTAGCCTAACGCATCGACCATCCGATCACTGAACACTTGATTTCGTCTCTTTTCGGAAACACATTCAAATGGCAAGGTTTTGTTTCGGAGAATGTTTGTACAAGAGAAAAACACGTGTGTCTCTTTTTATTAAGCTACCAGTAACAAATTATTATGAATCCATTTATGGATGACTCGTATAGGGATATGTTCAGCATTAGATTTCTATTCTGGGCTGGTCTGAGTGTCATTATTGAGAATACAGTAAGTAAGACCATAAATTGCCATTCCATTTCAGAAAATACCTCTAATGTGATGAGTCAAACAGACTGGCTGATAACGAGTTTTTCAATTAGAGATTTTACAGGCGCTTTATTCGGTAGACTTAACGCGGAAGTACTGTGACAAAAATATTCATTTAGAAATTTGAGTGAGTGGGTGAATTTGGTTTTACGCCTCTTTCAGCAATATTCTAGCAATAATTTTGCGGGGGACACCAGAAATGGGCTTCACACATTGTATCCATTCGGAAATTTGAAGATATAAAACTGAAACAAAACAGGCAGAACGTTATCTCCGTCATGTGTATGACCAAAACTCCAAATCCTGCGTTCTCGAAAATGTCCCTGGCATACCCTTCAATGAGATCATGTGTGATTCCTATGCGGTAAATTGTGACAGGCAGACAGATTATTTATTTAAGTCTCACCTCAATGAAAATATACAGGACATGTACAAGCTAGCTATAGAACACAATAAAGGTGAGCCACCCGTTTAGGGTTATGAGAGACTATCGTAAAGTTTAAGATCAAACATAAATATACACCATGATATACATACTATATAAAAATAGCAAAAAACAGTAAAGGCACAATATGGTAAAAGGTAGATATTTAAAGGGGGAGAATGTGAGGCAAATTTCTGACGCCCCACACGTGTCGTAAAAACACACTCGATCCAGACGTAATCGTACGCCACTGTGTGACAAGACCATGACATTTCAACTGACTGACTGACTGAGTTTGGTTTTACGCCGCTATTAGCAATATTCCAGCAACATCACGGCGGGGGACACCAGAAATGGGCTTCACACATTGTACCCATGTGGGGATTCGAACCCGGGTCTTCGTCGTGACGAGCCAACGCTTTAACCACTAGGCTACCCCACCGCCCCCATGACATTTCAACATTGTCTTACAAAATATAACTTGCTCTGCACATGTATGTGATATTTATCCCCCCATATAGAACTATCCGGAGTGAAACATCGCTTTGTCGAATTTGAAGCGACCTGCATGACTATTCCGAGGTATTCTTATGCAGTATTCTACTACTACTTTGCATGATGGGATTTACGGTGCCTGGTCGTAATACTTTGGTTTTATTGTGTATCCATGTCACACACTATGAGAACACATTCACTCATTACGTTAAGTATTTTGCATGACTGGTACTGAGCTGTGAGCAATATTGCGCTTCACTGCCTGTACAAGCCATATTTCTCTCTGCATCACTAGGGGGATCGGTGGGGGTAGCCCAGTCGTTAAGCGTTCGCTCGTCACGGCGAACATCCGGGTTCGATTCCCCATATGGGTACAATGTGTGAAGCCCATTTCTATGTGAAGCCTATTTCTCAGAGTATGAAATCCTGAGATCATCTTGTTTTAGTACCAGTGCTAAGAACACAAAGTCTGTTCACATGCATACTTTTGATATCCGGAATGATACATGTTCCTAAGACCTGAAAACATTTCAAAATTAAAAGAATACAAATGTTTCTCCACCGAAGGAAACATTCAAATTTCTATCCCTTGTAAATGTTGAAAACGTTTGAAATTTCAGCACCGAGTACAATTAAAAGGATTAAATTGGAAACGATCAGGAATTTCCTGAGGCATCAACGTTTGAATTCATGCCTGGAAATGTTTGCAAAACCGGTATATGCATATACAAACAAGGTGTTTTTGCATACGGCAGTATACGATGAGCATATTTATCAAAAGTGCAGCTTCATATGCAACAAGCCCCCAAAGTTATATTATTTGAATATATCCAGTTATAGCATATATTTTCTATTATATAAACGTATATTTCAGTGGTGTACTATCAGGCTTTTTGGTCATGCGATGAAAGCCGTATTTTATTTTATAATTTTTCATTGAGATATTATCTTAACTATTACAAGTATGTTTAAATATTGCGATAAATGTACACTTGGCAACAGGTTACGTTGTCGAGCTGCTCTGGGTCTCGATCGGTCTAAAACATCGGAGAAAACAGGCGGTAGGGTAGCCTAATGGTTAAAGCGTTCGCTCGTCAGGTCGAAGACCCTGGCTTGATTCCACACATGGGTACAATGTGTGATGCCCGTTTTTGGTGTCCCCTACCGTGTTATTGCTGGAATATTGCTAAAAGCGGCGTAAAACTAAAATCCACTCACTCACTCGTAGAAAACATCGTCCCAAAAGGTAGAACCACGTATTTGTATTGTTTAAACAGAATGTTGCTGACCACGGCGTTTAATGGCTTTTATTCACTCTTTTTAATTCCGCCACGTGTAAGGAAAGTTTCACTCTAATAGAAATATGTCAGATTTTTATAAACGGAATCCATATGAATGAGTCAGGTGGATGGTGCATTTTCGCAATGGCACGTATGAAGGGAGATAACTCGTCATGCCTTATCTGTCGGTTGCTGACACTGAAACACTGTTGTGATTCTAAGTATGCAACGATTTCCCAACGTGGGAAAGCCCGAAGCTGCTGCTTTTGTAGCATAAAATATTTTTTCAGCGACATTTGACATTCGATTACTTTTTCGATGCTTGGGGGTATTTTCTCGCTATTTCAAATATTTTCTCGATGCTTCGATTAATTTCTCGCCGCTTTGAGTTTTTTCTTTCACAAAAAGTATTTTCTCGTCACATCAAGTTTCTGAAAATAAAACTTGACATTTTGACTATTTACTCTTTGCGTCGAGTAATTTCCCGTTACTTCAATTATTTTCTCGCTGCTTCGAGTATTTTCTCCTTCCTTCATGTTCAGCATTCTTTCAAAAACATGAAGTAACGAGAAAATACTCGAAGCAACTGGGAAACACTTGATATTTTAAGGTTGTTGTTTTTTTTAAATTTAAAAGAGTGAATCAACGAGAAATACACGAAGCAACGAGAAATTAATCGAAGCAAAGAAGAAATATAGTTGAAGAAACCAAAATTTTTGCTGAAAAAAAACCTATTTTATGCCACAAAAGTGGCTGCATTAGACTTTCGTACCACCCAAAGACCACAATTGTACGGTGTGTTTCTGTCAGCGTTGTTTATATTAGTATTTAATGTTTCTATATGCGTTTATCTTTTAAATAGACCATACTTGTGTTGTTTGAAAGTTGAGAGGTCTTCTTGGTTGCTCCCAAAAGATCGAAACAGAAAAAAATAACAACAACAAAACCTATAAAAAATGAAAAGCCTTTTGCTACGAGAACTTCCATTTATATAGGTTCGTATATTTGAATGAGTGGGTATGGTTTTAGGTCACTATAATCAACATTACAACATCCCGGAGGTGGACGCTTCATGCCTGTGTGGAATCGGAGTTTTCCCACTTACCCAACTCCTATTGTTTCAGTAGAAGAAATCACTAGGCCGTGATAATCCCGTTTAATCCCTTATTTTGTTCCCTGTGAAATAGTACCCGGGACCAAATGTGATCAAATATCAACTACTTTTGAATCAGTGTTTATCTATATATTTATTAATTATATATATACAAGTTACCCAGTTATCCAGTTATACAAGTTATCCATTTATACAACTTAATACAACATCAACATCATATGAAATCATATCACATAATACATCAATATTTCACATCAATACACTTAATATCCAGTTAAAAGAGTCAATGTATGATATTAGAGTTCTGGCACCAGTTGCTATTCTCCGTTCAGGGCAACGTATCTTCTCTTCCTAAGTGGGGGTCTGGCGCCGTTTCTTAACTGTAGAACACATGCCTCTACCCAGGCTTGTTCCGTCTTTAAAAAGTCTACCACAAAAGGCGTAAGAGGCGACTAACGGGATCGGGTGGTCAGGCTCGCTGACTTGGTTGATACATGTCATCGGTTCCCAATTGCGCAGATCGATGCTCATGCTGTTGATCACTGGATTGTCTGGTCCAGACTCGATTATTTACAGACCGCCGCCATATAGCTGGAATATTGCTGAGTGCGGCGTTAAACTAAACTCACTCACTCACTTTAGAAAGTCAATGGACCTTTAAATGTTGGGGTGACTTTCGGCAAACACATCACTCACTTTACGATGCCACCTCTCTACATGCTTTGTTGTCCTTGGACCTTCCTTTAGTGTTGATTGTTTCTCACAGCACTTCCAATGAATGTAAGTATTTCGTCTGGTCTTGATACTGAACTTACAACCCCTGTAGACCAATTACTGACCGCCGCTTCCATTGAGAATGAAACGAGTGTTTACTGGAACGTTTGCCATAGTGCAAAGGAGAAACAAGGAAATCTCCACACTTTATAGTACATGTCGTTGGCATAGTTCACCCAATTAAAATTCAATTTGTAGCAAATGATATGAATATAGTTCACTTAGTTTATCTTCACCGGTGGTCATGAGATTGTTCCGTTTGGCCATGATTGGAGTGCTGGGTGAACTTATGTCACACCCAAAGCAGGGGTAACAAACTCACCCTGCACATCACTGATCCGTAACGGTTAATCTCTTTTAATCCCTCCAGTAAGTTGGGTAAGTGGGAATGAGCCGTGGAATCGAACCATTCGACGAGCCAACACATCAACCACTACGCTACCCCTCTGCCTCTTTTGCTTGGACTTATAAGGATCATAATCCACCAGCTATGATCCGTGCTTTCTCTTGAGAGGGAGAACGTTTTGCTTGTTAGATAACATCGAACGATTACCACAATGATGTTTCACATCTGGCAGCACTGAACTGTGAACATTTGAGATGTGAAGGAAACTCGAGATGTGTTTTCCGTCATAAACTGCAATCTCTATGTTACAAGCGTCTTCCTGCTTCCCAGAGTCTCCAGATTAATATCTTGTAATATCTAGTCTCTGAAATGAACATATTTTACAGAAGAAAACTGTCCATATATAATAGTCATATACAAATTGAAAAGGAAATCTAGACTTGCCACATATTCTTGACTTGCATGGGTTTTTTTGAATATATTTCTTGAAGGGTCTGCATGACTACTTCAAAGTCTCTAGTCTGTCTCACGGCCCCTGAACCACATTATTTTCCATACAGCCTAGCCCTCCCTGCAGTGCTACAATCCTAAATGAAGCAAGTCTAGATTCGCCGAAGGCATCCGGTGGCGCTCATGGCGATAGGTCGCATATAACATCTCCCGAGCGAATCCATCCATATCTGTAACATCATGGCCAACCCAAGAAAAAGCCATAGAGGAAAAGCAGATGCAGAACCCCTAAATCAAGATCAGCAATTAAATTTGGACGCCCAGCCAGCGGCTAAGCAAAAAACCGCAACATGTATCGGAGCTACCTCGACACAGGAAAATGCATCGACCGCCATGTCGGTAAGCATGATCGATGAAATGAAATATTTCATTAGAGACTCATTACAGCAACAAACAAATGAAATCACTTCGAAAATTGACAAAGTGAATGTCGAAGTAGCAAAATTGCAATCAAAAACGGATGATATTCTCCGATCAGTCGAGTTTAACTCTGAACAGATTAATGTAAACAAAGCCGAGATTCAAATGCTCAGAGACGAAATGGACCAGTTACGAAAAGACACTGAATCTAAACTATTGACACAAGAGCTTTATTTTCGCAAGAATAACTTACTGATCTATGGTATACCCGACGAACGAGACCCAGAATCAGCTTGCAGAGATCTTTTCAAGGATCTGGGAATATCACATGCTCACGACGTAAACATTGTGAATATTCATAGACTGCCGCGTCAGAGTACAAATCCTCGTACAGCTGCTTCTCCAAAGCCTATAGTGATCAAATTTGTCAACATGTGTGACAGGCAAGCTATTATCGAAGCCAGTTTCCGTAAGAGTGCCATACTGCGAGAGAGACATGTGTCTATCCGCACTGACCTCCCAGTTCCCTTGAAGAAGATTCGTGGAAAACTGGCCAACAAAGCATATGAATTGAGGCAGAAATACATGGTTCAAACGCGTATTCAGGAAAAGGGAATTGAAATTATACTACAGTGTAGAAAAAACTCAGACCGACCTTGGAAAACAGTGAAACTTGAGGATGACATTGACCAAGCATCATTGTAAGAGCTTGTCGCATTGTGTGTAACTCTCAACTGTTTGTGAAAACCGTGCACTGTGTTCTTTGTTATCTCCTTATACCTTTACAAGAATTCATACGACTGAACTTCATGGAGCACAACTGGGTAACGACTATATAACAATAATCCCTATTGAAGATAAGCAATCGGAAGACTATTGCTATGGATATTTATCAATATATACTATCTTCACAGCTCTCATGAGCAGTTTGTTTATATGTCTATTTTTAGACCCATGTGGGTCCGCGCGATCATGTGACTATTGTTGACATTCGCTACCTCACTGATAGTGACAATGCATTTGGTGTCACCTTCTAATGAAACAACATCTATTACACACAAATATCTCTATCAGTTTTAAGACTATTTTTCTGAATCCTGTATTTTTATATGACTGCCATTTGAGGATGTCAATGATATGCTTTATAGCCGCATGAGTAATACGGTCACTGATCACGTGCTTTGTACCGAATCATGTGACTAGTGTTGACATTCGCTACACTGATAGTGACAATGCATTTGAAGTCTCCGTTTAAAGAAACAGCATGTATTACATTTAAATATCGCTACCACTATTAAGATTTTTTTCTGATCGTGGTATTCATATATGATTACCACTTGAGGATGTGAATGATATATGCTTTTTAACCGCATGTGTAACACGGTCACTGATCACGTGATTTGCACTGAATTACCGAGGCGGTGAGGGACAAGCAAGTATGTTACCAGTTCACGACTGCCTGTTTGCAGTATGGTCTCCAGACCCCATAACGTGAGTTTGTAGCATATAAATATATGTATAGAAGAACAAAACATTCCTGCTGACAATAATTCTTGTATACTGAACGATTTATTAATGTCAAATACTTTCGATACTGTTATCGAACTGACCAGAATCGGAGTTACCTCCCTTATTTGACCTAGTCTTAAGACACCTCTTGTACACAGATCTCTTGTATACATACATTTCTCTATAGAATTTATACCAGATGTTATGAAGATAGTGACACAGCGGCCATTTCCTCAATACTTATTTACTAGAGGATGGATTTGACTTGTGGTAACGCCTTTTTTCAGCTTTTATGTTCTCAGATTTCTTTTATTATCTTGTTTTCTCCAAAAAAAAGATAAACATTCATATCAGTAGGCATTTGAGTTATAATACCAGTACACACATTATGAAGCAATATGGGTGATAAGATAAGAATAGCTTCAGCCAATTGTAGAGGCCTGGCAGAAAAGAGAAAACGTAAAGAAATATTGAACCTTTGGCGTAAAAGAAAGTTTTCAATTATATGCCTGCAAGATATTCATATTTCCAAGGAAGATGAAACTACTATGAGAAATGAATGGGGTCTTCAAAGCATTATAGCACCATATAAATCAAATGCAAGAGGGGTCGCTATTTTATTTAGCAATAATTTGGAAGTAAGTATCCACAAATTCATGACTGACAACAGTGGAAACTATATAATAGCAGATGTAACTATAGAAGGAATAAGAATCACATTGACTAATATATATGGTCCTAATCAAGATCAACCTGATTTTTATAATGCATTATTTCATAAAATTGATGAATTTGAAAATGAATCTCTCATAATATGTGGAGACTGGAACTTAGTTCTTAATCCTTCCATAGACTTAGAAAATTATAAAAATATCAATAATCCAAAAGCAAGAAAAGTAGTGCTAGATAATATAGAAAAGTATGATTTGACAGACATTTGGAGGGAGAGAAATTATGATGTAAAGAAATACACATGGTGGAAAAAAAACCCTAAACAACAGTCCAGACTTGATTTCTTTTTAGTTTCTCAAGATTTAGCAAACATGACAACTGACTGTTCAATACTTCCAGGATATAAATCTGATCATTCAGCAATTACCATGTCTTTTTCTAATCAACTTAATAAGGAACGAGGTGGAGGATACTGGAAACTAAACACATCATTACTTTATAACCAAGAATATGTAAACATAGTCAAGGATATGCTTTTTTGAAACAAAATTAGAATACTGTAACTGCACTGAGGATGAACTAGGTGATATTGAAGATTCTAAACTACAACTTAATATAAGCGACACTTTGTTCTTAGAAACATTTTTAATGAAAGTGAGGGGGAAAACAATATCATTCTCTTCCTACTTAAAAAAAATCAAAACTGAAAAAAGCAAAAATTTAGAAGGAAAAATTTTGGCAATGGAAGAAGAAATCAGAGAAAATTTCCAAACCATATGTGAAACTAAACTTTCTGAACTATCCAAATGTAAATTAGAGTTTGAAAAATTAAAAGAAGATGAAATAAGAGGTATACAGATAAGAAATAGAATTCAGTGGTACGAGGAAGGAGAAAAACCAACCAACTATTTCTGTCATCTCGAAAATAGAAATTATACCAGTAAGCTTATGAATAGTGTTCTCAATGACAAAGGGGAGTAATATCAGATGGTAAGGCTATATTAAATGAACAAAGGCAATTTTATGAAAATCTATACTCATCAGGTGGTAAAATAACAGATAAATATATTAATATATTTGATGATATTATTACACCCAAACTGCACACTGTACAGGCTGAAAATCTTGAGGGTGATATTACTATAGATGAAGTAACACGAGCCGTTAAATCAATGAAAAATAACAAAAGCCCAGGAGTAGATGGTTTCCCAATAGAATTTTTTAATTTTTTCTGGAAAGATCTTCATATTTGGGTTTGTAGATATATATCAGAAGCATTCAGGCAAAATATGTTAAGTCCAACAATAAACAGAGGCGTCATCACATGTATCCCAAAAGCTAACAAAAATAGACAGTTGTTAAAAAACTGGCGCCCAATTTCCCTACTGAATTCTTTGTATAAAATACTCAGCACATGTATAGCCAATAGAATTAAAACAACATTGAATACTCTTATTCATGAAACTCAGACAGGTTTTATACCTGGAAGGTGTATTAGCGAGAACATTAGATTATTATACGACATTATGTTTGAAGCAAAAGTACAAGATAAAAAGGGACTCTTGTTGCTTATTGACTTTGAAAAAGCTTTTGACACTGTCTCTAAAGAATTTATAATTTTAACAATTGGAAAGTTTGGCTTTGGACCCAATATGGAAAAATGGATCAAAATATTAATCAATAATGCTACATCATGTGTTATACAGAATGGTCATTTATCACAATTTTTTGACAATGAAAGGGGCTGTAGACAAGGGGACCCAGTCTCTCCCTATATATTCATCTTAGTGGCTGAAATATTAGGAATAATGATCCGTAACAACGCTGCAATAAAAGGAATTACATTGAATAACACTGAACATAAAATTGGACAGTACGCAGATGATACTGAATTATTTCTCGATGGGCGCGAAGAAAGTTTAAGGGCAGCAACTGACACTCTCAATAATTTCTACAAAATGTCTGGTTTAAGAATAAATATAGATAAAACGAAAGCAGTGTGGATAGGCTCAATGGCAGGTAGTAGCATGATTTTATGCCAGGACCTTAAGCTTGATTGGCATAATGAGGACTTTGATATTCTAGGAATAAGACTTAATCCTAATTTAAATAACCTTTGGGTAATTAATACAAGAAAAAGACTAGAAATTATTAATAGAACTCTAGGGAATTGGAGGAAAAGAAAGTTGACATTAATAGGGAAAATAACTGTTATTAAAACTTTAGCACTTTCATCATTGGTGCATATATTCACCTCACTCCCAAATCCTCCAAAGGAATTCATTGACAAATTAAACAATATATTTTATAAATTCATCTGGAATGATAAGCGGGATAAGATAAAGCGAACGACACTTATTAGAAAATATGAAGAGGGGGGACTCAGAATGGTTAATGTACAGGTATTCATAAACTCTTTAAAACTGTCAGTTTTACATAAATATCTTCAAAATAATAGCAATTCTATCCCTAGTATCTTTCCATTTAAAGATATATTTCTGCTTGGAGCCAATATTGAAAACTATGTCAGTATTATAAATCCCTATTGGAAAGATGTATTGGCTGCATGGGGAATATTCTATAAAACACATCAAACTGATTTTACAGATATTGATCAAATCTTATCTCAACCCTTTGGTTCAATCACCAATTCCAAAATAGTAATTTCATTATAAGACATTGGCATCTCAAAGGTATTCACTCTATAAGAGACTTGTGTAATGATCAAGGTATTTTGCCATTTAGTGAACTTAAGAAAACTTACAAAATTAAAGGCACAATTCTTGACTATTACCAGGTTCTTTCAAATATACCCCAAAATGGAAAGAAACTATAAGAAAGAATTTATTGATTGTTCATAATCATTATCTTAACACATCACTGATAGATTTACTTTCAGCACCAAAGAGATCCAGATATTTCTATGACAAACTTATAACTACTGAAAACCTACCATCAACATGTGAAAATGGCAAAATATCTTTGATATTGCAATTCCATGGCAAGATATTTTAGAAAATATAGAAGATGTACAAAAGATACCAAATTGATTGACTTCCAGTTTAAATTTATCCACAATATTGTCTACACAAAGAAAGAATTATTGAGAATGAAATTAGTAGATGATGAACTTTGCTCATTTTGTAATTTAATGTCAGAAAATTTGATACATGTTTATTGGGAATGTGAATGTGTGAAAACGTTCTGGCTGAAAGTGAAAGAATATATTGAAGATAAATCATCAGAAACTTTTACCCTTACAAAATATACAGTCTTAATTGGCGGATATAATAACGACCTTATGAATCACATACTTCTTGCCAGTAAAAAATATATCCATATATCAAGTATTAAAAAAAATAAATTATCACTGGATACATTTGTAAAAATATTGAGTGATATCTTCAAGACAGAAAAGTTTATTGCCAGTAAGAATCAAAACATATTACAATTTGACAGAAAATGGTCATCTCTACTGCACACATTCCCAGCCTAATGAAGATCCCAATATGTGTAATGCCAACCCATATGAATTTCTCTCCTACGGTGTACAAGTGTTGTTGCATCATGTGCTTTGTATACATGTATCTACTGATTTTGAATGAATAAAAAAAGTTGGGAACCGATGAAATGTGTCAACCAAGTCAGCGAGCCTGACCACCCAATCTCATTAGTCACCTCTTACGACAAGCATGGGTTACTGAAGGCTCATTCTAACACGGACCTTCACGGGTCAAGGGTTACAAGAGTATTTGAAGAGTAGTTTGTTTGAAGAGTATTTCAGTTCAGATTGGTTCCGCTTACAGTGTGTGTATATGTGTGTGTGTGTGTGTGGGGGCGACGTTACTCAGAGTTCTGAAACATTTACCATTTAAGTGACAGGTATGCTGCTAAACATTATAACGAATGTTAGACGGAGAGAATCTGGGATTCAATCATAAGATTATGTCAAATCTAAATTACGATGATGAATAGACAGCAGTGCAACTAGTGAGTGAGTGAGTGAGTGAGGTTCAACACAGCTTTGAACACTATTTTAGCTATATCACTGAGAGTCAAACTTATTGTCGGAGGTAAGCATTTTCCACTTTGGTGAAAACTGCTGAAAAAAAAGTTTGGAGTGGTCAATGACGTATAATCAGGATACAAAACCAATGATGACAGGTTTCTGGCGTGCCCAAGGGAGACAACCCTGCACGCACAATGCGCCACCAGAGACGTGTCACGGGCGCCTCACCAGTGCTCCAAAACATACAACTAAATGAAAGGTGTTTATCTTGCCACTCACAAATATTTTAACCAAATCAGACCTCTTACAATTAAGCCTGGAGCAGGCAAACCTCTGCTCGAAATGTTAGCAACGAGCAATGTTAAAGTCTACCCCCATTTTAATCGAATCTACAGCGCACAAGGGGTATAATGGGGCCTATTCCGACTCCGGATTCCAACAAACCAACAAAGGCGGCCAAACAAAAGAGAGACAAAAGCCCAGCACAGTGAAGCCAGTACACGTTTATGATTAAATATGAATAGCAATGAAGCAGAACAGTTCCCAGAGGTAAATGCAATCATAACCAACTCGGAGCAACACAAAGCGGTAACCACGCTGACAGCAAAGCTTCGCCCGGAATGCACATGTCACAAGCTGGATAATGATTTCAAAGGCCACATGTCCTGATATTACTCCCAGATGAGTCCAGACAAGCTTGTGATATAATTTAACATGCATTAAAGGGAGTATAGTACCCGGGGCATATTGTCATTTCTGGAAGATTTGATTCACGTCGACCGTCTACACGGAAATTTCATGAGTTATTTTGATCCCATGATGATTATTCATCAAACACAGGTATCACACCGGAATACTGACATGTACCAACGCGGATCTGCTTTCGCCCTTAAAGGTCACATGCAACCAAAAAATAAAACATAATTAAAACACAATAATCACTTATTCATGACATATAATATGCATTGCTGGTTATGAAAAAACATAAAAACAAAATTATAAGCGTACAATCGCAAATCAAAAGTGCAATATTTTGTACTTGGGTTTACTTCCCAAGAAACGAAGCAGCCGGGATACCGAACCCAGTCAGAGCGGGTGGGTGTGCACTCAAGTGTAACGGCTGGTTCATTTGCAGATGCCCTCATTGTGTGTGTATATATAGAGCTGTTGGGTTTTGTAAATACATGCTCATTTTTGTGTATAACATTTTGCAATCAACAGACATCATAACATGTCATGTGTACAAGTGTCACACCTGCCTGTCTGTGTAATTACATAATGTGACGGAGACCGAACTCGGGCCATAAATCAATGCGTTTTGTTTATGGTGTATAGCCTGATTGGTGTTAAAGAACAAATAAACGTTGTTTTTTTGTACTCTTTTAACTATTACATATGAAAGATTTGTGGTTTAACTTATGCGGAACACCAAATTCATTCTTAAAAAACTTGTGGTTAATTAATACCGAGCGATTAAAAGTTGTCAAAAAGTCGCCTGCTTCACTCTCGCCCGCCAACGAATTGAATGTGGTCAGTGATTGAAATTGTGTATTGAATATTGTCATTAGCAGACGGGCGGGCAGACACATAGGTGCCAATAAAACAGACATTGAGTTTTGTCTGTGACAACGACATATCTATATCACAGTTAGAAATTCTGTCGACGCTAAATAATGACATTGCTTTTAAGTATCGAACTGAGAAAGTGACTCCGTAAGAAGAACGTGTGGTGAAATAGACAAATGAAATTATATAAAGAGTTAAATCGGTAATCTACTGTAATAACATATAAAAAGCTCGTGCCTGTGAAATATCAACAAAACAGTAGAAAAATAGCTCACACCAAAGCCTTCACCGAATATTCACCGGACAACCCGCTTCCAACCTCCGCGAACCTATTTCACTGCGCATGTGCTATGATCGCAGCTCAGCTGTTGAAACCACTTCAATTCCCCCAAGCGCTGGGGGAAAGTTAGTAAAACGTTTGAACTACGATTTCGCGCGGGTTTTTTTCATCGCGTTATTTTTAAGTTGAATTTGCATTTTTGATGATTTGTTTCGGTAAGTCCATACCGAAAGGTATCAGAATCTGCAAAGTTGTGTTTTACGTTGCATGTGACCTTTAACAAATATTGATCATGTTAACATATGAACAATTGAATAAGTTTATGACATTTTTCAATACGATATTAGTGACGTATTTTTGGTTTAGCAACTTAGATTGTTTTCCGAATCCGAATTGAATTAAGTTACTGATTGCATTGTTTAAGTACACATCTTTTTATTTTAAAAAAGCGAAGCACAGTAACCCTTAACCACCGTGTTGATTTATAGCTGGGTCCCGATCCACAAAGCATTCGTAACGTTGCGACCTGTCGTAACTTTGTCGCATTTCATAAATTTACGAATGTCTGATATAGAATCTATTTGTTTGCACTGTGATATGAATGTTGTAGAAAATGAATACCATGTTTTCTTTATCTGTAATAGATATTCTCTACTCCGTAATGAATAATTGTCTATCAAAAAATATTGTAAAATTAGATTAACTTTGCAACAAATATTAAACACACATGATGTAAATATATTACGTTTAACATCTATATATCTGCTAAAAATATTTAGCTTAAGATCTTCTTAATGTAATTTTGGTCATGTGACATCGATTGTTTATCTTACAACACAATTGTACTATCGGCCATTTGGCCTAAAATACGGAATAAAATTTGATTGATACTGAATGTCGTAGCGCTACGAACGTTTAGTCGATCGGGCCACCTGGGAGCCTATGGTAAAATGAAGAGTTATGATTGATCGTTACGTTACGAACGCTTGGCGGATCGGGACCCTGGACCTTAACTGGACATTCTTTATAGGCGCAAGAGCATAGACCCCCTTTAAATATAGCCAAGCACCAATGAACCATGGGTCTCAATCCTGAACGAAAGAATGAAATACGGTTGTTAAGCTGTAATTGAATGGCGCCTGTGGGGACGGGAGTAACTTCATAAATATGCTAATAATGTTTGTCAGCACCAACGATACCCGTCTTAGTCTGGAGAAACGGGTGGTTTTTGCAAGGATTAACTGTGCGGGATGATATCTGTTAGACGTTTGTTAAAGGTAGGTTTAACATACATATGTATTTCAAATGAGTGACACTGTATACTGTGTCTTTGGTTTTAGGAAGTGTGAATGCTTGTCGTTCTGTGAAAGGTAGACTCGTGACACGGTTTTCGCTTCTAAACGAACTGAATTCATTTTTGTGTGTCTTTTTCTCATTTTCGTTATAAACTGTGATTATGTTGTGGTTTTGTATCGTAGAATTTCAATTATAAGGTGGTATTTCAGTTAACATCGCAATAATTTTCGTTCATGACATGAAATCACTGATGCGGCTTAACGTAATATGCACTCACACATTTATCTAACATGTGTTTGATATTCATCGCAGTCATATACAATTTTTCAACGCCCTACATTTACTAATTACATTATTGCGTTCCTCATATACTCAGCCCATAAATATAGGTCAAAGGGAATTTTCTGAGCAGGTGTATTGGTTTCAGATAGCATGGTAATGTACATATGTTCACGCTATAATCAGGCAGCTCTTGGTTCAGGGAGAATCTGATATGTGTCTGCAAGCCACGGCTTACGTTCTGTTTGTTTGTTGATCTGTTCGGGATGACTTTGACAAGCCGACTAGTTGATATGTTGTGCCCCTGTCGCCCTTGAATCGAGATTGTCTTTGACCTTAGAGTGAGTGAGTTTAGTTTTACGCCGCTTTGAGCAATATTGCAGCAATATCACGGCGGGGTACCAGAAATGAGCTTCACACATTGTGCCCTTGTGGGGAATCGAACCCGGGTTTTCGACATGACGAGCGAACGCTTTTATCACAAGGTTATCCCACCATCCCCGTAGAGCTTAGAGCTTAGAGCTCAAAGCTTAGAGCTACACAACTTGAGGTGTATGTGAAGGCAAGTGATCATCTGCGGGCTAAAACACGATCAATGCAACAAAGCGATATTAACGCTACCACTGTCCTTCGTCTGCGCTAAAGTATGTGAGTTACCATCATCTTGATGCCGCTGTACAAGCGATCTTAGCACAAAGGCCACGGTAGCCCCATACGTTCACAAAGACTTAGAGCTAAGGTTGATTTGAGAACCCAATAACCAAATAGACCGAGGGCTCCGTTCCTGAGAGCGGTCTTAAAGTTATGTCGTAACAAAATAACATTAGCGTTACGACTGTCGTAAGTCTGAATTAAAGTATGGGAGTTACGATCACTAAACTAAAACTAAAAAATGAGAACTAAAAACGGTGTTGTGCAACTGGTCCAGGGCTCCAACGAAGTCATTTCTAAAGTCATTTTCTATGAAATATTGTACACCCAAACAAAAAGCATATTTCTTTGTACTTTGGAGGTCAATGGCTTCAGCAAATATGAAATTGCTTTGATGTCATGTGACCTATTCGTAGAAGTAGGTCTGTATACATATAATGCTATGGTTAAGCTCGACGTGGAAGGTATCTGCTTTGTATTCGCCTTGTGTCGTGCTTTTCAATGTCGGTGTAAGCTTATGGTAATGCTCTGACTGCATTCTCTGAGGTGCACTCTACGATTGTTAATACATACAATATATCAATGATAATACTACGATGACAGGCCAACAAGGGCTTGTAACGCTAAAAACTGCCATCAAGGTATATACTGTCACTGACGGGGTCTTAGTACTATATCAAAGGATCCTTTTATATAGTACTAAGACCCCGTCAGTGACAGTATATACCTTGATGGCAGTTTTTAGCGTTACAAGCCCCTGTGGACAGTCAGGGAAAGCCACATTTCACAAATCACTATTGCCGTGAAGGCCACATTTCAATTACATGGCTGTAGCCGGTAAAGCCACATTTCCAATAGATTAATTAATGAATGGATTACCGTAACCGGTAAAAGAGTCTCCCTTAGATGCTAGTAATCTAAATATTGATGTACCGGCGCTATCCATCTAAAAATTGGTGTCCTGTTGTCATTAATCTAAATATTGGTGTCCTGTTGCTATTAATCTAAATATTGATGTCCTGGTGATGTTAATCTAAATATTGGTGTCATGATGTTGTTAATCTAAATATTGGTGTCCTGTTGCTGTTAATCTAAATACTGGTGTCCTGTTCCTGTTAATCTAAATATTGGTGTCCTGTAGCTGTTAATCTAAATATTGGTGTCCTGTTGCTATTAATCTAAATATTGGTGTCCTGTTGCTATTAATCTAAATATTGGTGTCCTGTTGCTATTAATCTAAATACTGGTGTCCTGTTGCTGTTAATCTAAATATTGGTGTCCTGTTGCTATTAATCTAAATATTGGTGTCCTGTTGCTATTAATCTAAATATTGGTGTCCTGTTGCTGTTAATCTAAATATTGGTGTCCTGTTGCTATTAATCTAAATATTGGTGTCCTGTTGCTATTAATCTAAATATTGGTGTCCTGTTCCTGTTAATCTAAATATTGGTGTCCTGTTGCTATTAATCTAAATATTGGTGTCCTGTTGCTATTAATCTAAATATTGGTGTCCTGTAGCTGTTAATCTAAATATTGGTGTCCTGACACTATTAATCTAAATATTGGTGTCCTGTTGCTATTAATCTAAATATTGGTGTCCTGTTGCTGTTAATCTAAATATTGGTGTCCTGTTGCTATTAATCTAAATATTGGTGTCCTGTTGCTATTAATCTAAATATTGGTGTCCTGTAGCTGTTAATCTAAATATTGGTGTCCTGATACTATTAATCTAAATATTGGTGTCCTGTTGCTATTAATCTAAATACTGGTGTCCTGTTGCTATTAATCTAAATATTGGTGTCCTGTTGCTGTTAATCTAAATATTGGTGTCCTGTTGCTGTTAATCTAAATATTGGTGTCCTGTTGCTATTAATCTAAATATTGGTGTCCTGTTGCTATTAATCTAAATATTGGTGTCCTGTTGCTGTTAATCTAAATATTGGTGTCCTGTTGCTATTAATCTAAATATTGGTGTCCTGTTGCTATTAATCTAAATATTGGTGTCCTGTTGCTATTCATCTAAATATTGGTGTCCTGTTGCTATTAATCTAAATATTGGTGTCCTGTTGCTATTAATCTAAATATTGGTGTCCTGTAGCTGTTAATCTAAATATTGGTGTCCTGTTGCTATTAATCTAAATATTGGTGTCCTGTTCCTGTTAATCTAAATATTGGTGTCCTGTTGCTATTAATCTAAATATTGGTGTCCTGTTGCTGTTAATCTAAATATTGGTGTCCTGTTGCTATTAATCTAAATATTGGTGTCCTGTTGCTATTAATCTAAATATTGGTGTCCTGTAGCTGTTAATCTAAATATTGGTGTCCTGATACTATTAATCTAAATATTGGTGTCCTGTTGCTATTAATCTAAATACTGGTGTCCTGTTGCTATTAATCTAAATATTGGTGTCCTGTTGCTGTTAATCTAAATATTGGTGTCCTGTTGCTGTTAATCTAAATATTGGTGTCCTGTTGCTATTAATCTAAATATTGGTGTCCTGTTGCTATTAATCTAAATATTGGTGTCCTGTTGCTGTTAATCTAAATATTGGTGTCCTGTTGCTATTAATCTAAATATTGGTGTCCTGTTGCTATTAATCTAAATATTGGTGTCCTGTAGCTGTTAATCTAAATATTGGTGTCCTGATACTATTAATCTAAATATTGGTGTCCTGTTGCTATTAATCTAAATATTGGTGTCCTGTTGCTATTAATCTAAATATTGGTGTCCTGTTGCTATTCATCTAAATATTGGTGTCCTGTTGCTATTAATCTAAATATTGGTGTCCTGTTGCTATTAATCTAAATATTGGTGTCCTGTAGCTGTTAATCTAAATATTGGTGTCCTGATACCATTAATCTAAATATTGGTGTCCTGTTGCTATTAATCTAAATATTGGTGTCCACGACAGTAGCAAATACAAGATATACACTACCGTAGAACTGATACCCAATACACTCTGGGCTTCACTAAGCTTAATTGATATCTTGATTTTGCTGTTTGTCAATATTGTCAATGGGTTAGATTCTATTCCTACTCTCCTTGATGTAAAATATAATCGTTCAGCAAAATCTTTTCGGTGACCTTAACACCGTACACACCACAGTTCAGCTGCAGCTGAAATCGCGATCGTGGGTTCGAATGTCAGTGAGTGAATGGGTGAGTTTAGGTTTAAGCCACTTTAGCAATAAAGCGATGTAAGTCAAACACATTTACTGTATAACTAAATGATGCAGTAAATGTGTTACTTGCATCGCTTTGGGTTTCCACCAGGTACTTAAGCCATTTTATAAATCATAATATTGTCCAATCGGAACGAAAAGTCACGCACGAGCCATGAAACAATATATTTGACTAAGATTCAGTTTTGTTGTTCGGGCAGGTGGTTCTGATCTCGTTAACTTGTTTAAAGGTCACATGCAACCAAAAAATCAAACATAATTAAAACACAATTATCACTTATTCATGACATATAATATGCATTGCTGATTATGAAAAAAAAAATAAACATAATTATAAGCGCATAATCGCAAATCAAAAGTGCAATATTTTGTACTTGGGTTTACCTCCCTCGAAACGAAGCAGCCGGGATACCGAACCCAGTCAGAGCGGGTGGGTGTGCTCTCAATTGTAACGGCTGGTTCATTTGCAGATGCCTTCACAGCTACTTGTGTGTATATATATAGAGACATGTTGGGTTTTGTAAATACATGCTCATTTTTTTTTGTGTATAACATTTTGCAATCAACAGACATCATAACATGCCATGTGTTTAAGTATCACACCTGCCTGTCTGTGTAATTACATAATGTGACAGAGACCGAACTCGGGCCATAAATCAATGCGTTTTGTTTATGGTGTATAGCCTGATTGGTGTTAAGTTCAAATTGCATGTGGTCAGTGATCGCAGCTGTGTATTGAATATTGTCATTAGCAGACAGGCAGGCAGACACACAGGTGTCAATAAAACAAGACATTGAGTTTTGTCTGTGACAGCGACATATCTATATCACAGTTAGAAATTGTGTCAATGCTAAATAATGACATTGCTTTTAATATCGAACTGAGAAAGTTTCTCGGTAAGAAGAACGTGTGGTGAAATAGGCTAATGAAATTATATAAACAGTTTATTTACTGTCATAACATATAAAAAGCTCGCGCCTGTGAGATATCAACAAAACATTATGAAAATAGCTCAAACCAAAGCCTTCACCGAGTATTCACCAGACAGCCCGCTTCCAAGTTGCGCGAACCTATTTCACTGCGCACGTGCTATGAGCGCAGCCTAGCCGTTGAAACCCGTATTCCCCAGAAAAGTCTGGGGAAAATTAGTGAAACGTTTGAACTCCGATTTCGCGCGGTTTTTTTCATCGCGTTATTTTTTAACTTTATAAGTTGAATTTGCATTTTTGACGCTTTGTTTCGGTATGTCCATACCGAAAGGTATCAGAATCTGCAAAGTTGTGTTTTACGTTGCATGTGACCTTTAAAGAACCACTAAACTTTGTTTTTTGTTACTCTTTTAACCATTACATATGAAAGATTTGTGGTTAGTCTTATGCGGAACACCAAATTTATTCTTTGAAAACTTGTGGTTAATTAATACCGAGCGATTAAAAGTGGCCAAAAAGTCGCCTGCTTCCCTCTCGCCCGCCAACGAAACCACAGACAGGTTACGTAACTCTGTCGCCAGAGCGCTGCAGTGACGTCATATGAGGAACGATTTTCAGTTAGTTGTATAGAAAGTGTGTAGCACGCTCATCATTTTGATGATTTCTCGACATGAACGACGACATGCCGAATCGTTGCTTTGTCGTCAATTGCTCCTAGGGGTCGGGTGATGGTGTCACCATGCACAGATTTCCACAGGATCCCGCAGTTCGTGCTAAATGGGTTATGTTTGTGAGTGCGAAGCGAGCGTTGTGGAAGCCTGAAACGATATCTTACTTGTGTTCAGATCGCTTCACGGAAGTTAAAGAATCAAAACTACTTACTAGTTATAGTAAAATATGTATATGATTGATGTCCATAAAGATTTTCCATAACACAACTTGTAACATAACGATTTCTTCCTCGGAAGTGAGGTTGTGGTCGAAGTAACAATAATATTGTAAGTAGTATTATATTGACACCCACCTCGCTGCCAGGAGAGAAATTGTTATGTTATACGCTATGTCATGCAAAATCCTATTGGCCATCAATAAAATACATATTTTACTACCAGTAGAAAGTAGTTTTGATTTTGTAACTCGGTGAAAACAAACCTAAATAGCATTTATCCACAGACCGGCGGATGTTCCCGACAGGGCGCCGCCATTTTTTGAAAATCGTAAAGTCTGTTAGAATTAATGAGATTATAGTTTGTTTTCATCAAGTTAGAAAATCAAAACTACTTTCTACTCGTAGTTAAATATGTATTGGAATCATAACCAAAAGGATTTTGCATGACACAACTTATAACACATTTTGAAACTAAATAAAAAGCTGACGATCTGCTGATACTTATAGTGAATTTATAACAGAACTGTAATATCTAGACATTTTATAGTTTGCCAATGTGAATCATAATTCGCACACACACCCTAGTGTATGTTTTCTGTCTCATTACACTTCACGGCGAAAACAATGATTCTGTTGAATGCTACGACAAATGATTAAAATACAAAATGCAAATATTAAAATTAAAACAGATTAAAGTTATAGGAACAATATCAGGCCATTACCTTGTTTGAGGAATGTATCCATCAATATCCACAAAACTGTTCCAAATGATGTGTCTTTTAACAGTTTAATATACGAAAAAGGTATTTCAGGTATTGGTGTAAAGTCTCATTGGTCACCCAAGATAGCACACCTGGCAACTAATTGCATAATGTCCGCCTTTCATTAAAAACAGTAATTTAGTTAGCCAATAATGGGCAATCAATCAATGTATTGCCGGTTAATCCTTTGAAAGAAGGACGTTGTTTTTACGCAGACACCGACACGGCAGAGTGTATTCAGTATAGATTAGTAAATCTACATACATAAACACTACCTTTTGACAATTCCGCTGTGTAAGATAAAAGTAATTAATCAATCAGCGTGTTATCGGTTAATCCTTTGATCGATGTTCATAATGTTGAATATTTACTCCAGACACAAGAAATGCCAAATGGGAACCTTTGTCGGGTAATCTAAGTGTGTTACCACTAATTATACCTGTTATAAATTCATTAACTGACCATCAAGTGAATGATGACAAACAACATGTGTAGGTTTATACCACCTAACACGGGTTACAACAAGGGAGTATTAATTGCTGTATTGCATGTGAAAACTTATGGGCCGACACTGTTTTGAGAATACAAACAGATTTTTACATGACATGATTAAATATCGAGGTAAAAAAACACAGAAATGGGATCAATTTGGATCAGTCATTATACAAATAGGGCCTAACGACACCAATCAATTGTGACAGAAGCGTCTATGAAAACAAGTTGTAACTCGGAAACTAGGCAAAGCAGGAGACAAAATTAAATGCCAGTAGATTGTGAGAACATATAGCTTTCATTTTCCACAACAATTGTCACGATTTCAGGTTTATACAAGCCTTTAAACAAGATAATTTACCCCCTAAAATGTAGATGAATTCTGCATCAGCCCTCAAAGCTATTCCTCATATGACGTCACAGAGTCGCGCCGCTCTGATTGGTTGAAATTTCGTTCGCGGGTGAGAATTGTGCACTGTTGTCAAAAAGGTCGATTTAAGTCAATTAAAGGTCGAAATGAGTAGTTTTAATGACGGGGTTTCATTTATAACGATGCCAGTTAGTGATTTATGTATTTTTACCCCCTAGGGTTTATGTGACCTTTAAATGGATTTTAGCCACCATTTTAGACTCCTTATATCTTATATCACCACTCTGCTTGTTTGGGTCCACTTGTACACGTAGACAATATACAACGTCATTGCAAAAGTGTTTCTTTAGTCCTGACCAAATGCTTTTATGATCTCTTAGGAGCAGTAACAGTGTTATCCAGTGATTAGTAGGACACCTCCACCCTCCAGAATTTCTTTTCGATATGGAACTGGCCACAGAATTTATCAGGTTACTAAAAGCACTGTTTACCCCACAGTTGAAACGGTGTCCACATGTTCAAAGACTAGTCTGTCATACAGACCTGAAACATATATACCCAATGTAGCCCATGGAAATGAATGTGTGGCAAGTCAAGATTACCACAGTTTCAGGATAATGAAAATGAAGAAAATGCCTGGGCTCCTTTTTATTGTATTCTATTTTATTTAAATCTGTAACGTATGTTCATTTCAGAGACTAGCTGTTCGTCTAGTTCATAGATCATATGTATGAGTATCAACAACGTGGTCTAATGGACGTTGACCAGTACTGAGTGAGTGAGTTTAGTTTAACGCCGCACTCAGCAATATTCCAGCTATATGGCGGCGGTCTGTAAATAATCGAGTCTGGACCAGACAATCCAGTGATCAACAGCATGAGCATCGATCTGCAAAACTGGGAACCGATGACATGTGTCAACCAAGTCAGCGAGCCTGACCACCCAATCCCGTTAGTCGCCTCTTCCGACAAGCAGGGGTTACTGAAGGTTCATTCTAACCCGGATCTTCACGGGTTGACCAGTATTGGTGTTCAACATGGTCAAGGTATGCACAATGGGTGATAAGGCTGGGTGTATCATATTACCTGCTTTTGATGCTATTTCTACATTTGGTTCAGGAGTATAATCAGAAACTAATTGCGAAATGGAATAAAGAACTGGTCGTGACACTTTTTAAATATAAATGTACCAGTGAAAAGCAGACCCAACCGCTAGCACTGACATTCTGTCATATGATGATTAGATTGCCGGACCGAACTCCCTACCATACACATACCACGCACTAGTTTTCTTAACCCCCATATACTTAAACATAAGGTTGCCGTTTGGTAGCCCAGTAGTTAAAGCGTTCGCCTGTCACACCGAAGGCCACACCGAAGGCCCGGGTTTGATTCCGTGTACGTGTGCGGCGCGATATTGCTCGAATTTTGCTAAAAAAACATACTCATTCTCCTACACATGAAAGAAATCGTTATATGTTTCATATATTTGTTGATGAAATACCTCATATATTGAAACATATCACCAATGCTTCTTGACAACCACACCGTTAAGAATAGAAACATTTGTTATTCAAAGGACAAATAGTATTCCTCCCTTCACATTAATTTAAATATTGAACAAATCTAATAACATAGTTATTGTGGCAGTAGTTTGAGTTCGAATTAGTGACCAATGTTTATATTTGCTGTGTTTGCATTATATCAATACAATGCCATTTCAGAGACATTAGGCATGTTCACAAGGTGGACAAACACAAATATAAACATACTGTTAAGTTCTACGTAGGAGATACTAAGTCCTAAGAGATACTAAATCCTACGTAGGATTTAGTATTTCCCACTAAATGAGATGGTACGTCCTATGAGATACTACGTACTACGTAGGAGATACTAAGTCCTATGTAGGAGATACTAAGTCCTATGTAGGAGATACTAAGTCCTATGTAGGAGATACTACGTACTACGTAGGAGATACTAAGTCCTTCGAGGAGATACTAAGTCCTATGTAGGACATACTAAGTCCTATGTAGGAGATATTAAGTCCTATGTAGGAGATACTAAGTCCTATGTAGGACATACTAAGTCCTATGTAGGAGATACTAAGTCCTATGTAGGACATACTAAGTCCTATGTAGGAGATATTAAGTCCTATGTAGGAGATACTAAGTCCTATGTAGGACATACTAAGTCCTATGTAGGAGATACTAAGTCCTATGTAGGAGATATTAAGTCCTATGTAGGAGATACTAAGTCCTATGTAGGAGATACTAAGTCCTATGTAGAACCAACTAAGTCCTATGTAGGAGATAAGTTTAAGTCGTATGTAGGAGATAAGTTTAAGTCGTATGTAGGAGATACTATGTCCCACATAGGAGATATTGAGACAAAAAGTCACAGAACTACGCTACGGTATATCAATACATTTATTGCATCGCAAATAAAAATCGATGAACACAGTTTTGTCTCTTTCTATTTCCTTCTCCGCAATACGATGTTTTAACGCAGCTCAAACAGAAGCAGTATGCACATATTCAAACCGACCAGTGTTGTAATACAGCAATTGACATCCGTGAATAATAAATCCGATAAAGTAATTCTATAACGGCCGGGGTGTAACAGGCCAGGTACTGTGTAGCTTTTGTACAGGGACGTCAGGCTTTTGTGTAACCTTTGCTACGGTTCAGTATGACAAGATTGATATCTGCATACTTCGAGTATGTTACCTAACAGATGCGTGGTTATGTGGCAGAGAATATGTGCAGCAAACGGTGAGATCTGTCGTTTTAAGGTAGGTTTTACAAATCAAATATTTTTCATTCCCTTTCATCTTGCTGAACTGCACAACGTGACGATCTGGATTAGAATTGATCTTCAGTTACCGATTCTTGTCGTAAGAGGCGACTATCGGGATCGGATGGTGAGGCTCGCTGACTTGGTTGATCATCGTATCCCAATTGCGTAGATGGTCTACTCCCATTTGTGAGAACTCCCAATTGTGAGATTCCCAGTTATGAGACAGTGGAATTTCGTAGAGCACTTCTTTAGTTGTTTGCCATTGGGTGTTATGTCTCTCAGGTGTTTGTCATTGGGTGTTATGTATTTAAGTTGTTTGTCATTGGATGTTATGTCTCTTAGGTGTTTGTTATTGGGTGTTATATATTTTAGTTGTTTGTCATTGGGTGTTATGTATTTTAGTTGCTTGTCATTGGGTGTTATATATTTTAGTTGCTTGTCATTGGGTGTTATGTCTCTCAGGTGTTTGTCATTGGGTGTTATGTATTTAAGTTGTTTGTCATTGGATGTTATGTCTCTTAGGTGTTTGTCATTGGGTGTTATGTATTTTAGCTGTTTGTCATTGGGTGTTATATATTTTAGTTGTTTGTCATTGGGTGTTATGTCTCTTAGTTGTTTGTCATTGGGTGTTATGTCTCTTAGTTGTTTGTCATTGGGTGTTATGTCTCTTAGTTGTTTGTCATTGGGTGTTATGTATTTTAGTTGTTTGTCATTGGGTGTTATGTATTTTAGTTGTTTGTCATTGGGTGTTATGTATTTTAGTTGTTTGTCATTGGGTGTTATATCTTTTAGTTGTTTGACATTGGGTGTTATATCTTTTAGTTGTTTGTCATTGGGTGTTATGTATTTTATTTGTTTGTCATTGGGTGTTATATCTTTTAGTTGTTTGTCATTGGGTGTTATGTCTCTTAGTTGTTTGTCATTGGGTGTTATGTCTCTTAGTTGTTTGTCATTGGGTGTTATGTCTCTTAGTTGTTTGTCATTGGGTGTTATGTATTTTAGTTGTTTGTCATTGGGTGTTATGTATTTTAGTTGTTTGTCATTGGGTGTTATGTATTTTAGTTGTTTGACATTGGGTGTTATATATTTTAGTTGTTTGTCATTGGATGTTATATCTTTTAGTTGCTTGTCATTGGGTGTTATGTCTCTCAGGTGTTTGTCATTTGGTGTTATGTCTCTCAGGTGTTTGTCATTGGGTGTTATGTATTTTAGTTGTTTGTCATTGGGTGTTATGTCTCTCAGGTGTTTGTCATTGGGTGTTATATCTTTTAGTTGTTTGTCATTGGGTGTTATGTATTTTAGTTGTTTGTCATTGGGTGTTATATATTTTAGCTGTTTGTCATTGGGTGTTATGTATTTTAGTTGTTTGTCATTGTGTGTTATATCTCTTAGTTGTTTGTCATTGAGTGTTATGTATTTTATTTGTTTGTCATTGGGTGTTATATATTTTAGCTGTTTGTCATTGGGTGTTATGTCTCTTAGTTGTTTGTCATTGAGTGTTATGTATTTTAGCTGTTTGTCATTGGGTGTCATATCTTTTAGCTGTTTGTCATTGGGTGTTATGTATTTTAGTTGTTTGTCATTGAGTGTTATGTATTTTAGTTGTTTGTCATTGGGTGTTATATCTTTTAGCTGCTTGTCATTGGTCATTGAGTGTTATGTATTTTATTTGTTTGTCATTGGGTGTTATTTCTTTTAGTTGTTAGTCATTGGGTGTCATGCATTTTAGTTGCTTGTTTTAGGGTGGTTTGTGTTTTACTTGTTTGTCATTGGATGATATGCATTTTAGTTGTTTGTTTTTTTGCGTGTTTTGTATTTTAGCTGTTTGCCACTGGATGTTATGTCTTTTAGTTGTTTGTATTTGGATGTAATGTCTCTTAGTTGGATGTCATTGGGTGTTATGTCTAAAGTATATTGTAAAACTTGTTTATTCGCTGCTATATGTTTGGTCACATGAAAATGGTCCAAATTTAATCTAACTGGATTATATCGCCAGAGATGGCTCATCACCACATTACAACCACTCAGTGATTCATTGCGGTAATTACAAACACATCTAGCACGTCTCCCAAATTTATGTAACCAGCTTATACGGAGTGAATAATTCTTCGCGAAACGGTCTGGATAAATGAAACATGGGCAGTTGGTATATCTAATCGTATGTACATAAGTAAACACCGTCATGTCTAACTAACGGTTTCCTCGATTTAAAAGCTTGGTTGCTGTGTGATTTATATTTAATCACTAGATTCTATTTTGCGGTTGTGTCGAGCCTCGGATAACTCGAAGTATTTACGTAAGTGCCTTCAACTTCGACACAACGGTGTTCAGCTTTATATGTTCCCAGCATCGTTTAATTGTCATTTCTGAGAGGGTAACGGGTGACAAAATAGACACAATCAGAAAGTCTGTACCGAGGTTGTGCATAGCGACGTTATAGAGATCTATACCTAAACGTCGCTTTACAGTTTAATGTAAATTTAAAGGTTTTCTCCATAACTTGTGTCTCCTATGTTATAGCTATAGCTTGTTCGGATGATGTTTTTCTCGGATGAATGAGAGTAGCTGTAGCTGTTATTTGTCGCAGATACACTTCTAACTAGTAGTGTAAGCAAAATCTGTTCATATTTTCATATGCGTCCCAAGTGACACATGTCTGATTAAAACCACACATCACAGAACACTGCTTGTAAACATTAAACTCATATTACAGTGCAATAGGAACACGATCTGATTGGATTATTAAGTTTACTTTTTATATTAACCACGCCGGTACAAAAATTACTTTCTTGACTTTTTATATGTTATCAAACATGACAGCTCGGCGTCTTGACACTTCGTTTACTGTTACTGATATATGTCGATAGCACTAAAATGTTAAAAATCCTAGTAATTTCTGGAGTTGGGTTAAAAACATCGGAAGCAAGTCGTGTACAGAGCTTCGTATAATCCCATGAAACTGAGCCTGAAGTTAGTTGATAAAAACATAAATGAAAGAGTCTGGTTTGAGTAAAAATAATAATATCGAAATTAGGCTTAAAAACTATAATCTTCTACCAAAGTGACATCATTGGCTTTCCATACAATTATATGTCGTCGAACAAATTACAGTGAAACCAGAGTGAAAGAGTGAGTACATTTGGCCAAGGGACTGCTATTAGGCCTGAGTGTACTGATATAAATGTATATGCTGGTGATCGTGATCGGTTACCTCAGATGCAAGTCAAGGTTCCCTTGTTCCACACATTGTTGAATACTAACAGCCACGGAATTTTAAAAAGTAAAAATAACTCCGTGTTTCTGCTGTGTAACCACCTCGCTCAATCATGAAAGAAATGTCACTGGAAGAACCTAGTACGTATCTACGAAGTATGTACAGTCAACTTTGATGAGTCAAGCATACGATTATCTCGAATAAAAACCTTGATCCCTGCATAGTCGTTCATTCATCGAACCTCAAATAACTCGAATAATTACTTCGGTCCTTGCATACAACGGTGCTCAACTGTACATCTGCATGACTAATATCAAAATGTCTTGTAACATATAGCATATGCATGGCTTGGTAAAAAATATTGTAATTATTCCGGACATGTCTTGCTATAAGCGAGTGGCGCCAACGTTTTTCAAGTAATAGAAATTATTCCTACGCGACATATCCTGTTTTGGCAGTTTGGATTATGCGGAAATGTGTTTAAAATTACCCACCAACACCCACCACCCCCACCCCACCCTCTCTCCCCCAATAACGGTATTACAACCATTCAACAGAGGGAAATATAATTATGTGTTATCAAGACCAAACTCCAAGTTTAAGCACATGCTTAGCTGTTTAGCTCACTCAGGTATAATCAAGCTTTAGGGTGATGCAGATCATTAAATATGGACCAGATAGTCCAGTGATTGACATCATGAGCATCGATCTACACAACTGAAGTACATATCGTACCTTTAGGCGCCTTCTAGGAAAAGCATTGGTTGCGGCATGCAGACCAATTCTTCACGGAGCGTAAAGCATAGTTGTGATATGTATAAGGCGTTTTTCTTAATAAATATGAAAAGGAAAACAATAAAATCCCACTCAAACAAACAAACAAAATCCCGACAGGCTACAACCGCTTTAAATAACAGATTCCTTCTGGTAGCGTGTATTCGAATTAACACTTTTTTCGAGAAAAACACATTTCCTGAAATGATAAAACATCTCTCTTCACAGAGGAAACAGATTTTGAGAAATGGTGAAACATTAAAAAACGTGCTGCAATAGAAAAAAATATGTCAACAGCAGCACATATCGAGCCCAGGAGTATCCAACTTATCTAATGAACCTCATGGGGTTTCTAGACGACAGCTAATTGTTATTTTTGTTCAAGGATAACACATTTAGTAGCGGATGTGGTTGAACAATGCCAAGGACGGCGCCAGCTTGGGGAAAGCAGGCAGCATGTGCTCGATGAACTGGAACAACACGGGCAGAAATATAAATACATGCAAGGGGTCGGGTTCCATTGCAAAGTAAACAATGATTGTGGAAGCATCGTTGGTTCCCGCAGTTAGACGCTGAGACAAAGGTCTATTTTTAACCTCCAAGCGTGTAGCGGATCTTAACGCATTATATGAAGCTGGGCATATTCCTTTGTGAAATAAGCATTTCCTCTAAGAAATATTTATTTCCAGATCCAGATGTATGGGTTCAGTTGTGTAATGACACTGATCAGACGAAGAACATGTTTGCAGCTTCAGGGCATATGGTACACGTGGGTTCTGGATTAAACAGTGGGCGAGCATTTCCACCATCGTACATATCTAAAGTCAAATTCACAGCAACCTTGCAAAATGGATGAAAGAAAGAGCTGGGAGAGAAATAGAACTTTCAAAATTGATGAATTTATTAGGATATCGAGAAAAAGAATTCAAATTAAATTCAAATTAGATTAACAATTAGAATTATGATTTTAAATCACACTTTGACTGAAAAATAAACAAAACATATTTAAATCTAATATTTGATTCGCTACCATATTTCAAACATATTGAACAAGAAATACTCAACAACAGATTTGCATCCACAGAAATATATCATAAAAACAAAAGGTTCATGAGATTTCTGCTTCTATGTCACTATTTACTCCATTAACCCGCAACAGTATTCAAATTACAATTAACACGTTTGTGTCATCTTGACACTTAAACACGTGTTATTTTTATGCATCCACAGATACATTTGATATTTTGCATGTTTGTAAGAAACTGCATGTGAACTATATTCTGACACAAGTGTACTTCGAAACGAAATGTGATGATACGAACTTCAAATGAATTATTCATATATATTCAGGACAGGTAATTGAGCCCTTATGTAAACAGCATGTCATTATTGTGTTGCACGGGTATTAAATGTCATCGCCGTTATCTTCTTCCGACGTTGGAGGCGGTTGGGTAGCCCAGTGGTTTAAGCGCTAGCTCGTCATGCCGTAGACCCGGGTTCGATTCCACACACGGGTACAATGTGTGAAGTCCATTACTGGTGTCCCCAACCGTGATTTTGCTGGAATATTGCTGAAAACGGCGAAAAACTAAACTCTCACACTCTTCCTATTTGCATATGGTATGTGATGATGAATAGAAAAAATGTTTCACGAGTACTCATCACAGAAATGTCCTTAAAAAAGCTATATTTGTTGAAAGGCCCGGGTTAGTCATACATATATTGTAATGGAAACACAACCAATTTAGGTTTACATGAAATCTAGCCTATTCACTCAGCATCAGAAAATGTCCTGTGCATAAACCTCACGTCACACATCAGTTGAAGTTAAGCAGCGTTGAGTGCGGAGAGTCCTTGGATGGGCGACTGTGGCAGCTTAACTCCTGAGAGTTTCTAGGACTTTAGTCCTGCCCCACAACTAAGCACATGTGATTCATGGGGTCTCGCCTTAGGCAGGTGAGTTTGTTCTGTTCATCCAGCCTAAAATGGGTACCCGGCGGGATATGACATGTGACTATTAACCCACTAGTGCCTCACATGCAGCTTAAATTAACCGGGCTAATAAAGATTTGATTGTGCACTTTGAGCAGGGTATGAAGCCTGGAAAAGCACGATATAGATATTGAGCATTATTATTTTATGCTATATTTTAGAGGGGAGAAATATATGTGTCATAACAGATATATCCCACTGTATGTTGGTATTTGTTCAACTGAACCAAACATGTTCGGTTTCTTGGTGGTAATGTAATGAGGGCTGTAGGAATCTGAAAATAAATAAACATTTTAACCTCATCACCAGAAAATAGCCAGTCTTGATTGTCAGCCAGAACCGATTCCAATCTGTGGGTTCTAAACGGCGTTAAAATGATATGAATATAATGCATAAGAATAAATAAATCCATCTGATATTTACACTTAAATGTGTTGACATTAGCACTGTAATGCATGATAAGCATGAAGCTTGGTGTTTGGTATGGAGTCGCAGAGGTTTGGTCCTGAGTTTTTTGTTTTCTCCAGTGTAGATTGTGCCACAAAGAACCACCTAAGTCGATGTTTGGTTACATGGGGGGCTGGATATTGCCCGATACAGGAGAAAACCAGACTTTGAGGTCATAAATTATTTTACGGATATTTCTTTTCCAGGAGTTTTTTGTGGGCTTGGTGTACAGCTTTGCAGTTTCTGCCTTTTCGGGAACACCTCCTTACGATGCAGGTGGTGGGTTGGACAAATGTGCTCAGCATCTGTAATAAATTAAATATCATTCCCTTTAAACCGCATCATCCCAACACACGCTGACAATTCTATAAATGTCTGGAGAGGTTACTGCGATTTCTCGACAGACACTTCAGCTACTTGTTTTGACTCGCATATAAAGGCTCAGGATGATTGTGGTTTATGTTCCTTGATTTATCATGAAAGGTTGACATTTGAAAGAAAACAATACACTCACTAATTCACACTCACTCACGCATCCACCCACGCACTCACTCACTGAAATAAGTGTGCTTTTAGATGTGTTAGTGTTTTGTGGACATATATCGCTCCCCCGAATGTATGGCTAACTGTTTTCACATTCTGTGTCCTCTGTATGTAGGATCGGAAAAAACAGCAGATCCCTATAAATCGTATCTTTATCCTCTACATCAAGAATTAAGAAGCAAAAAATAATATCGTAACCCCTTCCACGGCGACGAGAAACAACAACACTTTCCAAACACATGTTGACGAGTTGATGAAAAGTAATTCAGGGCAGTAAAATCCAGGGGATAAAGTCGAGGAACTGAAGTTCAAATCCATAGAGAAAACAAAACAAAACTAAAGTTCAACTGGGCGAGATCACAAGCAATACATATCATATATACAATTGTATTGAGAGAGGATTAAGGTCGTAGTGACCGAAATGATGTCCGATGCTGTTCCTTAAGGTGAGGGCGATGGGGTAGCCTAATGGTTAAAGCGTTGGCTCGTCACGCCGAAGACCCGGGTTCGAATCCCCACATGGGTACAATGTGTGAAGCCAATTTCTGGTGTCCCCCCGCCGTGATGTTGCTGGAATATTGCTAAAAGCGGCGTAAAACCAAAACTCAGTCAGTCAGTCAGTCAGTCCTTAAGGTGACAAGAACCATACGGTTCTCAACCTTCCCGAACACCTGGTATTATTACTAAATACATGTTCATGACAAAGTTGAAATCATACAATCGACTCTGCCCGTGGCAAAGATTTGTTATGAATAAATAAAGAGATCTGTCGCTTTTATTTAGAAATCTGTGAAGCGGTATATTTACGAGGACGACGGTACAGAGTCACTTTGGCTACAGCCTTGTGTCAACAAGTTCATGCTCCAGTGATTTTAGTTTTGCTATATGTGATCTATGATTCTATGAGCATGTGACACGTAAATAACATATATGTCTTCTTCTCTTCTGTGATCGTCTTGTTTATGAGGGAGTTATTCTCTGACTGCAGAAAGGTCAGGTGATATTACAACTCAATCGTGATAATAGATATATGCCTGTATGTTTAAACATATATATTCACATAAAGTTGTTGGCATTAGGAACAACCGAGATTATCCTATTCAACGTATTTATTAATTAGATTTAAGACCTGACTGTATGTTTTAGTTCATTAATATGGTATGAATAGAAACATACAATAGCAAACTGTCTTCATCGCCAAATGGACAGAGGAAGGTCGGGTTCGAACCCCGACCGCAACATTACGGAGTATATTTCACTTGTTCTGTTACGAGAATGGTGGCACAATGGGATATTCTGTCAGGATTCGCTGATTCGGGATCGAATCCTAAATTTGTACCCATCACTGTCGTGTGTAAAACAGCTTTTTATTGGTGTAACCAAACTAGTAAACGTCTTCGACCTGACGGCTGGCTTTCCTGCATATTACTCTTATATACTAATCACAATACGTTAAGATCAACGAATTCTGACAGATTAGCTGTAATGATTTGAAAGAATAGGTTGATCCTTATATTCTTTTGACTAGTTAATTATGGAATATTGCCAAGGTGACGTTCACGATCATCTCATTTGTGCATTACCACAAGTTATATGTAGACATATATCGATTCTAGCAGCAATGTCGATTAGTCCGTTGTACCAGCAATGAATGGTTGCCATACAGGTTGACATTTAGTAAATTCAAACCTTTCAGCGCCTGGGTTTTGAACTCACCAAGAAGCTGTAAATGTAATTTGAGTGGGCACTGATTCAATGACAGACATGTTTTATTTCAACTGTGTTCCAAGCACAGACACAAAATTGGGGTTAAAAAAATCTAATCCCATATACGTAAAATTGACGTCTTTTTTATGACGACATAAATCGCCTGACATCATTCTTTTTTTTCCTTTTTAAGCATGCGTGAGATATTTAAACCCACATATATTAGAAACAGAATGTCGAGAACCAGTTAAACGTGATAGGAAATTCGACACCAAAGTCGTGTTTAACACAACGTTCACTGAAGCCAACAGAGGAGCAAGTTGGATTGACTGGTTTAATGTTTAACTCAGGAACAAAGGATGATATGGCGCGATGAAGAACTTTTTGACAGGTACATATTCTCAGTTATTTACATCACACACCATTCATATTGTTTGTAACAGTAAAGCCAAACGAGTGTCTGTGTTTATGTCAGAATAGCGACTGCGATTTTGAGCGACTCTCCGCGTTGCATCAAAGGATACACAAGTCACGTGAATGCGACAGAAAGGCACAGTGAACCCACTGTAGATTTGCTGATACATACCTAAGTACAATTTTCTTGTCTTTCTGAGTTTAAACTCTCATATGTATCTAATTAATTACTTAGGACAGTGTTTTTAATCATGCTCAAAAGTTATACATAGCATTGTGTGTCATTGTCAGTTTGATATTATTATATTTTCTAAAATATGTTATGAAGAGTTTGGGGTCATGTATGGTTGAACATTAAAACATTAAAACATCAGTTAATCCCTTTTACCGTACGTTTAGCATGTATATCGTGTTAGATACCAGGATATGCAAGAAATGGTCTTGAAACTTTTAACTACAATAACAGAAATTGTAAGTTTTCATTAACAATCCATCACCATTTTTATTGCAAAATAAATACGAAGATTGAGGATGCTTAGCAAAATGACAAGTTATGTTATGCTATGCATCCCTTCCTTAAAGTTCAAACAATTTGTTTAAAAGCATTTTTTTCGTTATGTTTACATGTAGATGTCACCACGTTTTCTAATAACCTACATAATAGATTAAGCCTTGATGCGTATTTATATTTATCATGTAGCCAGTGGAAGGATTAACAAGCAGCGGAATCTGTTTCAGTGTGTGTGAGCCGTGGAGTCACAGCTAATATCCGTAAAGAGTGTTGGGAAAACAGTTTGACCTAGAAATTATCACAGAGCATCTTGCAAGAAATCATGGCGTGTCCTACTAGGCGATTGCTGGTAAGATCCTTGAGAAACTACGACAACTTCGATAGGAAAGTACAAGCAAGTACTTCTAAGCCATTGCTTTTTGCCAATTAAGCTGCTTTAATCAAATGTGGTTTTCATCAAGATTTACCATTCTGCTTCATATATTCCAAGGCTGTAATGGCTTTCCGCACCGGCTGAGAACCATATCGGTGTTGTATAACAATCATAATAATCTACACAGCTGTTATATGACGGGACGGAGGTAACCTCGTTGTAACTGGGAGGACATACGGGTTGCTGATAACACACTGATAATGATAGAATGTGCGTGGACATCCATGGGGGCCTTCCTAAAGGTACTATCTTTGTTTTACGTTTTTGTTCTGTTCTTATGAATGGGTCTCTGTGATTGTACTTTGCATGAATGACTTGGCTCTTGACACGTGAAGAAACTTACAGTTACCATCATGTACCCCGTCCGTTATGCACACGCACACACACACACATGTTGATTATTACACACACGCAAACGCACACACACGCACCCGTACATATACACATATATGTATAAAATTGTATATTTAATTATTAATAAAAAAAACCATCCATCCATCCACCCATACATGCATACATGCATGCATGTATCAATCAATCCATCCTAGCATGTATCTATGCATTCATACATACATACATATACACGCACACACACACATACACACAGATATACATACATACATACATACATACACACACACACACATACATACATACATACATACATACATACATACATACATACATACATACATACATACATACATACATACATACATACATACTACATACATACACACTTATACATACATACATACATACATACATACATACATACATACATACATACATACATACATACATACATACATACATACATACATACATACATACTACATACATACATACATACATACATACATACATACATACATATACGAACATACTTATACATACATACACGTTTCTGTAAATGTTAAACTTGAAAAATATTATATATGGATCTTGCTTTCGAAGTGGTTGATGACAGTGTTCTAATAGTAGGGCAGGGCACGACTACGTCTTCGTGGGCACCTGATGTCACTGTTTTTTCGGGGCGGTTTGCAGTTGGGTAGTTTAGTGTTTAAAGCGTTTGCTCGTCACGCCGAAGAGCCGAGTTCGATTCCCCACATGATGGGTACAATATGTGAAGCCCATTTCTTGTGTCCCCGGCCGTGATATTACTGGAATATTGCTAAAAACGGCGTAAAACCATACTCACCCACTCACTGGTTTTTCGTGGTCCATTTATATCAGTTTCAATGCCACTGCCTTTTACCCCAGTAGAATCTCCATCGTTCCGTTATCAATACTTGTTGCACTGTGGAGCTGACGGTGTATATTTATGACATTGTGTATTTTCAAACTTATGTCAGACTGGCAGTAGACTAGCTAACGCTTAGTATACAGTACAACCAGAAATTATTGAGAATTTAATATTGTAAATTGTTTTTAAATTTTCACTCATTACTCACGTATTAAATGTGAATATTAGCAGAACATAACTCCAGATTCAAAGACAGGTGAACAGTTAGTATTTTTGTCAAGTCACCATGGGCAGCAATGCAGGCTTCAATGCGGCGGGGCATACTACTAATCAAAGAAGTTAGAAAGTCGTGGTCCATGCTGTCCCAATATCGGACCACCTCTTCTTTCATTTCAGCAATATTTGTCAGATGTTTCTTATTGTCACTTTCCTTCATAAGTCCCCAAACATTTTCTATTGGATTTAGGTCAGGGCTATAGCTTGGCCAATCTAATAATGTCATATTTTGGGTCCGAAACCAGGCCGGTGAATGCTTTGAACGATGTTTTGGGTCGATGTCCTGCTGGAAAATCCAAAACTGTCCATAGAACACGTGAGCAGATGGAAGTAAATGTCCCTCGAGAATCTCTGTGTACCGCTCACTGTTCATATTCCCTTTAAATACACAGAGGGGCGTTGCCCCTAACACAGATATGCCATCCCACACGTTAAATTTCGGACTGTACTTTAGGCGCTGATACAAAGGTTTTTTAGTTTGTTTGGTCCAGAATTTCAGTGTATTAGGAAACAGCCACACAGAACTTTCCTCTGAGAAAATCACAATGTCCCAGTTACAATTTCTATGCTGTAAGCACCAGTTCATCCTTCGCTCCTTTTGTTTAGGTTTCATGATCGGTGATGGAATTCCTCGACTTTTCTGCCAACCCATTGCATGCAGCTCAGTTCTAATTGTCTCCTTAAAGACAGCCACAGTTCCTCTATCAATCACATCCAACCTTAAGTTTTCTAAACTCCTTCGTTTGTTTTTAGAAACAAGAAAATGGGGGCCGCCTCCTGTCACCGACAGTCAATTTTCTGGGCCTACCTGCGCCTCCCTGGTGCTCAATGCCATATCCATTTGCAATATTTTTCAAAACACGATAAACAGTGGATAAAGGGATGCCTTATCTACTTGAAATCACTTTAACTGATCTGATGTCCTTGTTATAATACTCTAAAATCAACTTCCTCTTCTCTAAACCATCCATACTGAGGATCACTGAAAATGTCGTCTGCTAGCAAGTAAACAAAGGGGGATGGGGATAACTCTTCACAAACTAATGAAACGGATTAACGGAGTTGTCTCTCTTGAATGAAACCAAGCACTTGATAGCTGGTCAAGGTTGTTTATACTAGAAATCCAATTAAACATATTCCTAATATTCTCAATAATCTCTGGTCATACTATATATGGAATTTTGATAGCAATTATTCTTAAAGTGAAATGGAGCGTCAGTGAGATCTGACCTGAGGAAATCTAGACGTGCTTCATTTATGGTTTTAGCATGGCAGAAAGGGCTGTCCCAAAGGAGAAAATAATGCGGTTCGGGGACTGTGAGACAGACAAGATTGGCAGTTCTGTTTTTTGACCGTGGGTTCATTAAATTCCTAAAAAGGGAACAAACGTTCGTGGGTATCATGGTATTGTTTGCCATTTCAAACACACATCAACGTACATACATTCTCTGTTATATAAAGACTATTGAGGTTTATGCGGATTCTAGAATGTAGTAGCCTTCTTGCGGATAAGGGTTGTGTTGTTGCTGCAAACCAACGTTCGGACAACGGCGCTGGATATGACGGCATAAAGAGATATTTGATATTCGAAAGTGTAACACAATAACAATGCAAAGACACATGATGTCACTTTTCTTGGAAGAACAATGAGTTGTCTTCTCTAGTAAGACAATACACCGTGTATCATGCAGTGGAGTAAAGAGTGCACTTACTCTAACGATCAATTAATGGGAAGATCCGGGTTAGAATTGGCCTTCAGCAACCATGTTTGTCTGAAGAGGCGATTAAGGGGATCAGGTGGTCAGGATCGCTTGATTGGTTGACATGTGTCTTCGTATCCAAATTGCGTAGATATATGCTCATGATGTCAATCACTGAACTGACTGGTCAAGACGGGATATTTGCAGAGAGGCATCATATAGCTGTGTGCGTCGTTAAACAAACACACAAACAAACAAACAAACAAACAAACACACAAACAAACAAACATACAAACAAACACACACACACACAAACATACAAACGAACATACAAACACACAAACAAACAAACACACAAACAAACACACAAACAAACATACAAACAAACAAACAAACATACAAACAAACACACAAACAAACAAACATACAAACACACACACACAAACAAACAAACAAACACACAAACAAACACACAAACAAACATACAAACAAACACACAAACAAACAAACACACAAACAAACATACATACAAACACACACACAAAAAACCACACAAACAAACGAACAACCAGTGGCTTATTGGGTGTAGGAATCTACTGTCATGTTGCATTCATGAATAGGTATCAGTGAATCAGTGAGTTAAGATTTTACGTAGCATCGGCTCTATTTCAGCCACATAGCGACGAGACCACGCCTACACACATACATTTTCTTCTTAGTTTAAATGAGTTTTCTAAAGTACACATTTATTCGTTACGTTATTATTTTCGAAGAGAACAAGTTATAGCACCAACTTTAAAAACAACAATTTGCATCAGTAACAAACAACATGCAATAGTAAACTTTTCAACACAGTAAACAACTATGACCTAATTCATCTAATTTTAGATAACATCGGCGTAACCCACGACAGTGTTTGCATGATGTTTGCAAAAGTATTCCGGAGTATGAAACATGTTATATTTGGGATTACACTTTATTAGTAAAGTACAAATTCTAGTACTCTTTTGGGTTGAGTCCCATCAGGGATTCGAACCCACACCCTCAGAATCAGGCACCAAATCGCCAGCACACAAAGTCAGCCACGTAACCCGCTCAGCCACCGCGACTTCCACCAAACTGGTGGTCGAAGAACTGGTAGTCTAGACTGCGGAATTTATGTACCCCTCTAATAAGTATAAATTGGCACGGCTCCCACAACTGAAAGCTTTGATAATACACAATGCCATTTAGAACGTGGTCAAATGCAACGTATATTATATTTGGGATTACACGTTCGTAGTGTTGCATTTGGCCTCTTTCTAAATGGCATTGTGTAATCATAGCTTTCGGTTGTGGGAGCCGTGCCAATTTATACTTATTAGAGGGGTACACTACCAGTTGTCCGACTTCCATTTTTGTGGAAGCCGTGGTGGCTGAGCGGGCTTGGCGGCTGACTGTGTGCTGGCGATTTGGTGGCTGACTCTGAGGGTGTGGGTTCGAATCCCGGATGAGACTCAACCCCCAAAAGTACTAGAGTTTGTACTTTACTAAGAAAGTGTAATCCCAAATAAAACATATGGTGCATCTGACCACTTTCTAAATTGCAGTGTGTAATCAAACAGTATGAAATATTTCATTTCCTACAGTTTTCTTTGAGTTTAATCTGATTTTCATATAATTTCAATTTTGGGATAATGCGATCTTTTCAACTGACAATGCATCAAACTACATCCTTACACCTTCGGCCAACTTGAGCCCATCAGTGGAGAACGAAATACTCCAGGATTAACCAACCTCACCTGGGCGTTAGTAAGTGCATCCAGGATTAACCAACCTCACCTGGGCGTTAGTAAGTGCATCCAGGATTAACCAACCTCACCTGGGCGTTAGTAAGTGCATTGTTAACGAAGGCAGGCGTGTATGTAAGGTATACCGGTCGATGTATGTTATTTCAGGATGTGAATGCATCTGTGGTATTTTTATTGATTCAACTGTTGGTCGAGGATTGTATCCATTGCTTTTAGAGCGAAAACCCAAACGGACCGAGGTTTACTCAGAGAGAACGATTGTGATAACGCGGAATACCTGACAGTGTACATCTGCGAGTGAGTATTCGTGTGATGTATTCTTAAAGCTTGTGATGTATCCTTGTGTTAAAACACGTCTCCTGACTTCCTGACACCGACAAGCTACTAATATATACATTACGTAGACATTAACGAGATGACATGCATCAAAGAACAAAAATATTAAACTATATAGAGTCACTATTGTTTTAGGCAAATGTTTTTTCATGCTCATTGTTATCCACCCTGTATTTGACCCGTGAAGATCCGGGTTGGACTTGGTCTTCAGCAACCCATGCTTGTCGTAAGAGGAAGATGAGCAAACAGATGCTACTGTGTGTGAGTCTGGGCTGTTTAAAACTCGCATCGTAATGAACTTTACCTCCACATCTAAAATTAAATGTACATGTAGACTAACAGTTAGTCTCTGCCATGAACATATTTTACAGGAAATAAAAGTTTTTAAATTAAAATTGTAAATACAATAAACAGGAGCCCAGGACTTTCTTCATTTTCTAGACTTGCGTGGGCTTTCTTGGATATATTTGCTTCAGGGTCTGTACGACAGACTAACGTAACTGTGAAGATCCAAGATAGAATTGGTCTTCAGTAACCCATGCTTGTCGTAAGAGGCGACTAACGGGATCGGGTGGTCAGGCTCGCTTGGTTACCTGTCATCGTATCATCCAATTGTGTAGATCGATGCTCATGCTGTTGATCATTGGGTTGTCTGGTCCAGACTCGATTATGTACATACCGCCGACATTTAGTTAGCATATCGCTGTGTGCGGCGTAAAACAACAAACTAACAAACCGTCCAAACTGTATTTTGACCATGTTTTGACCATATTAGACATATTTCTATGGACGTAAGCTTGTTGCCGAGTTCTTAAGCTACAACTACCGGACCCATGAACATCTGGATTAGAAGTTCAGCAACTCATGCTTGTTGTAGGAATCTCTTGATAGTAGCGAGAGACCAGACTTTCTTACATGGTTGATGCAAACCCCAGTACCTTAGAACAGTGCTCGAAACGTGGAACACTGGTTTGCCTGGTCCAGAATCGATTATTTACAGTCGACCGTCATGTTGCTGGGACATTCCTGAGTGATGGTGTACTTAGTGTTGATGTGTGTGCTATTTAAGGACCGGTAGTACATAGGATGAGCCTTTTTCCTCGTAGGTCCAACATAAGGATTCGCTTGTCATGAGTTCGAATCCCTTGTCAACCCATTGATTGTCAGTACACCAGATTGAAAAGTGTAAAAGTTGTGTTCGTCAAGAAACTTACTAACATTACATCAGGTTACCTAGGAGGTATTATTTGCATTTCAAAACAAATAAATCTTAATATTCCCATAAATATTGATTTCCAAGATAATTAACATCTGGCGTACTTAGTATCCTGGTCAGAAGTTATGTATAAACTGCTTTATTACTCTTATGAATGAGACGAAATATCTCTACCAAATCCAAATCTCAGTAAAAAGATTACCCTTCAAGCTTGTGAGATATTATCAACCCCTCGCCCCTGCTAACTTGAAAGGGACAGACATATTTTAGCTTATCTCGGAGGAAATCTGAGATACCATATTAGTAGAAAATTAAATGTAAAGGAAACACGTTTTTAACAGAAAATGTGCACATGTGAGAAAAAAAATTCACTTTCCAGGTCATAAACACATGGATCGAGCTAACAGTGAACCCGATAAAGGATATTTTCACCGCGAATATTTATAGTATGGTAAAAATGTGAAAAGTGAAATATGTACAGATTCAAAAGTGATGGCGTTGCTAAAGGAACTGATCCGAAATAATTTTACAAATCAGTGTTAAAAAGATAGGTTAGTGCAGACTAACGCTTAGACTCTGAATGTATATAATTTTCATGGTAAGAAATAAACCCATTTAAATTGAAACGGAGCGGGAGACTTTGGATCTAGATTTTGTCAAATAATCCATGCTCGCCTCAGGTTGGGTTGTAGTGACTTGAATGCTCATTGTTTTGCTGGACATATTTCAAATAATCCGAATTGTGCATGTGGGTTATCTCTCCAGTACTTCTTTTGTTGCCCATGTTATGACTCAATAAGAACAGATAGATATTTCTGAACTAATGGTTTTGACTTGAATTCAGTTCTTTCTTCAAATAGATTCAAATTATTCTAAACTCTTATGTATGCAATTACCATTAAATGTAATTTTGTAGATATTTTCCTATTATTATCCAAGTTTTACCTTTGTGGAAATATTTGCTTCTGTACTTTGGTCTAGAAGCCAGACCCCCAAAATGGTGAAAATGTGGTGCAGTTCTGGCGACCGAATGGAATGTGATTTTTCACCATCAGGAATGATTTGGCTTTGATTTAAAGCCGGTTGTCATCAGCTACCGTGCGTGACTACCGTGCAGGGGCCCTTTTAAGGTGCAACATGTCATGTCAGTTATGGCAATATTTTAACCGATAACTGGATGGTTTAATTTAATAACTCTGGTTTGATTTGACCGATTTTCATCAAAATAGTAGTTTTGGAATGCTCAGACCATGATGTAAAATTGTGGACAATAATATTACATGTATGTTCATCGCAAAAATATTTTGGTAAGGTCAAAGGTCAGTTTTAACAGAAAGGGCATGTGATGAGAAAATGTGAGTCGAACTTTACAAATTAAAGGTAATTTTTCCAAAATTATGTGTTTCTGATTCAGCTATATCATTTGAAGATCATATATACCTTTGGTTGGCACTGTATGCGTGAAAAACCATTACAAGGAAATAAAGGTTGGTACTTTGTATTGAGATCAGCAAAACATAAGATAATTTTAGCTCCATGCTTTACAAAGTATCAACAATACTAAATATGTCGAAGATACTGTTGAACTATCATACAAAGTTTCGTTTATTGACATTCTAGAAGAAACAACAATTCAGCTGATGTCAGAAGGAGATATGTTTTGATAAGTGTCAGTATTGCGCTGACATGCTGTGAAACCCTTAAAGCTGATGGATAATAATATGACATCCTAATGGAAGGTTTACAATTGACTTTATGGTGTTCCATTGTTTCTGTTTACAATGTGAAATATTACGACTTTGGGTTTCTTTATTTATTTTACACCGACAAAAGATATGACACACTGATCACCAAATATACACACCCGTCATATACCTCTGAAATACACAGTATTCCCAATACATTCCTTTTGATTGTAATATAGGTGATGTAATTTCCGACTCTTTTCTAAGTTTACTTGGGTTCGAAATATGAATATTTCCTTAGGTGGGAAAACATTTGTAAATTTGCAAGTTTTCAAATGTTTGCATGGCTTAAAACCTTGTGCATCATTCCGGATATCAAGGGTATGTATTTGAACACATTGTATATGCTCATGTTACCAGTACTAAAACAAAATGGTCACAGAAAATCTGGGTTCACATTGTGTTATTCACATTGAGGTTTGATAGTTGGTTAGGCTATGCAATATGTTGTTACTCTCTCCTGAAGAAAATAATCATCCTGATTAAGAGATCGCACAAGCAATCGTACATACAATGTACTTGGATTAACCTTTCCATATTCCATAAAATATCAAGCAAATATTCATTATCATAAATACACAACGTTTCTCGGCTACTAAGAAGCAGCCTAGTTTCACAGCATGTCATTGCAGCTGGAGCGTGAAGTGACACATATATAAACAATATTGACACTTATCAAAACATATCTCCTTCTGACATCAGTTGAATTGTTGTGTTTCATGCATGTAGTGCCAACCAAAGATATGTATGAACTTCAAATGATATAGCTGAATTATAAAAACATAATTTTGGTAAAATTACCTTAAATTTGTAAAATTGATGAAGTTGCAAATAAGTTAAGACTAAATGGTTTCCGTGGACCTTCTTCAACTTCATAACTGTGCATGTAAAAGTCAATGTACAGGAAGGTGTCAAAGAGGTTGAACCTGTTGTGTACTTCAGCATGTGTATGTGGACTTGAAACATGTTCCCGTGATCTTGACATTGTTGTCATTGGCTAACGTGTCAATGTAAAGCATGGACATAGTCCAACAGTATCATCGACATACATGGTATCGTTGACTATGTAAAGCATGGAGCTGTTACTGTTGAACAGACATTATATAATATTTTGCTGATCTCAATACAAAGTACCAACTTTTTTTTCCTTGTAATGGTTTTTTCATGCATACAGTGCAAACCAATGGTATATATGATCTTCAAATGATATAGCTGAATTAGAAAAACATAATTTTGGAAACAATTACCTTTGATTTGTAAAGTTCAACTCATATTTTCTCATCACATGCCCTTTCTATTAAAACTGACCTTTGACCTTACCAAAATATTTTTGCGATGAACATACATGTAATATTATTGTCCACAATTTTACATCATGATCAGTGCATTCCAAAACTACTATTTTGATGAAAATCGGTCAAACCAAACCAGAGTTATTAAATTAAACCATCCAGTTGTCGGTTAAAATATTGCCATAACTGACATGACATATTGCACCTCAAAAGGACCCCTGCACGGTAGTCACGCACGGTAGTTGATGACAACCGGCTTTAAATCAAAGCTAAATCATTCCTGATTGTGAAAAAACACATCCCGTTTGGTCGCCAGAACTGCACCACATTTTCACCATTTTGGGGGTCTGGCTTCTAGACCATTTGTTTGAAGTACATTTTGATTGTATTATGTTGCACTGAAAGCAGCGGCACGTACATACAGTATATAAGCTTTCGCCTTGTTGTGCCAATCCATAGTCATGTTATTTTTATTTCATGAATAAAACATATTTATGAAAAAAGATGGGAGACTCAGTCTGATGAAATCTAGACTTTCCTTATCCACGGCTTTAGCATTGCAGAGTAAGGCTGTAAGGAAAATAATGTGGTTCAGGGACTGTGAGACGCCCTGCCGGTAACAAAACATCCAGACATTAGACTTTGGACCTGTAGACTGTCTCGGTTGAGATGACGGCGGAACATTTGAAGTCGTTGTACTGCCGGTGTAAACATACTGATATCCCGTTGCCCGATTGGAGCTAGCACACTGGTACAATGGTTCCTTGCTTACTATGTCCTAACCCGGATCTTATTTATGGTCAGTTAGGACGCAGTGGTGTACTGCCGGTGTAAACGCACTGATAGCCCGTTACCCTATAGGAACTAGTAATATATTTTGGTATACAGGTTCCTGGCTTACTATGTCCTAACCCGGTTCTTATTTCATGGTCAATTTGGATGCAGTGATGTACTGCCGGTGTAAACGTACTGATAGCCCTCTGCCCGAAGGGTTCTGGAAATATATATTGGTACACTGGTTCCAAGCTTACTATGTCCAACCCCGGATCGTATTTCATGGTCGGTCAGGACGCAGTGGTGTAATGCCGGTGTAAACGTACTGATAGCCCGTTGCCCGATAAGAGCTAACATACTAGCAGGTACATTGGACCCCAGCATACTATGTCCAGCCCCGGATCGTATTTCATGGTCGGTTAGGACGCAGTAGTGTAACGCCGGTGTAAACTTACTGATAGCCCATTACCCGTTAGGATCTAGAAATATACATTGGTACATTGGTTCCTATCTTATTATGTCCTACCCCAATTCTTACTTCATGGTCTATTCTCAGTGCGGTGACAAATGCATACCCTGTCGAAAACCATTGTGTCGAACTTTGATATGCCGAACTTGCAGTTGTCACGAAGTAAAAGCGTGTTCCTTGCGTATTAATTGTTCCGTCAACATTCTGTGGTAGAGTCGAACCTCGGATAACTCGAAATGTCTAGATTCCCTTCAACTTCGAAACAACGGTGTTTAGCTGTCATTGGCTTACACGCACTGCCAAACACTATTTTGCTTATCACGTGACCGGCTGTTTCTCTCACCATCATCATCATCATCATCATCATCATCATCATCATCATCATCATCATTATCATCTGTCAAACTCGCAAACCATATTTGATTGTATGACTTCATGACCCAATCTTTGCTCATTTGTTAAACAATTTGTTTCCAGTCAGTTATGTAGTAACACTTGTAACATAATTGTGATTGGCCAGCTGTCCTGTTGCTATGGCGCGACGTAAAATAACACCCACTCGCCGTTTTATGCCATGTTTAGGGTACAAATCAAACGCAAACATGCTAAATACATACGCCACAATACATATCTGATAAACTGAGGCGAAACGAAAATGAAAAATATGCCTCGTGAGAAATTACAGGCATTATCGTTGGCTCCAAATTCAGAACATATGTTTGGTAAATGAATGTTTACCGTAATAGTGTTCAATGGTGAGAAACAGTAAATGGGGTCAGTAAGCTAATAGGTACATTACCTTTTGCTCGAACGTTTTGGTGCAAGAATGTATGAAGTGTCAATGTCATATGACTATGGAATGACATCCCCTTTCCGCCCCAATGTGTAGGTTTGTCTGTACTAATAGTCCACACAAGTATAGGCTCAGATGCGTGTGTGCTGCAGCAGAATGTATCAGTAGGCTTATCCGATACACTCACATGAACAAAGGCTTTACTGTGGCAACAACATTCACAAGGAATCGTTTATGTTGGATCATTTTGTTCTGTCAGGTTTGTCTAACAGGCGAGTCTGCTGGCCAACATGTACAAATGGGTTTGTCTGCAGCGCCAACATGTACAAATGGGCTTGTCTGCAGCGCCAACATGCTTACACCCACATGCACAAAGACAGTGTTCTCCTGCAAAATGATGTACTAAAAGGTTTGTCTGATGCGCAAACATGTACTAAAAGATCCTTGTTTGATGCGACAACATGTACTCAGATCCTTGTTTGATGCTCCAACATGTACTCAGATCCTTGTCTGATGCGCCAACATGTAATAAGATCCTTGTCTCATTCGCCAACATGTACTAAAAGATCCTTGTTTGATGCGCCAACATGTACTAAGATCCTTGTCTGATGCGCCAACATGTAATAAGATCCTTGTCTGATGCGCCAACATGTACTAAAAGATCCTTGTTTGATGCGCCAACATGTACTAAGATCCTTGTCTGATGCGCCAACATGTACTAAGATACCTGTCTGATGCGCAAACATGTACTAAAAGATCCTTGTCTGATGCGCCAACATGTACTAAGATCCTTGTCTGATGCGCCAACATGTACTAAGATACCTGTCTGATGCGCCAACATGTACTAAGATCCTTGTTTGATTCGCCAACATGTACTAAGATCCTTGTCTGATGCGCCAACATGTAATAAGATCCTTGTCTCATTCGCCAACATGTACTAAAAGATCCTTGTTTGATTCGCCAACATGTACTAAGATCCTTCTCTGATTCGCCAACATGTACTAAGATCCTTGTTTGATGCGCCAAAATGTACTAAGATACCTGTCTGATTCGCCAACATGTACTAAGATCCTTGTTTGATTCGCCAACATGTACTAAGATCCTTGTTTGATGCGCCAACATGTACTAAGATCCTTGTCTGATGCACCATCATGTAATACGATCCTTGTCTGATTCGCCAACATGTACTAAAACATCCATGTTTGATGCGCCAACATGTACTATGACCCTTGTCTGATGCGCCTGCATGTACTATGACCCTTGTCTGATGCGCCTGCATGTAATACGATCCTTGTTTGATTCGCCAACATGTACTAAGATCCTTGTTTGATGCGCCAACATGTACTAAGATCCTTGTTTGATGCGCCAACATGTACTAAGATCCTTGTCTCATTCGCCAACATGTACTAAAAGATCCTTGTTTGATTCGCCAACATGTACTAAGATCCTTGTTTGATGCGCCAACATGTACTAAGATCCTTGTTTGATGCGCCAACATGTACTAAGATCCTTGTCTGATGCGCCATCATGTAATACGATCCTTGTCTGATTCGCCAACATGTACTAAAACATCCATGTTTGATGCGCCATCATGTAATACGATCCTTGTCTGATTCGCCAACATGTACTAAAACATCCATGTTTGTTGCGCCAACATGTAATAAGATCCTTGTCTGATGCGCCTGCATGTACTAAGAAGCCTCTCTGACGCGCCAACATGTAATAAGATCCTTGTTTGATGCGCCAACATGTAATAAGATCCTTGTCTGATGCGCCAACATGTACCAGGAAGTCGCGATGGCTGAGCGGGTTAGACGGCTGACTTTGTGTGCTGGCGATTAGGTGCCTGACTCTAAGGTCCTGACTCCGCATGGGACTCAACCCAACAAAAGTACTAAAATATGTCCTTTACTAAGAAAGTGTAATCCCAAATATGACACATGTTACCTCTGAGCACTTTCTAAATGGCATTGTGTGATCATGTACCAGAACGCCTAGATATGGCAACAGTGTGTTCTGATAAGCGTGTGTGCAGCACCATGTACTAAGGGAGCCTGTTTGATGTGCTAACATGTATAAGCAGACTTATCTGTTGCTGTAACTTGTACTGGGAGGTTTGTTTGTTGCTCTCTCGTGTACTAAGATGCTTGTCTGATGCAGGGAAATGTGCTGAGAGGCCACTGAATTCCATGCAGTGATGTGTATGTAACGCTGCTTGATAATGTTACTCTGGAATGTCTGGGAAAGATTCGATCATAGCAGACTGACGTAAAGAGAATCGTTTTAATAAAAATAAACACCAAGTAGACCCAGAAATCGATGTTTTTATATATCGAACTACGAAAGTTAGAGTTTGCTTGTGTGTTTCTGTAACGCCATGCTCCACAAAGGGATCCAAACAAAGACGGAATTTAAATGATGAAACACTACTTCCTTATGAGAAAATGTTTCAGAACAATTCGTTATGTGCGTGCCACAACACTACTGGTTTGGATATATTGTGAGGTGTCAACGTTCCCGTGAGCACGTTATACTATCTAGACGTGCCTTGACTTCGTACTTTGATTTTCATAGCTGAATAAGCACGTGGACCTGTCACCTTCAAAAATAAGATGTGTTCACGTTCACTGGCGAGGTCTCACAAGGTTACCTGTTAATTAGGAAGCCCTTCATAATGTTTTGCCATATCAAGGTGAGATCGAACATACATAAATGTATACGTTTTTACTAATGTGTCCGATTTATGTTGTCTTTGTTCTAAACGACAGAAAACAGAAACGTGTGTATAAGAACATAAAATGGAGAAAATAAATGTAACTCTACTAATTCGGAACTGACGCAAAATGATGTGTAACTGATTACACAAAAGCCTTATTATTTCTGTAGATGTTCTTTCCAGAATCACTTCCGGCTTTCCTCTCACCATTCGTAGCCAACTTCGTATGGTTTCGGTACAAGCCACATTGCCTTTTTGAGGGTTACGGAAAGGGGCGAGTATTGACGAATGATGACATTCTTCGACAAGGGGGCGACTCTTCTAACGGGTTACTCAAAGGGGAGTCGGGCTAGATATTCCTAAAAGTTACTAGCCCGCAAAATAATTCACTTGCCCGAAATTTGAATGTAGAAACTAAACAAAAGATTACAAAAATAGATTCGAATAAGATATTGTCGGCATGACACGGGTTTCATCATTAAGCTGCAAATATGATGAACATATTTATCAGGTCATAATCTTGCATATTATAACTTACTAAGTCGGTGAGAGTGGTATAATTACAAATTGACTCCAGGAAAATTCACCATCCACTTGGGTCAGTGACTGGAGATTTACTGACCCGACTGGATTTTTACAAGCCACGGGTTAACAGGCCAGTGGCTACTTCGCACACTGGTGGTGACGAATGTCCTCGCATAATAAGATATTCCGATATTACATGTTTTTTGTCGTTGTTGTTTAACGCCACACTCAGACATATTCCAGCTAAATGGAGGCGGTCTGTACATAGACGTGCCTGGACAAAACAATCTAGAGATTCACAGTAGCGACAAGTATCTTACTGGTCAGGCGCATATATTACAGTAAAACTACCGTTATAACGAACTTAAAGAGATGATCAATTTTTGTAATTCGTTCTACGCATTTCAACTAAAAAGAGAAAAAATACAGAAAGAGGTCGGGACCAAAAGAACCAGTTCGTTATGTACGTGTTCGTCATAAACGTAGTTTACTGCTGTTTCCAAACGGACGTCAGCCCTTACTAAGTCACAAAAGCACCCGATGACGTTTTTTCCAATTACTGAATCACTCAATCACCCCTAAGGCAGGTAAATCTGCATCAGTAAATTACTTCCAGTTGACTTACTGGGTTCATGTAAATTAATTTTTAATATGCGAATTATATATCCAGAAGTGTGTTTTGAATTTTAATGACTAGTGGTTGGGCTTGATGCCAGCTATTTATGGCGTCGAAATCATAGCAAACAGGTGTTTGAGAACAGCGAAATCGAGTACAACGGAAAATTGCCGATATCGTTTTGTATTACAGTAACGGCAAATATACATTTCCGGATATGTTACGGACGTAATGGGTCTTCCTTGCATCCAATTTTCAGTAAAAGTTGCCCAGGGTTTGAATTAACCTTGTGCAACTCATACCTGTGACTAACGGAGTACAGTGGTAAGATGCGCTGACTTTACTTATGCATCTCATTGTATCCCAGTTGTGTAGATGCTCATGATATCAGACACTGGTTTATCCGGTTCCTTGTTCTTAGTGGATTATTTAAAGACCGTTGCCTTATATGGCATACTGCTGCATACGACTTCAATCCATTAATCCATCCATCCCTCCATCCCTCCCTCCATCCATCCATCCATCCATCCATCCATCGACTGACCGAGCAGCCAGACAGTCAATCAAAGTTACCATTACCTAATACAACAAAGTCAGCAACATATGTTCTCGTGTATAAGTAGTCTGTGGTCTGTTTCATTCGGGTCAACACACCTGTCTGCCCTCACAGCCTTTGTTAAAAGGCCTCAACATATATGCTTTCACACCTTTTTTTGTTTTGCAGAAGATGTTGTTTCCGACACGGACGGTGCGTTCAGTGCACGTCGTGTTGACGGTGACGTTCGCAATTTGTACATTCGTGCTGTCAATGAGGGAGATTTCCAGGTAATTATCTTTCACCTATTGGAAGAAGTCGAACCCTTCTAATAAAATCATCGTTGTTACACCTAACGGTACACTTATCAAATGCTTATACAACGTTTTCATGGTTTTTTTAAAAAAAAGCTACTTTGCTTACTTTTTGTATGTTGTTACTAATTTTATTTTTCTCTTATTTATGTATGAGAGAATTAGACTATTCTCAAAATATTTACTTAACTTTTAAACATGCTTCCAGAAAAAAATATATAACGTAAAAAGTCCAGGCAGCTTGAAATGAAAGGCAACAAAACTAGTTTAGATAATCAGGAGGCTATGTTTATGTGTTTCTCATTTTTAACTTTTAACTAGTAAAAGAGCGTTTGGGAGAAAAATAAATGAAATAGACAAAATGATAAAATATATGCTTTGCACTAATCAGTTACTTCGTGACAGCCTTTATGCTATGTAAACTTATGGTGTAAAATTGACTTGGGATACCTGGGAGACAAAATAGAAAAGGATAATAAGGTATTGAACTGATCCTCGATAATCTCCAGGGTATACGTTACGATCACTCTCCACTATACACTGGATGCATCCACGGCTTGGCCCGATAATTATATTACCTCCCTTTGCTGGCTCCGCATTCTCACAGTAGCCAATCCGCTAAGCCGCCGTTACATCCGAGCTTGCCAGTGTCAACAAAGATAGCGGTCGCAGTCGCAAAGGTTTGTTCGCAGCGCCACTCAGACTTTCGGGGAAATCATACTGACAAATTGACAGATCTGAAACTTTAAAACAATATATGAAAGAACTCCTTCTACCTCTTTCAGAGTACCTCTGCATCAACTGTGTTGCTAAGTTTAAACGGTTAGATAATTTAAGAAGCGAAAGTGAGTTTTGATTGGTTCGCTCAACTTCCCAGCGTAGACACCTGATTGGATAAAAAGCCAGCTAAGGGGGGTAATAAAATCATCGCCCTAAGCCGTGGATGCATCCAGGGTATAGTGGAGAGTGATCGTAACGTATACCCTGGAGATTATCGAGGATGATCATGGGTATGCTTCGTACAATAAGTCGATACAATGCACTAGAATCGAGTCCGAATAGGGCAGTGACTGTTAATTCGAACTGCCGGGACATCGTCTTCTCCGTAGTTTGATAAGCAGATGACCGACATGTGTCCATACTCGCGATAAACGTTTGAGACTTGCGTCACCTCCAGTCCTCCCACATTTAAGCTGAGATGACGTTACAGTGAGTGAGTTAGTTGTACGCCGCTTTTAGCAATATTCCAGCAATATCACGGCCGGGGGCACCAGAATTGGCTTCACACATTGTACCCATGTGGGGAAACGATCCCGGGTCTTCGGCGTGCCGAGCGAACGCTTTAACCACTAGGCTACCATTCCGTCCCAGATGCCGTTATAGAATACAGGTATAAATCAACGTTGAACAACCTCACTCGCTTGTACGACAACCTCGGTAAACCGGAAACCTGAAACCTGTAAAAGGGTGTGTAGGGTGAGATAACATAGTGTGGTTTACGTTTTCCTTAACAACGTTCACAACGTCTTCCCGTCATAATAGTGACAGATTGTTGCCAGGAACGGCGTATAAATCAATTTGTTTGTTTAAATGTTTAGAAGGATGTGTGGCTGTTCCTGCTAAATCCTTAAAAGGAATTCATTAAATAAATTTTAATTTCTATGCCGTCCGACCGAATTATTGAACATAAACTTATAAAATAGTTCTGAATATTCCAGATTTGAGAAGCACTCCCGGCGACGTCATTCAAGTTTCGACGACAAGGATGTTTTAAAACATACTCAAAAAAGACGGTTGACTTTCCCTCACATCAACGACAGTATCATCAACGTGAGCACTACCAAGGTGCAAGAACCTCACTACACACAGACGAAAAACCAAAATTTTAAGTCAATAGTGTGGTTTAACACCCCCAATTGGTTCACTCGTTTTTCATCTAATTCCCTATTCTCCGGATGTGACGTCAGCCAGTGCACAATGTCTTACAACCATCATGACATTCCTACTGCTGACGCCGTCCTTGTCAACGGCATAAACATCAGCGACAGCTCACCACCACCTCGACGACAGGAGCAAATGTTTGTGTTCTTCAGCCTGGAACCGCCAGTCTATATGAATATCTCCACCAAATGGCAACATGCATTTAATTGGACAATTACCTACCGACGGGACTCGGATGTGTGGAGGCCGTATGGAGAACTGCGCCGAAATAGGACGAAACTCAGCAAGAAATATTTTGAAAATATTCTAAAAAAGAAGACTAAGGCTGTTGCATGGTTTGTCAGTCGGTGTGTGTCCCAAAGCAAGAGGGAGAGATATGTTCGCGAATTAAAGAAACACATTCAAGTGGATATTTACGGTCGGTGCGGTCCGTACAAGTGTGGCAGCAACTGTTACCAAAAACTGGAGCAGTATCACTTCTTTCTTGCGTTCGAGAATTCCCTGTGCGTTGATTACGTGACAGAAAAATTCTTCAAAACATTTAAATATGATGTGGTTCCCGTTGTACGAGGTGGAGCCAATTACTCAAGTTTGTTTGGTGATGGATTCCTCATCAATACAGCCGATTTTCGCTCTGTTAAAAAGCTCGGAGCATACCTGAGTTATTTACTGACAGACGAAGCTGAATATTTAAAAATTTTGAAAGAGAAGCAAAAATATTATGTTGCTTTTCCTAGGCCGTGGTGTGACTTATGTGAAAAACTTCATTCTGCAGAAAAACACAGCAAAAGGATTGACATTCTTTCCTGGGTAGGTGAACGTAGTTGTCACTCGCCATCTGATTTACATGCTAGTAGATTCTGATATTTTAAAGTAAACCCCCAAAATAACTAATTATTCAGTTCCTCAAAAGTAGAAACGTCGTTAGCAACACCCTTTGAAATCGGAAGAAAACTTCAACTTGCCAATATGGCATGCTTGGTTAATATTCATTGCATTGCAAATGTAACAGTTCAATTGCTTTCAAATTTAGTTTGAAGTATACACTTACAGTTCCTGATTTTTTAGAACCGTATATCACATTGGTACGAGTATCAGGAAGGATAACAATCTATAGATCAACAACTTCTTTATTACGGAGGCATTAACTAATTAGCATTTAAAATATCAGCAGCGTTGGCCGTGATGAGAATTAGGCGTGATGGAAATCGATGAGCATGGGTTCAAATCAAAGATCAGCCTTGGTAATTATTCCAGGCTTGTCAGCTCCTTGGCCTAGATTTTCGAAGCTCTCTTAGTGCTAAGATAGTCGTAAGTGCCACACATTATCATTAACCTACGACTACCTTAGCGCTTAGAGAGCTTCGAAAAGCTAGGCTCTGGTCCATGCTCATACGTGTCGCCTAACGCCTGATAGGTTATTCCCACAAGGTGAAGGTGACGGTATGAAACAACGTTGTGAGCAGCGTACTTAGTACCCTGTACTTCCGATCACTGTGCATACAGATCAAACTCTCAGCCATACCCAGCTCCTGTATGAAGCTCTGGTTGGCAGTTACATTGTCACCTTTTCCTACCGGGTACCCATTTAATATGGGCAAACAAAGGCATATTTGAACCGAATCTTTGGAGTCAAAATGCCACATTTAAGCCGTGGGGCAAGTCAGAAGCCCTGGAAACTCTCAGGAGTCAGGCAACCGAAAATGGCCATGCACCATCAATATTCTTAGCCACTAAAGTAGTTTAACTTCCCCTGAATGCAGTCCAGGGATTCGAACCAGAACTTTCTAATCCGAACTCTGACGCCTCGTCCACAGCAAGCTGACAAGATTAGGATGTCATCTATGAGATGACTCCACGCCCTGCTACACTAATTTAATAATTTACACTAATTAACTTTTATGAACTCAGTGTATTGAAATACTTGTGATCTGTGAAACCTTAACACAGAATTCCCTTGCACAAAATTCTTGATACCTGATGTACATTTGATACTTAATATTGTATACAACTGATACTTGATACTTTTCACATACAACAAGACTGTCTTCTATGGAAAACTCTACACATGCTTCCGCTTCACTGGAAAGTTTCAAATTCGTCATGTGACATTTGTTATTTGAGACCTCATTTCTTGAAATACAAACCTCATATAAACTGGGTCAAATTCCTCTCCTCAACAAACCTCTGTTCAATGCAAAAACCTCCAGGTTCACACAGTTACATTGCTTCCCAGAGCTCATGTTCTCAACATGTTTTGTTGCAAGTGTCTGGAAGTGTTGGGTGGTATTTGCAATCATTTTACAAACTTTCACTTACACTTTTCTTACTCTGCAATCAGCCCGTGAAGATCCAGGTTAGAATTGGTCCTCAGTAACCCATGCTTGTCCGAAGAGGCGACTAACGGGTTCGGGTGATCAGGCTCGCTGACTTGGTTGCCACATGTCATCGTGACCTAATTGCTAGATCGATGCTGATGCTGTTGATCACTGGATTGTCTGGTCCAGACTCGATTGTTTACAGACCGCCGCCAAATAGCTGGAATATTGCTGAGTGCGACGTTAAACACCAACCAACCAACCAACCATTGCTTTGCAATCAGTTACGTTTCATACACATCCATGTATTGACAAATGTTTCACATGCATTATTGTATTTCGTAAAGTGCAAACCTGTGATGCATCCATTGATGCTTCAAACGAGGATTTGCTTGATAAATTATGTTATGTTTTACATAACGAATTTCAGTGATCATTCATTCATGTTTCACACAATGAATTGCTGTGATGCATTAATTTATGTTTCACACAATGAATTGCAGTGGTGCATTCATTTATGGTTCCCTCGATGCAACTCTGTTATGCTTTCATGTTTCACGAAGTAAATGTTATGATGCATCCATTCATCCGAAGCTTTGTAGTTTCGCCTACAGTTACGTTTCTCAAAATATGGTACAATGCAATCGAACGATGTGGCGCATTTAGTTGTGTATCAGTCCAAATGCTGTGGTGCATTCCGTTATGCTTCACACACAGTGACGAGCTGTATTTAGATTTGTTTCACGTACAATGATGTGATGCATGTAGGTTAGGTTTACATACAATTTGTAATGCGTTCATTGATCTTCTCATGCAATTATTGTGCATTCGGTAATGTTTAACACATTTATGCGATGCAGTCTATTATGTTTTAAGCTATACGATGTGATGCATATAGTTATATTTCACCCACAATGGTGTCATGCATTCGGATACTGGTCACACGACGTGGCATTCATTCATGTATATTTCATAAACATTTGTTTCATTCATATTCCTTTCATAAACGTTACTTTGAATTCTCAGGAATATAATCTGCACATGTAGCATTTGCAAAAGCAAACCACATTTTTTTTCATGCAATAACAATTAGTGTAATGTTCAGCGGACATTGTTTCTCAAAAGTGTATTTTAAATCAAAAGTTACACATGGTATTCTACCAATGATCCTGTTACTGGGCATATTACTGCTTCTCTAGCATTCCATTTCTTCCTCAATACGTTGTATATACATGTAAAATAGGGACTGATCATTTGACATTTGCCTGGAGTCTTTGCGGGGAAAAAATAACTTGAAAATAACTATGAAAAAAAATAAATAGAAAAAAAGTCAGATGCAAAAATGCATTATTGTTGTGAATAAATATTTATGCTCTTAATTTAATAACACAATTCTGGTTTTGAAGCTTCAGCTGAAAAAAAAATATCCAAAAATTAACACATACAAATCCACCCCACCACCACCCCAACCCCATCACCTCAATACCCACCCACGCTGTCTATCGAATGGTCGGTCTCACGTGATTCTATGTGTAAATGGTACTTTGTATATTTTGATGTTTTTTTATACAGAAAGCAATATGCTCATAGACAATGACTTATCTGCTCATTTTCTAGCCGACACATAAACTAACAATGAATATTGCAATTCCAGATGTTTAACCAAGTTATCAGACATAGCAACCGTCTGGCTGTGCTGTCTGTCAGTCCATGAAACAAACGTTTTCCTTTCGCTCAGCCCTGACTGTATATGATCTTAAACGATGCAAGTCTAGATTTTCCACAGCAGCTCACTAAAGCTAATTTTCAATTTAAATGTAGTTGTCTAGTTCTGTGAAAATTATATATTTTCAGAAACTTAGAGTGAGTCTACCGTCTGGCATGCCACTTATTTTTGCATTTGTAAAAGGGGGCACGGGTGTAGGTCGTGTAAGACCCAGCAATGTGTTGTACGCCCTTAGTCCTGCCAGAAACCTATGATCAGGGGTTCAGATCCCAGATTTTAATTTCTAGATTTCCCAGCACCACACCTAAGCTAAAGGATTTCACCATTGTGCTAAACATCTAAGGCTGGTCGTATATTTCTGTTTTTTCACATATTTCAGCCGTTCATAATTGTCATTCCAAAGTAAAATTCCGCTGTGGAAACTGATGACTTGAGGTGACCGAAAATATTCTTACCCTTGCATTCTGGTAATAAGTAATAGGTCAGTTTGATCCTTCTTCATCTACTGTTTAAAAAAAAATGATTTCTGCCCTCTCCATTGCTCGCAATGGGCTTTGTTTTAATTGCAGGTCGCCGTAAGCGGGATTTCTGGATTGAGAGGTTTCAGATTAAGATGGTTTAATTCTGGACTGACAGGTTCAAGAGTAACAGGGTTTAACTCTGCACTGACAGGTTCTAAATTAACAGGGTTAACTATGGACTGACAGGTTGTAGATTAACATGGATTAAAACGGTTTCACTCTGGAGAAATATTATTATATTAGGATATTTATATAGCGCACATATCCACGCACTAGTGCATGCTCAAGGCGCTGGTATTTTTCCCTCAATCATTGGATGTCAATCTCAACGGCACATCGCATTATCAATCTCAACTCCCTGGGGAGTATACAACTCTTGCAGCCACTAGATGCAACGAGGTATTGTGGCTTTCTCACCCTAACGAGGTACCCATTCACAGCTGGGTGGACAGGGACACATAGTCACAGTACTTTGTCCAAGTTCACTGCACGTTGCTGTACCCGCAACTAGGTGTTTGCACGTATTCATGTGGCCACCATCTGGTCAAATACCAACGGATTCGTGGGTTCTTTTAATGTGCACAGAGTTGTGTACTGTACACTAGGGGTTGTGACAACACTGAGAGGGTCTGCACACAAAGTTGACTCCGAGGTTTTTACACCCGGTCACAGGTGGTCTCGATCCCGACACCTCAACTTCGCTGGGTCACTAGCCTGGCGCCTTATAGGTTCCAGATTAACAGGGTTTCACTCTGGACTGACAGGTTCTAGGTTAACAGGGGTTTACTCTTGTTTGGCAGGTTCGAGATTAACAGGGGATCCATGATTCTTAAAACACAGAACAATCACAATCACAGGTTCATGTTTTTCTTCTGTCTTAGTAGTTACGTCATAACATCATACAGTTCTATGGTTCGTGAACAAAGATGTCTTATGACAACGTTTAAAGAACCTTTAGCTATCCTTGATGTGTGCAGAAAGTTAATTATAAATACGAAGAGACATATCTCGATGTCTCGTTTTACATTAAGTGACGATTTGGAACGTCTTGAACACTTGAAGGGCGGTTGGAGAGCCCAGTGGTTAAAGCGTTCGCTCGTCTCGCCGAAGGCCCGGGTTCGATTCCTAACATGGGCCTAATGTGTGATGCTCATTTCTGGTGTCCCCTGCCGTGATATTGCTGGAATATTGCTAAAAGCGGCGTAAAACCCAACTCACTCACTTGAACACTGGACAGGTTCAAATTGAAACTTTTGATGGCAATGTCTTAAAACATATCAGCGTGTTATATTTCTGCCGTTTTACCGGATTGGTTTCAAGAATATTTATATTTTATGTACATATGGGAATTTGTATAAATATCACCATGATTTCTCTTGTGTATTCACTTACAAAAATTGGGAATAAAATATATACTACTTCAGCTTTGCGTTATATTTTTTTGGTGGTGGACACTTGCAATAATTTCACTGTGCAAAGTTTCGAGCAAAACGTTACGCAAGAAATCTTTTTTTGGGGGTTCGAATCCCCTTTGTCCTGGTTGTGTATTCTCGGTTTGTCGGCACCAAGCCCGTACTCGTGGATGCCACGAAAGTGGCTGGTTGGATTATTGGTTAACGTCGCACTCAGTAATATCCCAGCTATATGGCGGCGGTCTGTAACTAATCGCGTCTGAACCAGACAATCCAGTGATCAACATCATGAGCATCAATCTACGCAATTGGGATACGTGACATGTGTCAACCAAGTCAGCGAGCCTGACCATTAAATCCCGACCGTCGCCATATAGCTGGAATATTGCTGACTGGGGCGTTGAACAACAATCAACCACCCGAGATGCGACCCTTGGTCACTCCAGAATCCCGATTTGATAATGTTTGTGGGTTTGGTAGCGCCATACCCGTTCTCGTTGATTTCACTACAATGATAATCGTCTTAGACCTGCACTGTTCGGGCTTTTCTCTCACTCTGTGGTTTCTGGTGTCCCCGTCGTTATATTGCTGGAATATTACTAAAAACGGCGATCAACCATACTCACTCACTCACTCACTCTATGGTTATATATGGAATACTTTTAAAAACAAAGAGCCAGTGACTCACTCACTCACTCACTCACTATATGGTTATAAATGGAATACTTTTAAAAACAAAGAGCCAGTGACTCACTCACTCACTCTATGGTTATAAATGGAATACTTTTATAAAACAAGGAGCCAGTAGTGACTGATGTCGAAACTCAAATACCCTTAGCAGTTACTTAAGGGAGGATGTAATGCATACTATGTCTTCGCGTGAACTAAACCTTTGATCATGGGTTCGAGAACACACTTCATGTATTATCATACAGATTGACACGACGTGATGTAAGTAGAAAATTCGTCATATCAGCTCAATAGGTGGCACAATGAAGTTTTAAAGTTTGATGACATTTTTGAGGCCACCACCCTCCACCCCAGCCTCCACCAAAACCTCCCTACGCTGTGACAAAGTATGGATACACTGATATGCACTGTAAACGATTTTCCCAAAAAGCGTGTCAGTAGTTTTATAAGTTTACTTATACCGCTTTTAGCAATATTCTAGCAAGATCAAGGCAGGGGACACCAGAAATGGGCTTCACAAAGTGTACTCATGTGGGGAATCGAACCCGGGTCTTCGGCGTGACCCTCTTTTCAGAAAGAAATAATCATAAATAATGGTGAATTATATAAAAAGAAACAATAAACAAACAAAAAGTGTTTAAAAAACACACACAACCAAACAAAAAACATGAAAAAGCCTAAACAATAATGAAATTTTTCACACACACTCCATCATAACTAAATTATCAACATTGATATACTCCTTAAGATATTCGAACCAAGGACCCATTCGACATGAGAGATCCCACGAAACATAAACCGAAACAAAAACTTCCCAAACCGTTAAAAGTTCCATCAACGCCGAAGTCATTACTGAGGAAACCGAATCTCACTGCGCAGCTGTCATCGCCTTTACGAGACATCCGGCGCTTGGATACTATAGTGAATATCGGAAGCTGGGCCGACGGGGCAGAGTTGTGGAGCCTGCAAGAAGCTTTGCATGTAGTTGGATGGATAACATCCAGACTGGACAGTCCATGGTCAGACTTGTTAATATGAAGGTAAGAAGACAGATATGTTTGTCCGCTGTGGGAGAAAACTGACCCATCTGTAAATATTTCGTTTTGACTCTATTCTTAGAAACTGACAACGTCTAGAATTCTGAGCGCTACTTTTAGTCTTTGGTATAAGTGGCAGTAATAAAAGACGGGGAAAGGGGTTGGCGGCGGGGCAGGGGGTTGGGGTGGGGTCATCTATGGGGAAAGGTTTAGAGAGGGAGGAAGAAAGGGAAGATATAGGAAACAATGGGAAAGAGAGAAGCGAGTATGTTTGAGTGAATGTTATGTCTGTTTGTCGGAGTTGTTTGAGGAGGTTTAACATGTGCGGGAACGCAAAAAATGTTGCCGTTTTAGTTAACACAATATTTCCGACGCTCGTCAACGTTGTGTAGTCAGCTAGATAGATTTTCCGCTCTCGTAAAGTTGCGGATATTGGAATGAAAATATGACGAATGGGAAACACGTGAGAAACGTTTGGGAAACACGGAACAGAGAGACACATGATGTGGCGCCTGTAATTGGAATCAGAACGAGTTTGGTCCATAAGGGGACCAACTTGTGTGTAACCATATGGTCTAGCAAGCGAAGGAGGCACAGGTCGCTTTGGCACACCCGGAGCGTCGTAATTCATTGTCCAGGGTAGTCTGCTTTGGGCACACCAGATGGCCGGTTCGAATCTCGGTTTGATCAATGTTTTTTCAAGGAGGATGTCTAATTTGAAGCTCAATGCGCCGCAAATAGACGCGAGGAGTTGCTTCCCTTGGGCGTGTCAGGAACCTGTGACTATTGTTCGAATACACTTTTCTAAGGTTGTCATATCGTTCTCAAACAACGGAAATACTAATCGGTTTGGAAACCACTGGCAAACTCGCTAACCCCAGGAGGAGTTGCCTCCCTTGGACGAGTCAGAAACCTGTGATGGTGGTTCGAATACACATTGCTAAATTTGTCATAGCTTTCCCATTGCGAAGCAAAGGAAATATACTGACCGGTTTGGAAACCACTCGCTAACTCACTAACTCCACTGAATGTAGCGTGGCCAAAAAGTGGTAGTGGTAAGAAAGTTCTTACTGCTCACACAATGGTGTGATATATTTAGATATTGGTTACACACAATGAAGTGATGCAATCAGTGACGTTTCACACAAATGACGTGATGAAATGAGTTTTGTTTCACACAATCAAGTGATGCAATCAGTTAAGTTTCACACACAATTATGTAATGCAATAAATTGTTTCACACACAATGATGTGACGCAGTCAGTTAAGTTTCACACACAGTGATGCGCTGCATTTATGTATGGTTTACACACAATGATGTGATACGTTTTGGTATGTTTCACATAAAATGTGCGATGGATTGCGATATTTTTCACACGCAATGCTGAGTTGTATTCAGTATTGTGCTTAGTGATGATTCAGTACAAATCAGTACAGTGAACCATATTGCTAGGGGGACCTAAGAAAAGATTATATCTCCATGTTAAATCCGAAAGTCAACAGCAATGGATTTGGGCGTGTTCGAAGCAAACAACTAAAAGTTCGATGCAGTGGAGTTATAACATATACGCATATATATATATATATATATATATATATACATTTTATTTATTGGAGGGTGGGGGTGGGGGTGGGAGGGGGTGACAACCATTGTTGGCATGAGTATATATAGATAATTATAATGGGTCAGTTTCATATTTGTGGGTCGAGGTCGAGGAAAAGGTTCCTTTGTCCTAACTGTTACAGATAAGGAACAAACTTTATGGATGAACAACTTCTGTATTCGGAGAGGCGGTGGGGTAGCCTAATGGTTAAAGCGTTGGCTCGTCACGACGAAGACCCGGGTTCGAATCCCCACATGGGCACAATATGTGAAGCCCATTTCTGGTGTCCTCCGCCGTGATGTTGCTGGAATATTGCTAAAAGCGGCGTAAAACCAAACTCAGTCAGTCAGTCTTTATTTCGATAGAGGTTCTTGTATCGTTGTCAAGCAAGTATCAGCAATGGATACTTGTCATACTTGCTTGATAACGATACAAGAATCTGTATCGAAACGTCGCATCTTCCGAATAAAAAAGTTGTTCATCCATAAAGTTTGTTCGTTATCTGATTCACCAACTTCTAAACATGCCACTCAAAGGAGTTCGCTGTTACAAATAGACAAACTCCCCTATTGTTAGGTGTGATGGTGTTTGTCACCTCGTTAGGCGAGTTGAGGTGAGGTAAGGTGAGGTGAGGTGAAATTTGGTTTGTGGTGTGTGCATGTATATTTTTATATTTCTGATGTGTGTGCTGCATTTTGTGTGTGTATCATTTAAGCACGTTATATGTGTGTGCGTGTGTGTGCGCGTGAGTGCGTACATGTGCGTGCGTCCGTGTGTGTGTGTGTCCTTCTCCAGACAATTAATATGACAGCATTAGCCCGCTGAGATACGATGCCGCAGTTTCAATTTAGATTCCCCTCAGACTCAACGTACGAACAGTCCGTTATTTCAATCGTTAAATATGCTAAATAATCTTAGTACCAAGTCACCCCACCTCAACAAGGATTAAGCTATTAAGTCTTTGCATGTACTGAAACCTGTTACCGTGGGTTTTCCTCATTTAAGCTCTGTTTCCCAAACATTATTCTATTCCCATAAAAAATACATGGTGGTAATTAGGTCGGTCGACAAACTTGTAGATAGTATATAGTAGATTAAGTAGGTTAATGTTTGTGCAGGTGTAAAGCTGTACAACAGACGTTATTATTTCCTCTCTCCGAAATCTACTTGCAGCTCACCACATAGATATTTCCCCATATTTACACACATATGTTAGCTCTACCCATTATGACCTCCACATGCATTGTATCGTCATAGCTTTGTGATGTCAAAAGCATTGTGACGTCACGGGCAGAGTTAACAGTTACTGTACTTTAGTTCTACCTGATGATGGGGCCAGAAAAAACGTTGTACCAAACAATAAAAAGAAGATTCGAGCCCAGAAACGTCTCTATGTTCATAGAACCAGAGTGTATTGAAAAAGATGAGTGAATGAGTGATTGAGTGAGTTTTGGCAACATTTCAGAATATAAGGGCGTAGAACACAAGAAATAGCTGCAAGATGAGTGAGTTAGTGAATGAGTATGTTTTAGCAACATTCCATCAATATCAGGGCGGGGGACACAAGAAATAGCTGCAAGATGAGTGAGTTAGCGAATGAGTATGTTTTAGCAACATTCCAGCAATATCAGGGCGGAGACACAAGAACTAGCTGCAAGATGAGTGAGTTAGTGAATGAGTATGTTTTAGCAACATTCCATCAATATCAGGGCGGGGGACACAAGAAATAGCTGCAAGATGAGTGAGTTAGCGAATGAGTATGTTTTAGCAACATTCCATCACTATCAGGGCGGGGGACACAAGAAATAGCTGCAAGATGAGTGAGTTAGTGAATGAGTATGTTTTAGCAACATTCCATCAATATCAGGGCGGGGGACACAAGAAATAGCTGCAAGATGAGTGAGTTAGCGAATGAGTATGTTTTAGCAACATTTCTAGAATATAAGGGCGTAGAACACAAGAAATAGCTGCAAGATGAGTGAGTTAGTGAATGAGTATGTTTTAGCAACATTTCTAGAATATAAGGACGTAGAACACAAGAAATAGCTGTAAGATGAGTGAGTTAGTGAATGAGTATGTTTTAGCAACATTCCAGCAATATCAGGGCGGGGGACACAAGAAATAGCTGCAAGATGAGTGAGTTAGTGAATGAGTATGTTTTAGCAACATTCCAGCAATTTCAGGGCGGGGGACACTAGAAATAGCTGCAAGATGAAGGGCAGCATCTATACGTGTGACTTCAAGCCTACAAACAAAGCCCTGTGGGAAGCTATTGTTCATGTGCTGTTTGCCGCGGTGGTCGTGTTTCTCTCTGACCTGAGTGAGTCTGACATTAGCAATAGGAGGTGGAATGTATCCTCAGAACGCCATGACACCAGGAATACCTCCAGACACAACACCAGAAAACCCGTGCACTTATTAACGCGTACTGACCCATAGCTCTGACACGTACAGCAACGCAACGACAAGGTCTCTATTTTGGTTCCTGTGTACAGAAACATCAAAGGGTGTCTAACGACTAGAGCGTATGTCTGTGCATAAAAAGAATATCGCTCCCTCGCGAATCAGTCTTCATGCTTCGACGATCCTAAGCCTGTGCTATAGTACTCAGAGCACATAGGTGAACATAGTTAATTGTTTGTTTTGCGAATTATCTTTCACCTGACTATGCCATGGATTGCAATGCAACTGTGGAATATTTATATTACGGTATTTCAGCTGATTATTATAACTCGATATAGCTCGAAAGCTGGCATTGATGTCAACATTCCACTTACGATGTGGATGTATATTTCATTGTTAAAAATAATTATGATTCTGGAATTTTGGCGAGGCCGTGACGATTTTTCATGTGTTTGACAAATTCATTTGAATGGCATTAATCGTAACCGCCTGTAATCTGTTTGGTATTCTGCCTATGAACCAAGCAAATAAAGGAAGCACACAAGGAAGCAGGCAATCAGTCCTTCCATCAACCAACTTATCTGTCCCTCCATCCATTCATTATGTCATTGCTTGTTTGGTCGGTTATAAAGCCTTACACCAAACCGGTGTGGCTTTTACATTTGGGAGGACGGTCTAATATTCTCAGATTCGAACCGTGATCTGTAGATTCTGGAAATATCAAGGGGCGTAAACCATACAACGGACTGTTGCGTCCCAGTCCCCGTTTTACCGATATCTAAAAATTGTGTCCGGAGTTATTCTTGCTTTCAAAAATGTCATGAGAACAGACAGCTGAAGTACAATGGTCACAGTGTCCGCTCGTCATGCGTAAGGCTCGATTCCCAACAAAGGTAGACCTTTTCTGGTGAATATAGCTGAACGCATTGTAAAACCATACTCACTCACTATAGGGCATGTTTGTCCTAGCCTGCGTATTTGATGCATGCCGGTTGAGAATATAAGCGTGTCATTTTGACCCAAGCGTGCGTTGACGCAACAACTGTGTGGACATTTGTCTTTATTCAGAGTGGTTGCTCGATATATGTACGGAGCTGTACCGAGTCACCCGATAATGAAGCAATGGTCTGTATTCCCTTGAATAACTTGAGGAGCGTGACATACGTTCGTTACTCGTTTAACACAACATATTACAAAGGCAATTATAGGAGAAATTGAAGTTTCACCAAACCACATTTTTACAGGCTTATGTCACGTGATGCACAGGCTATCGCTTCAGCTGTCAAGGCTCATAACTTCTACAACAGGACATATTCAGCCAAGTTATGAATCAGATATGACTTCGTCATCCGCACAACTGCCAAGGCTCATATTCTCTACAAAACTGGATGTTCAACCGAGTACTGTCCCAATTATGACTTTGTCATCCGCACACTAGTGGTTAAAGTGTTCGCTTGTTTAACCGAATACCCGGGTTCGATTCACCACATTTGTACGATGCGTGAAGCCCATTTCTGGTGTCCTCCGCCGTGATATTTCTGGAATAATGCTAAAAGTGGCATAAAACTAAACTTACTCACTCACTCGATAATTATGTCTTAAACTTTGAATGATGCTGACGTTAAACAATAAAAGAAACAACCTAACACATGCATGCTGCTTTATGCCGTAGTCTCTCCATCAAATCCAGTGTCTTCACGTGTGAGACACCTCTGTTGTTAGCAGCTTTAGTTTTGTTTAAACATATTTATTCACAAAGTGAAAAGGATCGGTCACAAGATCATACAACTCATAAAACCCCCCTCCAAGAATATTTTCAAGATCAAATTTCAGCCAAGCAATCCTTATAAACAAACACAGATGAATTATTAAATTATTATAAACCCGAAGGTACAGAGAAGGGAAACTACTGGAACAGCGTGAAGGATCCAATCTCTGTGTGGACACTTCACAGGGAGCTGAGACTGACCAACTGATCTCTTTGGTTTAATATGGTGATTATAATTGTATATAAGTATTACAGTTATGGTGGACATTGTATGATTATTCTATGAAATATGGTGATTAAAATTGTATATAAATATTACAGTCATGGTGGACATTCATTGAGTATTTTGATGTTATGTGTTGATTATAAATTGTACATAAATAGTACAATCATGGTGGAAAATGTATGATTATTTGATTGAATTTGTTGATTATAATTGTATATAAATATTAAAATTATGGTGGACATTGTATGATTATTTTGATGGAATATGTTGGATGTGTACTCAGTCCCTCCCTGTCATCACGCACACATAATGTTCTGTGTGAGTGGTGGAAAGTGTATTTACAATCGAGCAGATTTAACGCCCTCTCAAAAATACGACAGCTATATAGGGTAGATACACATCTCAAACAAGTTACTTTGAACCCGCATGGCGTGTCGCAACTGAAGTGTTTTGCAAACTACTATTAAAGGACGCTACGGATATTTGATAATTGCTTTTGTTTGCCTACATATGTGTGTACATGTACACTGTTGGATTAGAAAAGAGCAAATTTGTATTTGATGGTTCTTATATGAGTTCTCCCTTGACTTCAGTGGTACCATGGTTAAGGATCGTTATAGTTTATTCATTATTACCACAGAAGCAGAAGGGTATTTCTGAGAACAAATATGGTTGGGTGTGTTGTAAACTTAAACTGTGTAACAACTATACACATGACAATGTGCCTGTCTCTCCGTCCGTGCGTCCGTCTGTCTGTCCGTCCGTCCGTGCGTGCGTGCGTGCGTGCGTGCGTGCGTGCGTGCGTGCGTGTGTCCTAAACATATGCAATAACTACATTTTGTCGTCCTTCACTGATGCTCAGGAAGAGAATAAGTCGTTCAATTAGCGGGAGTTGAAATAACCTTTCGATCAGAGTCTGTGGAGTCTACGGGGTGCAATCCAATTGAACAGAACAGGAGAGCAAATTATACCTTGTAACAACAGGGGTCTAGAGACATGAGACCTACAAGGGTAGAGCCGTTACAACCAGAGACTGAGGGAGAAATACCTGTTACAAGCATTTCTCTTTGTGTCTTTGTCACAAATGCTGTTTGTACAAGGACAATCCAAGCTACAAACATAACGTCAGTGAACATGGTGTTACCAGACACCTAGTGTGAATATAACTATTTGCACAAAACATGTCATTCAAGAGCGAAAAGTATCATGCTAACGCTTGGTATTTTAGCATTCTTGTGTCCTGTGGCTGTGTTTGTGGCTTGGTTTGTGTCCTGTGGGTTTGTTCTTCCGCCGTGGCCTGAGACTGTGTTATTCGATTGTGTCCTGTGGGTTTCGTTCTTTGGCTTTGTCCTGTGGGCTTGTTCTTCAGATGTGGCCTGAGTCTTTGGCTGTGTCCTGTGGGCTTGTTCTCCAGCTGTGTCCCGGAGACCATGGCTATGTTCTTCGTCTGTGTGCTGTGGTTGAGTTCTTTGGCTGTGTATTTTGCCTATGTTGTCTTTTGTCTATGTTCTCCGTCTGTGTTCTGTGGGCTTGTTCTTCATCTGTGTCCTGTGGGTTTGTTCTTCATCTGTGTACTGTGGTTATGTTCTCCGTCTGTGTCCTGTGGGTTTGTTCTTCGTCTGTGTACTGTGTTCTCCGTCTGTGTCCCGGAGGGCATGTTGTCCTTCTCCGTCTCGTCTGTGTACTGTGGTATGTTCTCCGTCTGTGTCCTGTGGGTTTGTTCTCCGTCTGTGTCCTGTGGGTTTGTTCTTCAGTCGTCTTTGTCCTGTATGTTCTTCGTCTGTGTCCCGTCTGGACTGTGGTAATGTTCTCCGTCTGTGTCCTGTGGGTTTGTTCTTCGTCTGTGCCCTGTGGGTTTGTTCTTCGTCTGTGGGTGTTCTCCTTCTGTGTGGGTTTGTTCTCCATCTGTGTGTCCTGTGTTCTCCGTCTGTGTCCTGTGGGTTTGTTCTTCGTCTGTCTATGTTCTTTGTCTGTGTCCCGGAGGACATGGTTATGTTCTCCGTCTGTGTCCTGTGGTTTGTTTGTTCTCCTATGTTCTTCTCTGTGTCCTGTGTCCTCTGTGTTCTCCGTCTGTGTACTGGTTTGTTCTCCGTCTGTGTCTGTTCTTGTCTGTGTCCTGTGGGTTTGTTCTTCGTCTGTGTACTGTGGCTATGTTCTTCGTCTGTGTCCCGGAGGACATGGTTATGTTCTCCGTCTGTGTTCTGTGGGTTTGTTCTCCGTCTGTGTCCTGTGGGTTTGTTCTCCGTCTGTGTCCTGTGGGTTTGTTCTCCGTCTGTGTCCTGTGGGTTTGTTCTTCGTCTGTGTCCTGTGGGTTTGTTCTCCGTCTGTGTCCTGTGGGTTTGTTCTCCGTCTGTGTCCTGTGGGTTTGTTCTCCGTCTGTGTCCTGTGGGTTTGTTCTCCGTCTGTGTCCTGTGGGTTTGTTCTTCGTCTGTGTACTGTGGCTATGTTCTTCGTCTGTGTCCCGGAGGACATGGTTATGTTCTCCGTCTGTGTCCTGTGGGTTTGTTCTCGTCGTCTGTGTCCTGTGGGTTTGTTTATGTTCTCCGTCTGTGTCCTGTGGGGTTTGTTCTCCGTCTGTGTCCTGTCTGGTACTTTGTTCTTCGTCTGTGTTCTGGGTTTGTTTCTCCGTCTGTGTCCTGTGGAAATGTTCTGTTCGTTGGCTTGTGTCCTGACCATGGCTGTGTTCTTCGTCTGTGTCCTGTGGTTTGTTCTGCTGTGTATTATTTTGCCTGTGTTGTCTTTTTGTCTATGTTCTCCGGCTGTGTCCTGTGGGTTTGTTCTTCGTCTGTGTCCTGTGGGTTTGTTCTGTGTTGCTATCTTCGACTGTGTTCTGGAAATGTTCTTTCTCCGGATTTCTGTGTCCTGTGATTGTGTTCTTCGTCTGTGTCCTGTGAAATGTTCTTTGGCGTGTGTGTCCTTATTCGATGTTCTGGGGCTGTCTTCCTGTGGGAAATGTTCTTGGCTGTGTTGGGGATTTTGTGGCTGTGTTGTTCTGCTGTGTGAACTGTCTATGTTGTTCTGCTGTGTGAACTGTCTATGTTGTTCTGCTGTGTGAACTGTCTATGTTGTTCTGCTGTGTGAACTGTCTATGTTGTTCTGCTGTGTGAACTGTATATGTTGTTCTGCTGTGTGAACTGTCTATGTTGTTCTGCTGTGTGAACTGTATATGTTGTTCTGCTGTGTGAACTGTCTATGTTGTTCTGCTGTGTGAACTGTCTATGTTGTTCTGCTGTGTGAACTGTCTATGTTGTTCGGCTGTGTGAACTGTCTATGTTGTTCTGCTGTGTGAACTGTCTATGTTGTTCTGCTGTGTGAACTGTCTATGTTGTTCTGCTGTGTGAACTGTCTATGTTGTTCGGCTGTGTGAACTGTCTATGTTGTTCGGCTGTGTGAAATGCCTATGTTGTCTTTGTCACGTTGCCTTCTTCTGCTGTGTCATGTCACTGTCACGTACAGATACATACTGCATGACAATCTTATCAGAGCGAATCTTGGATTGGATCATACGTTTATGTTATTTTTAAACTTATTTATCATGGATATAATTCATGTCTATCGTTTCGATTTCAAAGTGGTTTTCAGAGTTATTAACAATACTTTTGTGGATTTTTTAAAACCGCTCACAGTTAACAAATAACGATTCGAATCACATGTTATACCAGAGTATGTGGCTGTGTTTATCAATACATCGCATTTATTGTCCCAGAAGTGGGTGCGGCCACCCTGACACATAGGTAAATAGGTCTTTGTTTGTATCAAACCGACGGGCGTCAACATAACGGCTATAAACCCACTCATGCGAGGAAGCCATTACCGCATATACTTGATGAATGCATACTGGTTTCAAGCTTAGAAATGATTTGAGCAAAGTCGAAACATGACAATGTTTGCAATAACCTTGACCTGTGAAAAGTTAATTTAGATTTTTCGTCCCGTAATCACGTGCATACACACTACGTATTGACCAGCTCCCATACGACACAAAAACCGCTGTGTGACCATCACCTCCAAGCAAACTGTTTCGTGTTTGCCTACTCCGCGCGTCGCTCTGGGTGTCTCGTAGCAATACAGAGCGGTTAAATAGACAGTCAGCTCACTTGCTCGTCTTGAGGGAGGGAGACTGACAACGCTGTGGGACGAGCTTGGGGGAGACATGGGGGCACAGAGGGTAAGTTCCCTTTTTTAATTGTACCAGACATATATAGTTCCTTTAGGTGTACAAATGACCTGCCATTTCGTGTGTTTATGATACCTTTTAGCTAACACCTTGTTGTATCTCTACTTGATAGTGTAAGACAAAATATTATGGATGTCAACTTCTTCTTTATGCTATATACAAGGTTTCTGGGCTTTTCCTTGCCCCTTCGTCAGGTGAATGGTAATAATATTTTACATATAATATTTTGTCTTATACTTGAATACCAACTTCTATATGCCTCTCAATAACCTTATTTGATAGTGATTCACAAACACATGGCTATTCTATTTTCGGATCCACGAAACGGACTCTGCTTTAGTACAGAGGTTTTGTGATAATGGAAATGATTTTGTCGCATATATAAAAATGTGAAAGTAGACCATAGGCGAAATATTGTACATGTAGGATCGTATGGGCATGGACTTTAAGAATATTCGTGCTACAGTCAAACGCCGTTGTAACGAACTTCGATGTCTTGAACTTACGGTCGGCTCGAAATCCTGATCCTTATTCCTTATTGATTGGTTTTTTTTCCATCATTCTACGGGTGTGCCGAAGCTTGGGCAACTCGACTTATTTCGTTTGTAATTTGGGATAGTCTCATGATACTGAGGCTGAGTGAGGAGTGAGTGAGTGAGTGAGTTTAGTTTTACTCCGCTTTTAGCAATATTCCAGCAATGTCACGGCGAGGGGACACAGAAGTGGCCTTCACACATTGTGCCCATGTGTGGAATCAAACCCGGGCCTTTCGGCGTGACGGATGAACGCATTAACCACTAGGCTACCCCACCGCCTTTCTTGAGCGAGTGAAGAGACATATCTAAAATAGTAGAGCTGTGTATTGGCAAATATACTCATGCCAATAATGGTTGTCACCACCCTCCCCACCCCAACCTCACACCCCACCCCACTTCCCCTCTCCAATTAAAAATATTGAATGGGTTACAACCATTATTGGCATGAGTATATATTGTTTTGCAATATGTTGTGATTCTGGTTCCTGGTTCCGATACGTGTTGCGATACACTGGAAACTTCAGTGTTTGACAGTCAGTGACATTGTTTGTACATGCAAACCGTATTTTCCACACACTAAAAATAAATGTCATGGTTGTGATAACAGACATCTGGAAATTATGTTTGATTTTAAGGGATTGTATTATCCATTTTATAGAATTTATTGTTTGTTACGTATGCTGTTGTCAATGACTACGATGGAATGAAAGTCTGTGTAGATTTTAAACCATATAGATAATCACAAAACATACATTTCTATCACCAATATACCGGTTCTGAGAAAAATATCATTGCAATATGGCAATCTTTTGAAAAGCGAATTTCGACATACCGGTATACCGGTAATACTATGCAGTCCTATAAAATAGTAATCCATTTTGCAATATATTGTTATAATAATTCTGTTATTGAAGATTTTTCTCATTCCATGTTATTGAATCGCATACATATATAGTTCGTAAATGACAACATGACCTTCGTTGAAAGATCCATTAATATGTTCCTAATGTTCGATATATTTGTTTCAATGAGATGAGGAGAGGATGGATCTAATGTTGACTTTAGGTAGGTCCCATTCATTTTCACATATTTCCGGGTATGTGTCTTGCTTCAGGCATTTTGAATTGAAAGCAACAGTACCCATATTCAAATAGAGGCTGGCCTGGGCGCTTTCAGCAAATACCAAACACAAATATGAAAAAAAGCCTATTCACATTCGAGAAAGTTTATTTAAGGAATTTAAACGATGTTACTATTAAAAACGAGGGGAATCAACTCGCTTGGCAGAGGTACCATTGTACCAAGCCCACACAGCAATCCAAGATTTGATTAAATAAACGATGAGTTTATTAATCAGTCGTGGAGTGTTTTTTGATTGACTGTCGTCCTAATTTTATACATATTCCAGCTAACAGATAATCACACTTACTGATTAAACTGCCGAAAAAATTGTTGTTGTGATCTTAAATCGATTGGTCTCCATCTTAATGCGTGAGTGAATTTAGTTTTACGCAGCTTTTAGCAATATTCCAGCAACATCACGGCGGGGGACACAAGAAATGGGTTTAAGACATTGTTACAAAGGGAATCGAACCTAGGTCTTCGGCGTGACGAGCGAAAGCTTTAACCACTGGGCTACCCCACCGTCCTTCGATCTTATTGCCCATTTAGACTGACAATAAGTTCGTTATTGCGAACGTATTCTGACAGAATTATGATGTAGTTTTGATAAAGGTGTTGATGATCATGGTGTTGATGATAAAGGTGTTGATGGTCATGGTGTTGAAGGGTGAAGTTCACTGAACTAGAGTAGTTGCTCAGCTTGTATGCCACAGGTGTATACGTGGTACATTTGATTTCATATGTAAGGATGATAAACAAAGTAAAAAAACAACACAGATACTTGCACTGTTACCTAATTCTATCTGAACAGCACAATACGAGATGCTGGTCTCGGATTAGGACTGATGCTCATTCTCAATGTCACGCTTGGCAGGTTAAATACAGTAGAACGTTGTCGGTTAGTCTGTAATAATTTCCAATACCACATAACGTGAAATATATTTCTGAAAGTTTTTATTTTCCACATATTAACATGGTGACACAACTCAGCAACATTTCAGCTATATGGCGGGTCTGTAATTAATCAATGTATCAAGAACATCTTTTGGGATACGAGTGAACCTCACCGGGTGAATGAGATTGACCACCACCGTGAGTGAGTGAGCGAGTGGGTGAGTGATTGGTTGGGTGGGTCGGTGGGTCGGGTGAGTGAGTGAGTGAGTGAGTGAGTGAGTGAGTGAGTGAGTGAGTGAGTGAGTGAGTGAGTGAGTGAGTGAGTGAGTGAGTGAGTGAGTGAGTGAGTGAGTGAGTGAGTGAGTGAGTGAGTGAGAGTGAGTAAGTGAGTGAGTCAAGATATGGCTTCAAACATTTTACCAACGCAGGTAATCGAACTGGCAGTTCCGACGCAAAGATCGAACAGTTTAACCACTTGATGGCTACAACATCGCCACTCGGAAGCCGATGATGCACCGCCTTGAAAGATAAGCTGATATTTTGGTGTAAAACTGCTATTTAATCGTAACTTCTTTAAAGGTAAATCAAAACTGAATTCATATTTGCAGCAATTATCTCACTTTCCATAATGATACAATTATACATTTTGGAATATTTATCATGTCCTCTGCTGTTATGCTGCAAGAATATTGCTGTATGTAAATACGGCGTAAAACCACACTCACTTTGGTATATGTCATTTCTAGGTATGGATTATGAAGTTACATATTTTAATAATAATGATAATAATCACGATGATAACATGTATAGTCATTATTAGGCATACTTTTCAACTCTCGATATACTGAAGTGTTTTGTTGAAAGTTTCCAGAGCAGCACCATTGAGTTTTTCAGTCCCAACACTCAAAAGTATTGACAATATTTACAAGCGAGGACATGTTTGATCTGTAAGGTTGTATTTTCATTGAGGGCAAACACTGCTTATCAGCTTGTGTCAACACCCTGTGTTACCGATGTAACACTATGACTGAAGGGACCCGAGAAGATCCCGGTTAGAATTGGTCTTCAGCAACTTAAGCTTGTAATAGGCGACTAGGATCGGGTGTGATCAGGCTGGCTGACTTCCTATCCCAATTGTGTAGAACGATGCTCATTATGTTGATCAGTGGATAGTCTGGTCCAGACTCGATTATTTACAGACCGCCGTCATATATCTGGAATATTGTTAAACAACAAACCATACCAAAACATGCAATAGAAACAGAGTCGACTGTACAATACTGACGAAACCTGAACCATGAGTATGCGTGTTGTTTTTTACTTTGGTTATTCTTTATTATTATATATGTAATTATGTATCTAGTGGCTAATTGTTTTCCATATTGCCATTCTATCATTTTTTTTCTTTAACATTTAAAACTCTTCAAAACAAGAAACGCACAGGATGAAAATAAGGAAATTTAAGATTTCGATTAAGCTTGAACATAGATGAAGTAACTTCGACACACGGATGAACTTATGCATTGTTGTCGTTCTCAGCATTAAATCAGTTCACTCACTCACTGCACATGTATGGACACAAGGAAGCGTTCAGGTCAATACCTGGTGACACCTCCCCTCACTGCTCGACACCACAATGGAAGGGATTCCACAAGTCGTCAGGCGACTTGCAAGGCCCGGGAAGGACAATGACGTTTGTAATGGCGAGACAGGCACCTGTTAGCTGTGTGGGGTCGGGCGTGGTCGTGGTGAAACAGCTACCTCTTGCGGTTAATAAGTAGAAGGATGTGAGGTCTCAGATTTCGGCCGATGTAAGATTGCCTTGAACCACCACTAGCTCTGATCCACCCGTGTAGGACATGGCTATTATATCGAAAAGAACTGCTGAAAATGCCTGTGCGTTTCTTTTTTTTTGAAGAGTTTATTGTGCTATCTGTTGCTAAATACAGACTACGAACCTGCCTGCAGTGTTTCCTGTATTTGTCTGTTAACATTCTATACACAAGAGCTTTTATTTATTAGCAATAACATCTGCTTTAACTCTTGATATCTGTACACTTAGTGAAATGGATTTATAGTTCATATATACGGGCGGAGAACGCACAACATAAGCTAAGACATTGCACCAATTTGGGAATCAAACCCGGACTTCTTAGCCTTTTTAACTACTAGACCATCTAATCATGAAATCTGTGTCATACGATACTAATTTAGTATGAAACCACTCGCCGACACACTAAACGTATATTACCGTACCCGTATCAAATATTAAATATATGTTTTGGCAGATAACTGATATATCATTGATTACAAACTGACGTTGTTTAAGTGTTTCCTTTTTCACCCTGAAAAGCTGCAGAACTATAAAAAGTTGTGGGTCCTGATCAGAATGTGTAGGCCCTATATTTCAAAATGTAAATAATACTCTCAGTTATTGGGGATGGAAAAGCTGTCGGCCATAAAAACCTGCAATAAAACAAAAGCTGTGGGTCTGAGTGGTTTTCAGTCGGCTTCGGGCCTAAGTCTGACGTTAATTTCGAACGCTGCGTCGTTTTATGTTTGGATATTGAAAATTGTTTTAGCTTAATTGCTCTTTTTTGTTTCAGTTTATAGGACTGGCATCCAGGAAGTTTCGAAAGTATCACGTGTACATGACGACAGTGTTCGCTGTGACAACATTCGTCCTCAGCTTCCGTGAAATATCCAGACTTGAACAGATCCGGCGTAAAGGATCAGCCAACCAGATGGCTCCTAACGAGGGCGAGTTTACAGACAATAAGCAGGCTTTGCTTTACGGAAAACCAGTTTTCAGAAAACAGTGGGTTGAAAGAAATTTAAAGGGAAAATTTGACGATGTGATCACACAAGCAAACAGTGTCGGCACGTCACCTGTTTATAATAGGACTTCTCTGAAGGTCAAGGGCGCGTGGAGAAATGTCAAGGATGTGCGCAGTGTTACAACATTGTTACATACTACACAGAAACCAAGCACCGTGAAAGAGATTGTTTGGTTCAATGCACCAGCATGGATTCAAAGACAAAAGGGTTCAGAATTGTTTGGACGTTGTAAGTACAAGATGTGTACATTATCATACAATCGTCACGATCTCGCTGGAGCGGATGTTGTGCTTGTTGATGGATTTAACCTACACAAGGGGGCGCCACCACCCAGATCAGCCAATCAAATGTTTGCTCTCTTTTCCTTTGAACCACCAACATATTTGACAATACCTTCCGAATGGAAAGACGCTTTCAACTGGACAATAACCTATCGTCCAGATTCGGATGTGTGGAGGCCTTATGGAATGGTACGGAAAAGGACATCCGGTTTGAAAGGGAAAAACTATGAAAAGTTGGTAAAAGAAAAAACGAACAGTGTTGCATGGTTCGTTAGTCGCTGTGCTTCACACAGCCAAAGAGAAAAATACGTCAAAGAACTGCAGAGGTACATCGATATAGATGTGTTTGGAAGGTGTGGTGATAGAAAGTGCGTCAAGGACTGCTATGAAAAGTTAAAATCCTATAAATTTTATCTTGCATTTGAAAATTCCTTTTGTGAGAATTATGTGACTGAGAAATTCTTCAAAACACTTCTGCAAGATGTGATTCCAGTGGTGCGTGGTGGCCCAAATTACAAGAATCTATTTGGAGGCGGTTATATCATAGACTCAAAAGATTTTGCAAACATAAGAGAGCTAGGATATTATTTGAACTTTCTTTTAAACAATGATAAAGCCTATATAGAACTTTTGAAAGCAAAAGATAAGCGTCGGGTGTATTTTCCATTACCCTGGTGTGGTCTGTGTGAAAAGGTACACAGACCTTTAGTGAAGCAAACATATTCAGACATCAACCTGTGGTTGTCCAAAGAAAAATGTCATTTACCAAATGACATAATAAAATAAATCATATTTTTATTTTATTTGTTTTCATTGCATATGTTAATCCCAGGTAGAAGAAAATCGGAAAGTATTATCAGCAGATTGAGTTTAACGTCTTTGTCATATTATTTCAGTCAGGTCATCATGTGTCATTGTCATGTAGTTGTGTCGTTGTCATGTGGTTGTGTCGTTGTCATGTGGCTGTGTCGTTGTCATGTGGTTGTGTCGTTGTCATGTGGTTGTGTCGTTGTCGTGTGGTGAGGTTTGGGGAAATAGCCTTTAAACAGGTATTTAGATGTCTTCGATGTTTCCCACTGTGGTGAAAAAGCTCGAGCGTGAGTAAGATGCTGATAAGCTTTGAGACATAATCAGAACGAAAGTGGGATCACGGGATGCTGGCACGCCTAAGGGAGATAACTGCCGAACATTTCTGGCGCCAATTCAACCTGTTCCCTCGATTCACATGGGAGGAAAATCAAAGTGACGCTTTACTCTAGTTGTCTGACATACAGACCCTGAAACAAATTCAGTCAAACATTGTTGTTTTGAACATCGATGTGTCGAACTCACTTTCTGGTGCTCGTCACGATATGGCTGAAATATTGCCGATGTGACGTTAAGTAATAACTCACTCACTCACTCACTTTCTGGTGCCTAATCAACCCGTGCCCCTATACATATGGGAGGGAAACCCAACGTGACGCTGGTAGTATGAAACTTTACTTTAGTTGTCTGTCAAACAAATACAGTCAAACACGTTGTATCGAAGATTAATGTGTCGAACTCACGCTTGTTTCGAAGTAAAACTTGGTCCCTGCGTATACGCTACTCGTACGCGTCATCACTTTATATTGAATTTCGGATAACTATTTATCCAGTCAGTTAAACTTCCACAAGACTTGTGTTTGACTGTACATAGATATCCAATACCGCCCCAGTCTGGATTGCTGCAGTTTCAGAAAATGAAGAAGGTGTCCTTGATCGTATTTATTACAGAATTTTTGGTATAATTTGAGAACGGGTTTCCCTCGTAAGATATATTCAATCCAGGGACTAGATGTTTGTCTCCTGATATTCGAACGTAAATAATGTGGTGATAACCAGCAGAGGAAATATTTCAGATCTTATTCTCAGATTCGAACTCACGCCGAGCGGAAATAATTCTGATTCCAATTCTTAAATTATCGTATTTTGTTGAAACAATTTGCTAATTATTTTAGTTAAAGCTATTTGAATATTGTCTTTACTGCTTCATGGATGAACTGTAGATCATAATGAACGCAACACTAGACTTGGTTCATACAGCCAATGAGGGGCGGTGGGGTAAGCTAGTGGTTAAAGCGTTCGCTTGTCACGCCGAAGACCCGGGTTCGATTCCCCACATGGGTACAATGTGTGAAGCCCATTTCTGGTGTGATATTGCTGGAATGTTGCTAAAAGCGGCAAAAAACCATACTCACTCACTCACTCCTACAGCCGATGTTCACGGTGTGGATCAGATTCAGTGGTTGTACCCCGACTACGTAGGTCGTTACACACAATATCAATCACTGGCTTGTCTGAAGCAGAGCATGAAAATGCTTAATGCGGCGCCAAATAAAAAACACAAACTACTGTTTATTTCGTGAACATTTCGGTCGGAAAGAAGGTCTGACGATTCATGATATCATCAGAGTAACTGTTGTTTCTGACTGGACAAACCTGTTGCCATAGCGAAGCAAGCAATATCACTAAACGGTGACTGATTCTCAATACGTCCAATCCGTACTTGTCATTAGACACAATTTACATAGTAAACCATCCATGGCCAGTCCATGTTGGACCGACTGTGTCTGGCCGGCTGTGTCGAGGGGGAGTCAATGGTTAGGTTGTGGGGGTAAGATTAGGAAAGGGGTCATGGTGAGGAGAGTGTCTTGGTGGGTGGATATAACATGTTCCTAACAAAACATGTCCCACGGGTTAAACAAAACAAAAACTAAACACGCGGATGGTTAAGTGAATATGTTGTTTTCCAAGGGAGTGGCGTCAACATGTTTGTCTATTTAAATATCTGCCCACGTCTTTATACCCCTCCCAGACCCAACTACCCCATTCCTCTCCACACCTTCACCTTCAATATTAACTCGGTCTCTATCATATTTTACAAGGTTTTGCCAAGTCTGACCTCACGCTAAACACGTTATGACATTAATATTCCAGTACATCAACAAAAGCCCATGAACTGTCTGTTGAATCCTCAACTGACAAACACTCCTTTCATACGTTATATGCAGTAAAAGCTATTATAACCACTACCGCTATGTCACACAGATCACATATAGGATTGGCTAACTAACTGAAACTAACAATAAGCTGGAGCTGCCAAGAGGCAAACCCAAATATCCATTGTGTGATGAAGCCACTCGCCGACCCTAAACCTATAAAAGCAATACAGAACAGCGATCAATGTTTTCTTTGCTACTGCACTTGACAAAGAATGCACATATATACATAACACAGAGATTGGAACTTTAAAGAAAGCGCCCGTGTCATCGTATAATTTGTTGCCCAGATAATCTAAAAGGATTATTCGAATGCAGTGTTTCATGGTCCGATCCACAATCGTGGACCAATGGTTCCTTGTCTCGTTGACAGGTACATATCAATATCCTGTCTATTTTTTGGCGTGCTTCCATAAAGTGAAAGAAAATATTTCTTTTCATATGAGGTTCATGAAAGTGCGTGTCTATCCCAGCTGTCTGCTTATGAATATATATGGTGTAATTCTGTGTTATGATAATACGAAATGTGAGAGAACTACTACTATATGACGTACATTGGTTCGTGAAACTACCTGGGCGAGTGAGGCAACTAGATTGCTATGATTTGCGTTGTCAGATTCGATTACAAGGTTGATTTTAGCGTTACTAACGAAAAGGAAGCACCCATTATGTCAACCGACAAGTGGCATTGATCGTGATATCAACCGACGGCAAGGACAATGATCATGATATCAATCAACGATAATAGACGTCTCTAATGATATCAACCAACGGCAAGGGACATTAATCGTGATATCAGTCAACGGCAAGGGGCACTACTCATGATATCAACCGACGACAAGGGACACTACTCATGATATCAACCAACGGCAAGGGACACTACTCATGATATCAACCAACGGCAAGGGACAATGATCATGATAACAACCGACGACAAGGGACACTACTCATGATATCAACCAACGGCAAGGGACACTACTCATGATATCAACCAACGGCAAGGGACACTACTCATGATATCAACCAACGGCAAGGGACACTACTCATGATATCAACCAACGGCAAGGGACACTACTCATGATATCAACCTACGGCAAGGGACACTACTCATGATATCAACCGACGACAAGGGACACTACTCATGATATCAACCGACGACAAGGGACACTACTCACTCTAATGGTATCCACCAACGGATGGAATTACCCGTTATAACATTTATAATTTTATGTCACATATAATGCAGAAACTATAAGCATGCCCTACTGAATCATCATCCAACACATCCCCAGAAACCTTTGATGTCGTAATAGGGGGCATGAGGAATCAGCTTGCAGTCTTAGTCAGTCTTAGCACCCCAGTCTGCCCAGACAGCCGAGGTATACCCGACACAGTGTTGATTGTAGCGTTATACAATAAGCAATACAAAACACTGGAGCATAACTAAGCGACCTTTCTACACTATCACACATCTGAGTTAGAAGACGTTCCTATCTGCTTGGCAAAGGATTCTATAACATTCTATATTTTCCACATGAATGGACATTTGCAGGGTACTTTTTTTAAACATATGGCATTGTACTAAAAGCATAGGTTCATTTTTAGAATTGTTTTATTGTGCCATCTGCCAATTTCAATAGTGAGAAGGTGATTTTAAATTCTGAAATACACTTAATGGTTGGGCATCCAGAGTTTACAAATGTTAAAATGTCCTGGAAATGAAACTGACCGATTTTTAACTGTAAATAGTTTATAGCCAATTTAAAACTTAAACGTCTTGAAAACAAAGTATATATTCCGTTTTGGAAGGTGGATTTAAAAGAAAGAAACAAGAAAATGGTTATCTGATGGTGATGTTTTGATGAGAGAGAGAGAGAGAGAGAGTGAGAGAGAGAGAGAGAGAGGGAGAGAGTTAGAGGGAGGCATGCACATAGAGGCACGCATGCACGCACAGGCACACACACTTTATAAGTTATTTTCCGTAAGACTCAATTTTCACGTGAATGCGGACAGTAGTGGGATAGACATCACGCTCCTGTGAAATGATTTAACGTCACGATACAATTGGTGATGTCATTTTCGTCCGTGACTACTGAATCCTCTTTGTCAGCAGGATGTGGAGAAAGCAAACAGCTGTATGGTGGTGATCAACACTCCAGCTGTATGGTGGTGATCAACACACCAGCTGTATGGTGGTGATCAACACTCCAGCTGTATGGTGGTCATCAACACACCATGCTGTATGGTGGTGATCAACACTCTACCTGTATGGTGGTGATCAACACACCAGCTGTATGGTGGTGATCAACACTCCAGCTGTATGGTGGTAATCAACACTCCAGCTCTATGGTGGTGACCAACGCTCCAGGTGTATGGTGGTGATCAACTCTCCAGCTGCATGGTGGTGATCAACACTCCAGCTGTATGGTGGTGATCAACGCTCCAGCTGTATGGTGGTGATCAACACTCCAGCTGTATGTTGGTGATCAACACTCCAACTGTATGGTGGTGATCAACTCTCCAGCTGTATGGTGGTGATCAACACTCCAGTTGTATGGTGGTGATCAACACACCAGCTGTATGGTGGTGATCAACACTCCAGCTGTATGGTGGTGATCAACACTCCAGCTCTATGGTGGTGATCAACACTTCAGCTGTACCGTGGTGATCAACACTCCAGCTGTATGGTGGTGATCAACACTCCAGCTGCATGGTGGTGATCAACTCTCCAGCTGTATGGTGGTGATCAACACTCCAGCTCTATGGTGGTGATCAACACTCCAGCTGTATGGTGGTGATCAACGCTCCAGCTGTATGGTGGTGATCAACGCTCCAGCTGTATGGTGGTGATCAACACACCAGCTGATGGTGGTGATCAACACACCAGCTGTATGGTGGTGATCAACAGTCCAGCTGTATGGTGGTGATCAACACTCCAGCTGTATGGTGGTGATCAACACTCCAGCTGTATGGTGGTGATCAACAGTCCAGCTGTATGGTGGTGATCAACACTCCAGCTGTATGGTGGTCATCAACACTCCACACTCCAGCTGTATGGTGGTGATCAACACTCCAGCTGTATGGTGGGTCAACACCCAGGTGGTCATCAAACACTCCAGCTGTATGGTGGTGATCAACACTCCAACTGTATGGCTGTATGGTGGTGATCAACACTCCAGCTGTATGGTGGTGATCAACGCTCCAGCTGTATGGTGGTCATCAACGCTCCAGCTGTATGGTGGTGATCAACACACCAGCTGTATGGTGGTGATCAACAGTCCAGCTGTATGGTGGTGATCAACACTCCACACTCCAGCTGTATGGTGGTGATCAACACTCCAGCTGTATGGTCAACACTCCAGCTGTATGGTGGTGATCAACGCTCCAGCTGTATGGTGGTGTCAACGCTCCAGCTGTATGGTGGTCATCAAACACTCCAGCTGTATGGTGGTGATCAACACTCCAACTGTATGGCGGTGATCAACACTCCAGCTGTGGCGGTGATCAACACTCCAGCTGTATGGTGGTGATCACTCCAGCTATGGCTCCAGCTGATCAACATTCCAGCTGTATGGTGGTGATCAACAGCTGTATGGCGGTGATCAACACACCTGTATGGTGGTGATCAATCAACTGTATGGTGGTGATCAACACTCCAGCTGTATGGTGATGATCAACACTCCAGCTGTATGGTGGTGATCAACTCCAGCCATGGTGGTGTCCATGGTGGTGATCAACACCAGCTCACTCCAGCTGGTATGGTGGTGATCAACACTCCAGCTGTATGGTGGTGATCAACACTCCAGCTGTATGGTGGTGATCAGCTGTATGGTCAACACTCCAGCTGTACTCTCCGGTGGTGATCAACACTCCAGCTGTATGGTGGTGATCAACACTCCAGCTGTATGGTGGTGATCAACACGCCAGCTGTATGGTGGTGATCAACACTCAACTGTATGGCTCCAGCTGTATGGTGGTGATCAACACTCCAGCTGTAGCTGTATGGTGGTGATCAACACTCCAGCTCAACACCCAGCTATGGTGGTGGTGTATGGTGGTGATCAACACTCCAGCTGTATGGTGGTGATCAACACTCCAGCGGTGGTATCAACTCCAGCTGTGGTGGTCAACACTCCAGCTGTATGGTGGTGATCAACACTCATAGGTTGGTGATCAACACCCAGCTGTATGGTGGTGATCAACAGTTTGAGCGTCGATCTCCGCAATTCAACACTCCAGAACCTATGACATGTGTGGTCATCAAACCAAGTCTGCGAGCCTGACCACCCGATCCCGTTAGTCGCCTCTTACGACAAGCATGGGTTACTGAAGACCAATCCTGACCCGAATCTTCACGGGTTTATCAAACGTTATTTTTAACTGAGAGGAATCAATTTCGCCAAGCCGAACAACAAAGGATTTCTAGGTTGTTGTTCGTTTTCTTCAAAATACACATCAAGAAGAAAATTGGTGCGCAATGTCTCATTGATGTCTGATTTCCAATCACGAAAACACCATTTACCAGCCAGTAAGATTGTAGAATTCACTCGGATTTATTAGTGTGTTAATTGGACTGTTACCTATAGGGTTCATATTCTGCACAAAGCAAACCACGACAGAATAGCAAAAGCCATTTTAACTGTGTGCCTAATCTCCGGTCGGTTTTAAAGCAATTTCCCCTTCACCTCAAATGGGTGTTTGCACTGTCTGGTATAAACATTTTCTCATAACGTATACGACTTAAAATCTCGAAACACACTAGACGTAATTAAGAAAGCGTCCTGCCATGCAACGGCAGTCTGTAAACAAACCAGATAATCAAGTGATGGAAACGAAAATCAAGTGACGCCATTGTGCCTCACTCGCTCTTATTAGTGGGTCCTTCGATATTTATTTTGACAACTTGTATAATACAGACACTGTACAAGCACGTGCAGGGTGAAGACAGCACGAGATGCCTCCACTTTAATTTTATACAACCTTTGGGCTCCTACGGAGAATAAAGAATCTAGAAAAATGTAAATAAGGGCCAACCGACAATGCAACCCTCTCTATTGCTGCTCCCTTGATTAGTTTCATGGCTGCTATATACGTGACTAGATGAAAAGACAGTTGAAATAGTCGTTCTGAAATACCCGTTTTGCTCGCTCATTGGGTGTTCGCTAGTCTGAGCAAACGGGAACAGTGTTTCTTTAAGGCATTATTATGAATAGAATTTGGCCTTCAGTTTTATTTGATAAAAACACCTGTCTCGTTTCTGGTCATTATTCATGAATAAATACACTGTATTCGTTTTTTCAAGCATTTCGATACAGATACGCGTGAAGCTGTTTACGTCGATCTCGTGTCTGATTCACATGTTATTTTGATAGGTGCATAGCAACAACACACGCGTTGCAAAGCCCATAGAGAGTATCCGGGTAACCAATAGGGTCCGTACTGTACAAAATCAATCGCGTGACCCACGACAGGATAGCAAAAGCTATCATTTTTTAGGTATGTCCCTAATCTCAAGTCGGTTTTAAAGTGATTTTCGACTCACCTCAAATCAGTGTTTGCACTGTCTGGTAAAACGAATATTTTTCTAACATATCATGAGAGCATAAGATTTTTTTTATAAGGCCACTTATTGAACACCGAACAACTCCACGGCGCACGGGCATGTTCGAAGCACATACAACATGATGGACATCATTACCCCGGATAACCCAAGCTGCCTGTGAGGAGCTAGAAAGTTAATAGTCATATCGCTTATCCCACCGGGCACCCATTTTCTGCTTGGTTAAAAGAGGCAATTTCGAACATACTCACTTGACTAAATTGAGGCCACGTGTGTTTGTGGGCCAGGGCAGAGGCCCAAGAAACGTTCAAGGCGCAGAGCTGGCCCAAAGAGTCACCCATCGAAGAACTCTCCGTGACCAACGTTGCTCAAATTAAACTGATTTGTGACATAGGGTCTATGCACAAGGCCACACACCACCACTTATGCACAAACGACTAAATCAGAAAATGTTCTGCCATGCATCGGCGGTATGTAACCAAACCAGACAATCAAATGTTCGATGGATCATAAATAAAGTCTGTTGTGTACTTGTGTTGAGATTCAGCTGCTTACAAATAACACTGAAGGCAGTATTCATCGCGAGTGAGTGAGTTTAGTTTTATGCCGCTTTTAGCAATATTCCAGCAATATCAAGGCGGGGGACACAAGAAATGGGCTTGACACATAGTACCCATATGGGGAATCGAACCCGGGCCTTCGGCATGACGAGCGAACACTTTATACAAATAGGCTACCCCACCGCCCCAGTATTCATATCTCGGCTCAAACACATTTTGTGTTAAAACTTAAGTCCACGTTATATAGCGCCTCATTGGAGAGACCGGGAAACGGTCGGTCACATGTATGTGGCGCTTGTTCATACCCAACTACGGAATTACGGAGAGTTTGTATTGTTTGTTTGTTTGTTTGTTTGTTTGTTTGTTTGTTTGTTTGATTGTTTGTTTGATTGTTTGTTTGATTGTTTGTTTGCTTGTTTGTTTGTTTGTTTGTTTGTTTGTTTGCTCGTTTGTTTGTTTGTTTGCTTGTTTGTTTGTTTGTTTGTTTGTTTGTTTGTTTGCTTGTTTGTTTGCTTGCTTGCTTGCTTGCTTGTTTGTTTGCTCGTTTGTTTGCTTGTTTGTTTGTTTGTTTGTTTGCCTTGTTTGTTTGTTTGCTTGTTTTTGAACGCCGCACTCGGCAATATTCCATCTATACAGCGGCGGTCTGTATATTATCGAGTCTGGACCAGATATTCCAGTGATCAACATCATGAGCATCGACCAATCACAAGGTTCGTAAAGTCAGCAAACCTGACCACCCGATCCAAGGACAGCTTGATGTCACCAGAGAAGGAACTGAACGGATCTTGTTGCGATCCCAAGCCAATTGAGACTTTTTTTATCCGTTGGTTTTTGGTTGTTGGTTTGTTGTTTAAATCCGCATTCAGCAATATTAATGCTGTATGGCACGATCTGTAAATAATCAAGTCTGGACCAGACAATCCAGTGATCCACAGAATGAACATCAATTGGGATACGATGACGTGTCATCCACGTCAGCGAGCCTGACCACCCCGATCCCGTTAGTCGCCTCTTACAACAAGCATGGGTTACAATTCGAGCCCTAATCTTCACGGGTAGAACGCAGCTTGAGGTATATTTGCCTGTCTTTGTGTCCAGTGGACAGATAGTGTTCCTGGAGAGGGGAAGGTTGGTTGTACAATTCCATGGCCGTGTATTTCCTGAAGACATTTAATATCAATACTTGTTGCCCTGCATGTTATTCTCTATACATTGGATACAAGAAGTACTGGTCATTAAGCAAAATGTCTGAGTGGGATATCCATGCTAAATAAGGCATGAGTGAGTGAGGAGTGGGTGGGGTTACAAACAGTAAAACACACAACGGTGTGACTTCATGGATAGTTCACCTGCACATGAACAGTATGTTTGTATTTTTGTTTGCTTTTGTATTCACAGCTGTTAACTTGACATGTCGGAAAGACACATAGACTGACACAGGGCCCAAAGGGACAACCTATTGTTTCACCCACGTCTAATTGCACTAATACCTTGATACGATATTAGAGTCCACCCACATAAACCATGTTTGTGTTAACAACGGTTTATATGAAAGACTGCAGATAAACAGGATATAAATATATGTCCTTCATCATAGTACAAAATTCCTACATAAATATTTGTGAAGATTAGTATATATTGGCTCACGCCTGTATAAATACTCCAATTTATAGGAAACTAATACAATTATAATACAAAACTGGTTCACAAATATTGGTCAAATGATGAATGTAGTTACGTTAGTTGAACTTATTAAGTTAAATACGTTCATTCAACCGTGATAATGAACCATAATATGGCTTATCGAATGTATTGCTGACAATATGAACAATACATCAAACTTAAGACGTGTTACAGGGGCCCGGTCCTGTTACTGACATAAACAACTTGGCCTTTCTGGTGAAGGTGGAATTCGAACAGAACACGTAATGTGGCCTATTTCCAAATGATTACCACGATAGGTTGGTTGGCTGGTTTGTTGTTTAACGCCACGATCAGCAATATTCCAGCTATATGGAGGCGGTCTGTAAAAGATCGAGTCTGGGCCAGAAAATCCAGTGATCAGCATCATGAGCATAAATCTGCGCCATTGAGATATGATGACACGTGTCAACCACGTCAGCGAGCCTGACCACACGATCCCGTTAGTCGCCTCTTACGACAAGCATGGGCTACTGAAGACCAATTCTAACCCAGATCTTGATGGGTTTACCACGGTAGGTGAGTGAGGCATCAGAAGTCGCCACCTTTAGTCTTATTCCAACCGTTACACGCCAGAGCATACAACATCCACTCATGGTCGGCTCCAGTTTGAGATTCGAACCCGGGTCCTTTATGGTCCTTTAACCAGCACCTCAGAAGGTGAGTGAGTGAGTAGTTGATCGGAGTGGTTGAGTGGATGAGTGGGTGGTTAAGTGGTTAAGTGGTTGAATGAGTGGTTGAGTGAGTGGTTGAGTGAGTTTCTCAGAAATACGAAATCTCACAAATTGACAATGCTCTTGTATCGGAATATTGTGTCACCTAACCAATAATTTTGATCCTATGTGAAAATTTTGACTTGCATTATGGTTTTGACGAATTATAATTGCAAAACATTAAAAGTATATTTTCGTGTGAATTAATAAAAATAGGTTGAACACAAACATCGTGTCTGTTCATACAGTAGATAACATAATCATATATCATTATATATATATATATATATATATATATATATATATATATATATACATATATATATATACATAATGTTCACTCCATGTGTGCACGCACACAAATACGCGCACGAGCACACACACACATACATGCACGTCCATGTGTAAGTGTAACAATCTTGGACGCAACCTTAAACCTAATTTAACCTTATTTAACGGCTTCGTCAATCTTAAAGGTACAGGGTAACGACGCTTCAAGCACTTTTCAAACTTTGTCACGACGGACATCAAGACGAATGCTGACTTGAGCACGATATGTGGCATTAATAGAATACCGGGCCATAAGCATGGCCTTCACCGTTTAGGAACATATGTATGAGCTGCTCTCGCGATTCGAAGACACATCTGGAATCGTGAACAACTCGGGTTATTCCGGGACAAGCCGACCATCTTCTTGGAGGTTGCGGAAATGGACGAGTGGTGGCGAATGATCTGAAATGTGGGTACCTCCAGAAAGCGAAAAATGGTACCTAAACAGTCGGCTTAAAAGTAAAGAAATATTACAAGCATTTACTCTATAAAATGAAATAAGTTTCAACTATCAATGAGTTTGAATGTGCAACTTTCACATTTGGCTCTTCAGTTAGTACCATCTATGTTATTAAAAAAATATTATTATTGGAGAGGCATGTGTACTGGCGTGAGAGAGAGCAAGATAAACGAATTGAACGAGCATTCGTTCATTGCGATCCGGGGTAGAATAGGTCCTCAGCAACCCATGCTTGCCACAAAAGGCGACTATGCTTGTCGTAAGAGGAGACTAACGGGATCGGGTGGTGTCACCGTATCCCACATGCGCAGTACGATGCTCATACTGTTGATCACTGGATTGTCTGGTCCAGACTCGATTATTTACAGACCGCCGCCATATAGCTGGAATATTGCTGAGTGCGGAGTAAAACTCACTCACTCACTCACTCACTCGTCTGTTGCGATTGTTCAAGGGTGCAATGTGTGAACCCAATTCTGCTGTCCCTCTCTGAAAACTGCGTATAACCATACTCATACTTCCATACTTTCGTCCATGGTTCTGTTACCTGTATTGATTGGAGTTTTTATGTTCTGTCCATCGTATCCCAATTGCGTACATCGATGCTTATGCTGTTGATCACTGGATTGTCTGGTCCAGAATTATTTACTGTCCAGATTATTTACTGACCGCCGCCATATAGCCGCTCATATTGCTGAGTGCGGCGTAAAACTAAACTCAGCCACTCACTATCTGTTCTGCCAGCATTCAGTGTGGAATATTCCAGCTATATGACGGCGGTCTGTAAATGAATTGAGTCGGGACCGAACAATCCAGTGATTGAATACACAATGCCATTTAGAAAGTTGTCAAATGTACAGTCCGTTTGAGTCAGAAACGGACCGATGAATTGCAAATTTTATCATTGTACAAAATTGCCACAGAAATATAAATAGTACACATGTTTATCATTTACTAATACCCAACAGCTTTCTTATATTTGAAAATTTTCCGGACTCCACCCAAAAAAGTTGTTTAAAGGTCACATGCAACGTAAAACACAACTTTGCAGATTCTGATACCTTTCGGTATGGACATACCGAAACAATTCGTCAAAAATGCAAATTCAACTTATAAAGTTCAAAAATAACGGGATGAAAAAAAATGCGCGAAATCTGAGTTCAAACGTTTCACTAATTTTCCCCAGACTTTTCTGGGGAAAACGGGTTTCAACAGCTGGGCAGCGCTCATAGCACGTGCGCAAGTAAATAGGTTCGCGCAGCTTGGAAGCGGGTTGTCGGGTGAATACTCGGTGAAGGCTTTGGTGTGAGCTATTTTTCTAATGTTTTGTTGATATCCCACAGGCGCGAGCTTTTTTATATGTTATGACAGTAAATTAACTGTTTATATAATTTCATTTGTCTATTTCACCACACGTTCTTCTTACCGAGAAACTTTCTCAGTTCGATACTTAAAAGCAATGTCATTATTTAGCGTTGACAGAATTTCTAACTGTGATATAGATATGTCGTTGTCACAGACAAAACTCAATGTCTTGTTTTATTGACACCTGTGTGTCTGCCTGCCTGTCTGCTAATGACAATATTCAATACACAGCTGCTATCACTGACCACAAGCGATTTGAACTTAACACCAATCAGGCTATACACCATAAACAAAATGCATTGATTTATGGCCCGAGTTCGGTCTCTGTCACATTATGTAATTACACAGACAGGCAGGTGTGATACTTGAACACATGATATGTTATGATGTCTGTTGATTGCAAAATGTTATACACAAAAAATGAGCACGTATTTACACTGACTGACTGACTGAGTTTGGTTTTACGCCGCTTTTAGCAATATTCCAGCAACATCACGGCGGGGGGACACCAGAAATGGGCTTCACACACTGTACCCATGTGGGGATTCGAACCCGGGTCTTCGGCGTGACGAGCCAACGCTTCAACCATTAGGCTACCCCACCGCCCCCCGCACGTATTTACAAAACCCAACATCTCTCTCTATATATACACACAATTAGCCGTGAGGGCATCTGCAAATGAACCAGCCGTTACACTTGAGTGCACACCCACCCGCTCTGACTGGGTTCGGTATCCCGGCTGCTTCGTTCCTGGGGAAGTGAACCGAAGTACACAATTTTGCACTTTCGATTTGCGATTGTACGCTTATAATTTTGCTTATATATTTTTTCGTAACCAGCAATGTATATTATATGTCATGAATAAGTGATAATTGTGTTTTAATTATGTTTGATTTTTTGGTTGCATGTGACCTATTGAGAACGCAAAAGTTGTTATCTGTCGCGGCGGGGTGAAACCGCAGAACAGCCACTATCTCGTCGTGCACGGGATACACATGCCTGATGAAAAATGAAGTTGAATGCTGACGTGAAACAGTTGATGATTAAAGTGTACGATTTTTTTCTGTGCAGAAGCCGAAAGGGGCAAACCATTTTATGCCATTAATAAATTCCGTAAGCGGGCAGCAAAAGCTTTAGGAGTATCAGCAAGGGTACTGACAAATGTTCTGGAACACAAACATTGTGAGGGTGATGCGAAGCAGGTAGGGGTCGTGTCAAAATCACACAAATTAATACATTTGGACAACTTTCAAAAGAACCTTGTAAGGCAGTCTGTCAACAAGCTCTATTCTGAAAACAAATGCATGTCGCTGACAATTTTAAAAAAGCATTTGAAGCAAGAACACAACCTCAGAGTATCAAAGTACACACTCTGGAGACTCTTACACTCTTTCGGGTATCGTTATCAGAAAATTTCGGGGGAGAATAGGTCAGTACTCTGTGAACGCCCTGATATCGTTCACTTGAGAATTAATTTTCTCAGGGTTATAAAGAAGAAGCGCGAGGAAGGGTTCGAGCCAGTGTACTTGGACAAGACCTGGGTCACTGCCTCGCACACTGCCAGCAGTCAGTGGGTACCCGATTGGGGTGATAAGGGGTCACGTAGAAAGCTGACCTCAAGGGAAAGGAGAGAGACTAATCATTCTCCATGCTGGTTGCTCAAGCAAAGGCTTTCTCCCAGGCTGCGACATGGTATTCAGGGCAAAGTCCACAGATAACAGAGACTACCATTCCAAGATGAATGATGCGGTTTTCCTCGATTGGGTTAAAAACAAGTTGGTACCAGCTCTACCTGAGAAGTCTTTTATCGTATTGGACAATGCCCCATATCACAGCGTGCAGGACCCCGACAGTAAAGCCCCGACATCGAACAGTCGAAAAGGTGATATGATATCATGGCTCGACAAATTTCAGATCGCACGGCCTTCAAAGGCAACGAAGCCTCAGCTAAATGAGATCATAAAAACCCACAAAGGTGAACCTTTCTACAAAGTTGACAGTTACATAAAAAGTAAGGGTCACGATATTCTGCGACTTCCACCCTATCACTGTGACCTTAACCCCATTGAAATGATATGGGGTATTGTCAAAGGCGATGTTGCCAGATCAAACACAACTTTTAGATTACGTGACGTAGAGGTTTTGGTTAAGGAATCCCTTAACAAAATCACGACTGAAACTTGGCAAAACTGTGTCAACAAGGTAGCTAACGTCATTGAACAAGGTAACTGGCCTCGGGATGACTTACAACAGGCAACTGTGGCACCACTTGTCATCCCTTTCAGTCGTGACTATGACACTACGACAGACGAGGAACCGACAGGTCTCCCGGGATAGATTTTGAGATGTCACCCGCCATGACTGGCTGTTCCGTTTCTGCGGTTTCACCCCGCCGCGACGGATAACAACTTTTGCGTTTTCAATGATGATAGTTTCTTAAACAACTTTTTTGTTGGAGTCCGGAAAATGTTCAAATATCAGAAAGCTGTTGGGTAAATAATAAACATGTTTACTATTAATATTTCTGTGGCAATGTTGTACAATGATAAAATTTGCAATTCATCGGTCCGTTTCTGACTCAAACGGACTGTAAGATATGTTATATTTGGGATTGCACTTGTGAAAGCCGCGGTGGCTGAGCGGGTTAGGCGTCTGACTTTGTGTGCTGACGATTAGGTGCCTGAGGGTATGGGTTCGAATCCCGGATGGGACTAAACCCAGCAAAAGTACTGGAATCTGTACTTTACTAAGAAACCGTTATCCTAATATAACATTATGTTAAATCATGTGATTAACATTATGAGCGTCGAATCAGGTAATTGTGTTGCAATGACGTCAAGCAACATGTCATCGTGTCCCAATCACTGGATTGCTCACTGACTTGGTTAACACATGTCGTGGTATCCCAGTTGCGTAGATCGATGTTCATAAAATTGGTCACTGGATTGTTTGGTCCAGATTATATATACAGACCGAGGCTGGGTGAGGTGAGGGGAAATGGGATTTAACGTCGTACTTAAGAATATTTCGCTGATACACGACGTGCATGCGTGGGTATATGTGACTGCTTGTACTAGCCCAGACTTAAGTTATTTTTTTTAGTGTTAGCTCACCGAGATACCATGCCGCAGTGAAGCATGAATATCCCAGTCTGACACATTATACTGACTCCGAGCCGACCAGTCCTTGTTGTACCCATCAATGCCGAGCGCCAGGCCGGGACCAACAAGTACCATATTTTAACGTCTTTTGGTATGACGCGGCCGGGGGATCGAACCCACGACCTTCCGCTTTCTGGGCGGACGCTCTTACCACTATACCACGGAGGCGGTCCCCGAGGCTGGGAAATGAAGTGTTTGAAAGGACAGGAAAGGTGGGTGGGTGGAGTGAACAGTGCGCTCGCTGATGAACTCGCTGATGAACGAATGAAGTCACGAACTCACTCATACACTGAATCCAAAACAAAATTACCGAGACAAAAACTCATTTATCTTTTATTACACACCCAACGTTAACATGATATCTTCAAACACCCTGAATAATCGACCCTGCGCTGATGTTAGAACGGCTGAGACATATGTATAAATAGAGACAGAAAAGAAATCGAAACACGCATACAGGGCTATGATCATCATCATCATCACCATCATCATATCTATGCATTTAGTTTACAGATTAATTTAATTATCCAAACAGAGACATTCGGTTTTTACGCACGATTGCTCTCTGCAATCGGTCGCCGTACACTCCCCTAGCTGCGTCCAGTTCCAACATCCTGACGATATCGGGGTCCTGGTTTCTCTGCATCATCATCCTCAGTCCCATGGTCTCCAGCTGAGCATCCGTAGCGCTATTCTCCAGCCTGTTCAAGGTCATGAGATAGGTCTGAGCTTTGGCAAACTGAGCTGGTTTGTTCTTGAGGGCCAGATAGTAGTTGTAGGAAGGTATCTGGTCAATCTTCAACAGACGGTCGATGTTGGCGCGTCCTACACCTAGGGTACGAACCGAATTCAGGTGAGCAATTTCCTGGTTGTCCAATCCCATTAGTCTGCCGGTCATTGTGTTCTGCATGATTGACCTCATCAAGTTCTGATTGCCTGTGCCTGCGTTCGTTTGTCCACCACTGGTTCCAGCTACGGCTTGCCCGAGAAGACCGAGTTGTTGACCCACAGGAGCATGAGCGACAGGGAACATGTTTGGGTCGAAGAGTGATGAGCCATAGGACTCCCTACTCAGGTAGGAAGGATTTCGTTGTTGTTGCTGTGGGAAGAGGCCAACTCTTGGTTGATGTGCTTGCCGTCCGGGGAAGAGGCTTTGTTGTGCTCCTGCTCCATTGTAGACCGCGGGTTTGGAGGTGCTACCCGAGGGAGCTGAAAAAGACAAATCCATGTTTTGCAGTTGTCCTTTCTTACTTTATGTCATGTCATGTCATATTACTGTTTCGCCTTGTTCATTGAAACATTTTAGCATGGAAGAAATATATATTTTCAGTTATAGTCCCAAGAACTCTTTACTTCTAAACAAACTCACTCACTCACTCACTCACTTTACTTCTAAACATCATTTTTTCATTTACAGTAGTAGTTGAATCCTGATATATGCCAGTTGGTTGGTTGTTGTTTAACGCCGCACTGAGCAATATTCCAGCTATATGGCGTCGGCCTGTAAATAATCGAGTCTGCACCAAACAATCCAGTGATGAACAGCACGAGCATCGATATACGCAACTGTGATATGATGACATGTCTGACCACCCGATTCCGTCTTACGACAAGCATGGGTGACTGAAGATTCATCCTGACCCGGATCTTCACGGGTTATGCCAGTTAGAGCTGTTCGGAAGAAGTGAGTGAGTGAGTATGGTTTTACGCCGCGTTTAGCAATATTCCAGCAATATCACGGCGGGGGGACACCAGAATGTGTTGGGAAGAAGACATATAAGTGACAAAATAATCCATAACTATACAATTGATGATATCACGTTTTCGCAGAAAGGTGAGTGCTTGCTGCCCCATCGGCGGCTCCCATCACAAGCACATGCATAGGCGGGGGTGCGGTGGGCGAGCTGGCTAAAGCGCCAGGTTAGTGATCCAATGAGCTTCAGGTGGCGGGATCGAGCCCACCTGTGACCGGGTGTAAAAACCTTGGAGTCAACTTTGTGTGCAGACTCTTTCAGTGTTGTCACAACCCCTAGTGTACAGTACACAACCCTGTGCACTTAAAAGAACCCACGAATCCGTTGGTATATGACCAGATGGTGGCCACATGTATACGTGCAAACACCTAGTTGCGGGTACAGCAACGTGCAGTAAACTTGGACAAAGTACTGTGACTATGTGTCCCAGTCCACCCAGCTGTGAATGGGTACCTCGTTAGGATGAGAAAGCCGTAAAACTCTGTAAAAGTGTCTGCAAGAGTTGTATACTCCCTGTGGAGTTGAGATTGATAATACGATGTACCGTTGAGATTGACATCCAGTGATCGAGGGAAATACCAGCGCCTTGAGCATGTACTTGTAACGTGGCTATGTGCGCTATATAAATATCATATAATATATGCTCTTAGTAAAAAATTAACTTACCCATGCCATAGCAGAGTCCAAGGGACAACAGGGCTGTAATTGCGTGAAGAACCATCTTGTGGCCGTTGTCTTACAATCTGTTTCAACATAAACAATGTTTAAGAATCATCGTCTCAACAATGTTAAAAATGCTAACAAACAATTAATATACTAAATAACCAATGACCTCATCATGCATATTCAACGAAGCCAGCTTCTGAAGACAGCATGCACAGTCATGGTTCATCCTGTGTATGGTGTGACTTTCTGGACCCCAGTTATATATTTATTTTGTGTGACTAAATTCAACTATTTTTTACTATTTATGGGAACAATGGAACACAGTATTTGTTAGTAATTTTCAAAGTTTCCGATATTTTACAATTCTAGACATATTGGTGTTTGACACGGCCTGTAAACCCTTGAGGATTCGGGATAGAATTGTTCTACAGCAACCCACGCTTGTCGTAAGAGGCGACTACCGGTATAGGGTGGTCAATTATATACTGACCGCTGTGATATATCTGGAATATTGCTCAGTGCGGTTAACAAAGAAACAAACAAACAAAATATTGTATATCAAAACGCCACGGACAGTATGCCAAAAATACCGCTCATGATGTTGATCACTGGATTGTCTGGTCCAGACACAATTACTTACAGACCGCCGCGATACAGCTGGAATATTGTTGAGTGCGGCGTTTAAGAACACACAAGCAAACACAGCATAAGAGTGCGAATATCGGACGTATGTGTCTTCTCGTTGAGGGTATCGATATTTCCAGTTACACTCAGAAACAACCTGCTCCAATACATCGGTATTGTTCTATACATAGCTTTTACGATGACCGATATCGTTAGGTCCTACCTCGTTCACACTGAGTACGACACTTGATCTCTTTCCGAGTTTGTTACACAAAACTGATGACTGTTATCCCAGTGCACCGAGCGAAAGTGTAACAGAAGTATTCCATGGGTGATAAACACACTCCCTCACTCACTATAACTAGATGGGGACTTACATGTCAATATTAGCTAAGATTAGGTCACATTTGTCTTCTATGACACACGAGGTCTCTCTCTATGTCATCGCCTCAAGACGGAACGGGCAAAACACAATAGGTCATTGTCACGTACCTCTCACGAACGTGACAGCAATCAGTCAGCCTAAGGGCTGCGTGACAGTAATTTGAGCCTTCAGTCACACAACTTTCATACAGGCTAATAACACTGTGTCGGGCACCCTCAACTCATTCGAAAGATAAAACCTCGAACAAACATTAATAATTGTTTGACGAGAAAATAACGTTAATAACACTTGGAGCAAAATATGTATTTTGTTTTGACGTAGAATATCTATGAATACATTTAGTCATTTAGACAGTGGTCTAATGTAACATATGCCATATTGGGGATTACCCTTTGTCAGTAAAGTACAGATTCTATTCGTTGGGGGACCAGACAATCCAGTGACCAATATCATGAGCATCGATCTGGACGCAACTGGGATACGATGACATGTGTTAACCAAGTCAGCGGAAAATCCAATTATTGGGTGACATGTTTCTTTGACGTCATTGCAACACAATTACCTGATTCGACGCTCACAGTGTTAATCACTTGATTTGGTAATATTATATTTAGGATAACACTTTCTTAGTAAAGTACAGATTCTAGTACTTTTGTTGAATCCCATCCGGAGTTAGAACCCGCACTCTCAGAGTCAAGCGCCTAATCGCCAGAACTCAAAGTCAGCTATCTAACCCACTCAGCCACCGGGGCTTCTAGGTGTTTTTTTAAAATATACTTTTAATACATAATCTTAAAAAAGTTGTTGCATGCCATTACTTTGGTCAGTATACACCTGACCAAAACAACTATTCTACCATGACTTCAGTAAATACTGGATTGTGATTGGTTAATCATAGTCATTCGGAGGTATATAATCACGTTATATACCTCTGATTTTCTCTCACGCTACGCGTTCAGCTTTAAATCAAATTTAGAGCCATTATAATTTCGCTATATACCTCTGATTTTCCAACTAGGTATGTTTATCTCCTAATTACACTGCTTGCTACCATGATATACATTTTATCCTCACAGAAACAATTACAATTTGAGCAAAGTGGTGTCACAAGTCACAAGTTGCATATGCATGATTATAATATAATAACTAATTAATAACTTCAAATATGAGGTAATATCCTTACTTTACCATGCATCAACCGTGATCGACCCTGATGAAACCACAAAACTAGGATAGACTCCAACGTAACTCAGAATACTCATGCATGCATGGATTACAACTTCTTCTGTTCAAAGTGTGACGTTTCCATGCATTGAAATGGTTCAATAATCAACGGTACAAGAGTCTGTGTCGAAACGTCACACTCACAGAATAAAAGAAGTTGTTACACTTTTCAGTATTGTACTTCCCAACTTCTAAAAATGACACTCAAAGACATGAACTTGTCAGCATTTGTTAACAGATTGACGTTCTTCAAGAATTCCGAGAGACCCAAGTTGCCCATTTTCCCAGTACCTCTTGGTTCGGAGCCACAAAGGTAAAGCTTTACTTTTTATTGATTCATTCCATTTTAAATGAAGGGGACTGTTTTTACCTTATGCGTTAATGGAAATGGTTGTTTAACAATATAACTCTTATTAATTAACCTGTGGTACATTTTCAAATATTCAGATGGCTGCAGCATTTCCTTACGTTAACGACAGTTATCATTTCCGCCATGTTAGTTGTTAGTTCGGCTAAGTTGAACAAGGCTTTTTAAATACTGAAACGCACATAGACGAACAGGAATTACACTCTCTCCCTCCTCTCTAGTCCCCCCCCCTCTCTCTCTCTCACTCTCTCTCACTCAGTATCTCTCACTTTGGAAACGTTACTGTTGCGTCATATTGTTATACCTCCAACGATACCGTCAAAAACATTTTCATCGGATAACCATTTCTTGTTTCTTTCATTTAAATCCACCGTCCTAATCAGGAATGTATACTATGTTTTCACGAAGTCTAAGCTTTTATGCGTCTTTTGCCATAATTCCCGAAGTCGCAGTTCAAATGATACTATTCAGTGTCATAACGCCATATAGATGGAATTTTGCTGAGTGGGACAAATTCTTCAGTTATCCATTTAAATAATTTCCAAAAGTCGATTGCTTTTCATATCAAATTTGTTTCGTCAGATATTAAAGACAACTAATCCTCTGTCGTTTTAACTTTGTGAATTTACATCTCCAGCCTTAATCGTGACCACTCAGCAAGTCAGAATGGGTTTAACCCAAATTCTAGATACATCCGGGTTCATCACACTTTGCACCATTATGTGATTCGAACCCGGGTCTTTCAAACGACGAGCTAATGCTTTAATCACTGGGCTACACCACATCTCATTAACGTCGAGGAATACCCACGAGACGTCTGTTACACCACAGTCAGAAATGGTACAGCTTCATCAACGGCCGTGTAGCATTGTCAGTGATGCATGCTGTTTAGTGTGAGTGAGTGAGTGAGTGAGTGAGCATAGTCTTACGCCCCTTTTAGCAATATTCCAGCAAAATCACGGCGGAGGACACCAGGAATTGGCTTCACACAGTGTACCCATGTCGGCAATCGAACCCTGGTCTTCGGCGTAACAAGCCAACGCTATAACCACTAGACTATTCCACCGCCCCGCATGTCGTGTTGGTTCAATGCGATGCAATGGTGTTATGACATCGCGATTCGTTTTGTTTGTTTGTTGTTTAACGCCGCTTTTAGCAACATTCTGATCTACCTACATGGCAGAGGCCAGACAAGCCAGTGATCAACGATTCCTTTTGTACTATAATCACAGAAATCCCATGGGTGGGAATTGCTATTCAGGTAACACCAAAACCCCGTGAAAATACGGATCCCATGCCTGTCGCAAACCCATGCTAGTCGGATGGTCAGACTCGCTGACCTGGTTGACACATGTCATCGTGTCCCACTTGGTTAGATCGGTATTCATGCTGTTGATCACTGGATTATCTTGTCCAGACCCGATTATTTACATATAATAAAATATTCCTGAGTGCGGCGTTAGACAGCAAACAAACAAACAAACAAACCAAAATATATGTATAATGAAAGTGATATACGAAAGTGCTGTTGGCAACCTTTAACAAGTACTAAAGGACAAACATATATGCGTGTTAGGATTGGCTAGTTTCATGACTAGTTATATATTTGGGAATTACATGAGTTTTTAGAACAAAATTACCATGACTGCTGTCTTCAGGATATCATGCATAAATTCCAAGTTATTCAAGAGTAGCTAAAGTTCATCAAACAAAGACGAATATTATAGCATTAACCAATTTTAAGCATAACATCTTTCGTCCAACAGTTAACAAAAAAGTGAAAAAAATTCTTTAACAACATATTCAATTATCGTTTCAATAACCAATCAAGTTCAAATAAAGAAGCAATGTGATTCCGTAACCTCTTTCCTCATGTAACCAACATCATGCTGATTCTTATGAAAGAGAAAATACAAGACCATTTTCTATGAAATGGAATACAACTACTGAAAAATACTATCACATGAGAAAGCGTATGCACATGGGCTCATTCGTGAACGACGATGACAATGCAAGGCAAATACGAAAGTGTTAGTAAACATTGATGTAGAATACTCACTTACCAATACCCTTCTCAGCGACAAGTTCGTTCTCAACTAAAAGGACAAACTGTTGTCATATATATATGTGTATGTATATTCTGTACCTCCCTGTGAAACGTGATGGAATGGTCGTTTGCGTCACGCACTTCCCATCCGTCAATGTGCCTGTCAACCAATCAGAATGCTAGGTCTGTACAGCTATAAAACTCGCGCGGACGTCAGAGAGTGCACATGGAAATGAGAGGACTTGTTTAGTAGGAGACGTCAGAATCTATCCCCATCTCTTTCTTACAATCTCTCGCTTGTTCCTCTCTTTCGTTACTCTTTCTACACACTCTCTCAGTCTCTTATTCAAAAGGGGGAGGTTGGATAGCCCAGTGGTTAAAACATCCGCTCGTCAAGCCGAAAACCTGGGTTTGATTCCCCACATAGGTACAATGTGTGAAGCAAATGTCTGGTGTCCCCGTGATATTGCTGGAGTATTGCTAAAAGCGGCACTCACTCACTTTATTTCAAACTCACCAACTTGATCAATTTTTTTTCTTTCTCTCTCACCTGTTTTAAAAACCTAAGACCGTCAATTCTGTAAATCGTATTTTGCATTATATTTTTGCGAGTACATTGCAACAAATATTTCTATATTGAAATGCAGACACCTTGATGCTATCTTTGATGACATATTTGAGGGTAAAGGAGTATGTATATTATTATTCATCGCCGGCTTCGGTGATTGAGATTGAGAGAAGTATTGACGTGCATGGTCGTGTGTTTTGCTGTTCCCGAATTAAACCGGGTTTTATACTGCTAGCTCATGGGCAATACTACTTCAACGGGTACAATAAACAACGTTTATACCGACCTCTCTCATAATGAATTGACGGATATACCAAGCTAGGTTTTGGTCTCGACCACTTTCTGTATATTATAGTGAAAAAGCACCATTGAGCAGGTGATCTGGATATTGGATGATGATATATAAATATAAATATAAATATAAATATAAATATAAATATAAAGACAGACAGACATTTTATTCAGTAATAGGCCACTGGCGCAAAATACATTCATAGATATGATAAGAAGTTACATGCGTTTTACATAAAAACATCAGAATCTCTTATTTTCCCAACATTATATAAAAATAGGCACAAATTATTTATAACATTTATGTTTGTTGAAGTCATTATGTTTATAAAGCAGTGTTGTGAAATAGGATGTTTCAAATATTTATCCAGAAACTTATCCCTATCTAGGTAGGCTTTACGATAAAGTAATACATGTATTTCATCTTCAATTAAATAAATATTAATTTTGTGGCAAAAAGGACAGAATCTTGGATCATAAGGGACATTGTTATATCTATCGGTCTCAGAACTAAGTTTAAATTTACCACATCTAAATTTTGTTAAACAATTTCTTAAATATGGGGCAATACCTAATCTGAGATAAGTTTCAACATTCAAGAGGGACTTGAAAAGTATATAATTAGAACACTTGGTTGTATAATGTAGGGATGAGTACCAATCTTGTGAAAGGTTATCAGATATTCCTTGCTTTAAAACAGAAATGAAACCATAAATATCTCAAATATCTCCAACAAAGCCAAACCCAAATCTAAATAAAATATTCTTGATATGAGATGCCCATGTCGTCCGACCAGATTCATCCAAAGACTTAAACATTAAATAAAACTGATGAAGTAATCTACAACTTGCAAGAGTTAAATGTCTACACCAATGTTTAGGGCTGTGCAATATTACCGGTAAACCGGTATACCGGTACAGTATCTCGCGATACGATTATCGCGATATGGTTCAGATTCTGCAATATATTGGTTCATCCAGAGTTAGTTCATTTGAATTATCTGCCCTTGATTTCCATAGCAAACAAATGTGCTCTAAAAGTGCCAAATATACTTATTTCAGTTCGTTTCTTGTAACATTTTACAAGTGGAAGTGTCATTATAAATGGCTCCAAAATTGCCAATAGTTTACGTTTTGTGGGTTTGAATAGTTTGGGGGAATTTAGTGGCCTCAAATGGACCAATTTTTATTTGGACCTATTAGTAGAGCCTCTTCTTCTGAGTGACCATTTCACAGTTCACAGTATTTGGTTATTTTTGTTTGTTTCATAATGGGACATATGACATCAATTTATCCTACAGGCCTAAGTCTGAGAAAAAAATGTAGGACTGTATAATGACATTCCAGTCAAGGATCTTAGCTATTGGAGGTCACATGCGATGGTAATCTCAAGTAGTTCAATTGAATCTTGTTTTTGTTTCATTTGGCAATAGTTCATGTTAACACATTGAATCTGAATGAATCACATACAGTAACAATAATTACATACTGCACTGAAGTGCATTCTGTTTAAACAAACAATACTGACTATGAAAATCATGTTATACTATTACCTTTATCATCATGTTCTCAAAACGTTGGTACAGTATATTCGACATTAAGGCTCTATATCATTGTATTTATCTGTAAACGATTGGCATACAGCCATACACAATGGGGACGGGGAGCCTGAAAGTATGGTGGAACAGCAACGGAGAAGATGATGTCGCACACAGAGAGCTATTATGAATGTATGATGTACGCACGTTGGCAGAAACCTTCCAGTCAATATATCACAATATGTATTGCAATATCTCTTAAATTATTGCAATATATCGCAATATGAAAATCGGGGCAATATCCAGCCCTTCCAATATTTAACTGCCCTTGACATATAAGTAGGTTGAAGAGGGAACCTGCCACTATCACCAAGAACCATATTGTTGCATGTATATTTACCAACTTTTAAGAAATATTTACATGTTTTCATCTGGATTTGTTCAATTATTTTACAATGGATAACGCCCCCACATTTCTGAACCGTAACAAACAATAGGTTTAACCATAACATCAAATACTTTAAAAAGATCCACACATGACAGATAAACTACTCTTTTTGGGTATATATAGATAGCCATAAAGGCTTTATTGGCTTGAGAAGCAAGAGTAGTGTGAGCTATATTCCAAACCAGCCTAGGAGTGAACACAATACCGAAATACCTGAAGTATGAAACAACTTCCAGCCTTTGACCATAACGAAACCACTTTTCATACTGTCTAAGGGGCCCACTATTCCTGAAAACAATAACTTCAGTCTTTTCAATATTGACCTTCATACCAGTGAGTTGACAAAAAATCTCAAGACCATGAATCTTCTTCTGAAGCTGGAAAGCAGTATCCGAGACTGAGGAAATATCATCCGCAAACATTAGGGATATAGATTATTAACATCAGGTGTAATAAATATACCATGGCCACCAATATTGCTCCATACTTCCCACAAGCTAATTAATAAATATAAATAAAAATTAATAAATATAAATATAAATACGGTTATGACGAACTAAATTTAATCCTTCTGATTTCGATATGACCGTTGTGTATATCCCTCTCAGACACTGTAAAGCCGCCATTCCTTGTTTTATTCCCTTAATGCCTACTGCCAGGAACGGTAACAACAAGTACCTTCCTTAACTTTAGTTGGTTTGACGAGACCGGGGGATACAACCACCGACTCTAGACTCACCAGCCAGGCGGTCTTTCCAAGACACCACGGGGTCGGTCTCAGTCCACTGTCCTGGTACTGACGGTTTAAACATAAGAAATAATAACTCCTATGTCAAACGAAGATATTTCCGAAAAAGGAAGCTCTGAATACATGTTACATTGAAACACAAAATCTCCCCTTCCCCTCAACGCACGCACGCACACACATGTACATTCACACGAACACACAAACGGTCGATTTCGAAAAACATGGTATAAAATATGGTACTTCTTGGTCCGGCATTAATGGGTACAACAAGGACTGGTCGGCTCGGAGTCAGTATAATGTGTCTGAGTGGAGTTTCCATGCTTAACTGCGGCATGGTATCTCAGTGAGCTAGCACTATAAAACCAGCTTAAGTCTTGGCTATTACAAGCAGCCACACATACACACGCATGCACGTCGCCATACGAGCGAAATGATGTTAAGTACGACATTAAACTCCATTTCACCTGACTTCACCTCACCTCACCTATTCTTACATGCATAGACAGTGAGACATGCGCCTTTGTTCTTCCGAAATCTATCCTGTAAGCCTATATACTTACTGTCGGCTTACCATGCATTATCTACATCATGACTTCAATGTACTGTATATTTGAATAGATTAACTTAACTCCTTGGTGTGGATATTTATAGCTGGCTGGTATCAACATGTTTTGCAGGAGAGCTCCATATTCATGGGTCGGTTGATTTATTTGCAACTCGTGTTCAGCACTGCTGCTCAATAAGAACAGCTATGTACCTTTCTTATTTCCTCTCTTTTTAACGTCAAACAATAACAATCCTAGCAATTAAATTCATCCTCAGTACTTGACGCGATGTGATGCGATTCAAGGTGAGGTGATTCAAGGTGAGGTGATTTGAGGTAAAGTGAATTGAAGTGTTTTGAGGTGATTTGAGGTGAGGTGAAGTGAGGTGATTTGAGGTAAAGTGAATTGAAGTGTTTTGAGGTGATTTCAGGTTAGGTGAGGTAAGGTGATTTGAGGTGAGGTGAGGTGATTTTAGGTGAGGTGATTTGAGGTGAGGTGATTTTAGGTGAGGTGATTTGAGGTGAGGTGATTTGAGGTAAAGTGAATAGAGGAGAATTTGCGGTGATTTGAGGTGAGGTGATTTTAGGTAAGGTGGTTTGAGGTGATTTGATGTGATTTGATGCAAGGTGATTGGAGGTGATTTGATGCAAGGTGGTTTGACGTGAATAGAGGTGAGCTTTGGTGAGGTGAGGTGATTACCGTATACGTCTCCATGGCAACTGACTAATGTAGATACTTCAAATCGGGCATTACTCCGGGCTAACATGCGCACGTACGTATACACACACACATACAGAAGATCATGTATATACGTTGAACCTTGAACGTGCCACTTCAATGGGTTTCTTTGAAACTCAATATCTAGAAAAGGCTAAATGTTTCATAAAGGACACTGCTATCCTATCTCCTTTGTGTGTTTAACATATACAACAAACATCCTCTCTGTCCCCTCTAACCATACGCCCCTCCAGGCAGGACCTTAATCCTCTGTGTTGTCTATAAACGTCAGTTAATGTTTCGAATGTACATGTTCGTATGTCACACATCTTACGCCGTATTATATAAAGCATCAATCTATATCACCTGATTGACATACTCAATCAACTGAGAACAATCAATCAATACAATGACTAAAGTATATTTACTGCCTATATAAGCTCCCTATTGTGATATATACACTACTCAAACACTCAGTGAAAATAGTCAAAGTGTTTTTGTTGTAAATCGAAGGGTTTAGTCAATATCGAGGATGAAATGCATGTACTTTTTATCGGTGAATTTTAATCAACACTAAGATACAAATATATCACGACGTCTGTTACAACACCATACACTACTTACACTTAAATCAGAACAATAATGCTGACATTATCGGGTCTGTTGCTATATACCTATATCACGTCAGAAATACTTCAACTCACAGAAATTAGGTAAATGATCTTGGTCTGATCTTTGGATGAAATGGTGTGTCTCTCTGTCTGTCCCTCCGTCCGCTGAAATGATCTGTATGTCTCTTTGTTCGTCCCTTCCTCTCATAGACGAGTCGAAAAGAGGGACGAGTCTGCTGAAATTGCTCAAGCGAAGATGACCTTACAGTAAGTGAGTGAGTGGGTTTAGCTCTACGCCATTTTTAGCATTATTCCAGCATTATCACGGCGGGGCACACCAGAAATGGGCTTCACTGACTGTACCAATGCGGGGAATCGAACCCGGGTCCGAGCGAACGCTTTAAGCACTAGGTTACCCCAAAACTGGCGTAAAATTAAAACTCACTCAACTGCACCTCATCGTATACCTCAGTGCCTCGCAGTGTATATCATTTATGCCACAGGGTTGTTGGATCTTATGTTTCAATGCATGATAGTATTTGGAAGTGAATCATCCGTGGGCTAAAGTACATGATTTGTACTGATCATACGGGTTAGAATATTGATCTTCAGTAGCCCATGCTTGTCGTAAGATGCGACTAAAGGGATCGGGTGGTCAGGCTCGCTGACTTCGCTGACATGTCATCGGTTCCCACTTGCGCAGATCGATGCTCATGCCGTTGATCACTGGATTGTCTGGTCCAGACTCGATTATTTACAGACCGCCGCCATATAGCTGGAATATTGCTGAGTGCAGCGTAAAACTCAACTTACTCACTCACTCACTCACTCACTGATCATACATCAGATCTCGTAAACTGAAGGAGAGAGAAGATGTGTTTTTATGGTGCTTGAATATGAGTAGTCCATTTTGGATAAAAATGGCATCTTCACTTCATGGTAGAGAATACCAGGATATCATTCAGCTTTAGTCTACCACTTTGGTAAAACTCTAGACTGACGCTTAGTCTCTGAATATGTAATTTTGATAGTAGCATACAAGCCCATTTAAATTGAAAAGGGGATCAAGGGAGACCACAGCTTCAGAGGAAATCTAGACTGGCTTTATTTAGGTCTTCAGCACTGCACATAGGGCTTGGCAGTAGGGAAAATAATGTGGTTCAGGGGACTAGTAAAAGACTAGTAAAACTCATGAGCATTGGCATCAGTGTTACAAACCAAGGAAGAATACCTTTGTTGTGTTTGGTATCTGCATATTGACTCGACAGCACCGCTTTAAAGAGCCGTTTCAGCACTGGAATGAGTGTTTGAGAGGGTTTTCTTCCTAGTTCTGCACTCAAAGGCAAAACTTATTGTGACGAGGCTAGGTTTTCAATGACAAAGCATCTTATGAATGAATTTGAACCCAAGAAAATGTTTTTTGAAATAGCTCGGAAAAACGCACCCAACTAATGTTGCTGGCTGAAAATGTTCTGTGGAGTAATGCTACGGAGAATTTTTCTTGTAAAAAGCAATATGTCCAATAAAATATCCATGCCACTGTCAGACATTCGACATCGTCAGAATATTATTTCGTGGGTTCCTTAGTTATATCAAGATGTTTCAATTCAAGAGGACTCCGTATTAAAACATGCAACAAATATCTTACATAAACTTGCATTATTATTCATCCATGTTTTGAATATTACCCAACTGACCGAGGAATGAATAACGACCAAAGAATATTTAAAGGAGTTAACATCAATATCTGTCTAAAACGTTTCATAGCATACAAAAACCATTGTCAAAAAATCCTTTTCATGGAATTGTATTGTATCAGTAATCTCATGCTGCTGACACACCTGCACGTTTGCTGTCACATTTCTGAATAAATAATATGTTTGAATCTCATTGGTGTCATGGTAGACTTACAATCATAGCCTGCAATGTATATTTTGACATCTTTTTGTGACAGTGTAGCTTTTCCTAAATCTGACATCGTTTCTCTCTTGGTTCAACAGGTTTGGCATCCAGAAGACAAAATACTAATCCTTTCGCAATTTAATAAGAGGTAATTCCTAACCTGAACAGTCCGGGAGAAAAACAGGGCTTTTAGTATTCTTTAGCTTTAGTCGTGTCTCACCTCTACAATTTCTACCATTGAAAATCCAAGTTAGTATTGATCTACAGCAACCCATGCTTGTCGTAAGAGGCGACTGATCGGGAAGTCTAGCTCGCTGACTTGTTTGACACATGTCATCGTATCCCAATTGCGTAGAACGATGCTCATGATGTTTATCACTGGATTGTTTGGACCAGACTCGATTGTTTACAGACCACCTTTATATAGCTGGAATATTGCTGAGTGCGACGTACATCTGAACTCACGCCCTCACTCAATCAAATCGTTTCATAGACCATAGACTTATCCTTATTTGGCGCATCATTTCAATATTTTGACTTATACCGTATGCTCCTCATTTATTTCAGGTGAACAATTGACCAGCCTTTGCAAGTAGTGAGTGAGTGAGTGAGTTTAAAATTTAAAGACACATTGCATCCATATCGTGACTAAAACAGGTAATACATTAACAATAGTTAATATTAGAGTATAAAATCTGTCGACAAAGGACAGTAAAACAACTAGAATATCACAAATTGAAATATTAAAACTAGCATTTAGCTTAAACATTTTCTGACTGTTTGGGACAATACAATATAAAAACAGGCAACAGATCGCCAACAACTAATGATAGATCACCATACTAGGGACCTTGGGAACCTACCGTACGTTTGCTTCCTGCATGGACCCTAGCTGGATTTACATCATCCCTTCAGCCGTTGGCAATTGTAGTCAAATTTAGCCAAACCTTAAAAGGACACATTTTCTGTAATTAAAATACGTAGTATGAAAAAATGGACTTATATACCCTCCCAGGGGGCCTTTGCAAGTATTTACGACTGGTGCCACCGTTTATGAAGGAACGGCTGACCTTTTTGCGAACGCCTGGCATCATCAGTATGAAAAATGAATCATAAACAAACGCTCACGATGTAGTATCTAAAGAAACGCTGAGTTGTGAAATTATCTATAGGTTCGCTTCTTCATCTTGAAGCTAATCCTTTAATTTTACAACTTTTGGTACGCAGAATGGAGATGCTGAAAATAAACACAAACCATGTGTCATTTTGGTATTACCTTAATTTTATTTATCCCGACATTTCTTTTATTGTTTTAAACATCTAAAGGCCCCAGATACCAATTAAACCTGTCGACCGTGCTTCTTGTGATTATCACATGGGTCATTCAGTATATGGTGCTAAAGATAACGTTGTACGTTGACTTTCTGTGATTGCAACAAATGACTAAACCCCGTAAAGCTTCAAAGACAGTGGTAGTGAGGCTGTAACCGAAAGTTTGATATCGAGTGACCTCCTCTAATGGTTAACAAACGTCACAGATATTGGTGAAGAAATTTTGAGTTCAGGAATTGACTTGCGCCTTATGTACTTGATAATTAAGTACTGATTAAATGCCTAGCTGAAAACGTCGAATGTCAATAACGTAGCGAGTCTTTTTCTAAATGTTTAACACGGAGAAACCCTGGACATTCGTGATTGTATTGTTATATAATACTCTAAAAAAAGTAGGGGAACTTCATTTACGATTGGAAATAATGGGATATATATCGGAGTCAATCAATGTTGATATGATAATAATGAATGTTTTGAGAGTGCACAACTACCTGCAATTCCGTATGACCGCAGTTGCTTGTACTCACTCTTGAAGGATGATTAGTGTTTGACGGGAAATTTGCATGTGTACGATTTTCATTTCAAACAAAAACAAACGGCTAGAAACAAACAACTGTGTGATGCAAGATGATTGTCACAATTAAATGGACTATAGTGATTAAGCGAAATTCCTGAAAACTGTCAAGGTCAAGAGAGATACCCCATGTACGTGTATGGGGCTACTGCGTTGAGCACGTGCATGCGTTGTGTTTAGAGCTGGTATGAAAGAGAAATGGTGGTAAGATGTCTGTCTTTGAGAGGTTTGTTAACGCTTATCCAAATTGAAAATTCAGGTTCGCCTGCTTTGGTTTAAGAGTATAGTATGGGCCCTGATAATTATGTCTGCTGTAAGCTATTTGCCTAGTGTCATTGCATTGTGTTATAATTATCTTGTGTGTGTGTTTCAAAATAAATTGCTAATGTTGTTAATTGATCTTGTGAAGGAATTTACTGATTTCACTGGTTTAGTTCTGTGCAAAGCGATTTATGGGTAACCTCATGTTACTATGTAAACATATAAACCCAACATTTAGTGCTGAACCGTACCTGTGAAATGGCGTTTAATTTTTTGAGTCTCCATGTAAGGGAAATAGTTTTGAAATCATATTTGTTATGTTTTGTTTGTTATTTAACGCCGTAAGCAGCAATATTCCAGCTATATGGCTGCTGTCTGTAAATAAGCGAGCCTGGACCAGACAATCCAGTGATCAACAGCAAGAGCATCGATGTACGCAATTGTGATTCGATGGGATGTGTCAATCAAGTCAGCGAGCCTGACCACAGGATATTTCGATACGATTACAATGTAGAAAACCTGTCTCTGTTTGTTTGCTACAGTGCACGTTATGTAATCTCCTGCATTGTACAGCGAGGTCAATAAATGAACCTCATTATGTCTTTGCCTAGTTTATGACCCGAGAAGGACGCATACAATAATTCGTCCTTTGTTTTGTGCAGTACTTTGGCTTGTCATTTTAAATTACTTATAATTTCGACTAAAGACACACATAAGTTTAGGAGGTAATTAAACGTATGTCATGTGTGAGAAAGTCACCTTGAGACTTGTTTTGGCGCTGCAGGTGGATGTCCTAGGAAGGACAGAAAAATTATACTTCCATTTGTAAATGTTTTGTTACCAAACCAAACATGAGATGTATATAACTACATGTTATCCGTGTTTTAATTCATATTAAGAAAATGATCCACTTCAAAATAACATGGTTATTTTCAATAAACTGTCACTTCACTCAAGTATTCGGATTTATATTAATCGTACGGATTAAAGTTTCATGAATGAATCAATGAATTTTGTTCAGTGAATCATAATGAATGTTGATGAAGCATTGATTCTCTGATTTGAATTTTTCAAATTTAGAAACGTATTTTCCTGATATTGCAGAACTGTTTCTTACCAGACATATCCAAAGAATAATAAGGGCGACGTGAATACAATCTAATTGATAGTGTTGGGTCTTACTGCTTGTAAGATCGTAAGGAAATTCTATATTGTTTTCTCTGTAATTTTATGACATATGATGGCAGTTTTGCAATAGATTGTTATTTTAAAAAGAATATGTAATTGCATATAGTTCGACGCCATTTAAAAACATATTCTTACAGAAGGGGATTTCAATTGTAAAATAACGATTACAAACCAAGCATAATTGCACAAATAGAAATTTGCACTTTGGTTACATATTTTGTTGAGCAGGTGCAGGAAATGGTAATATTAGTGCATCTATTCATGTTATAAATTTAACTCTCAAAGTCATCCTTCCTCCTCCCCGTAGTTGTTTCTCATGTACTTCATATAAAGTGAAGACGACGATGACGAAATATGAATAAATGAATGAATGAATAAATGAATGAATGGATGGCTGGATGGATGGCTGGCTGGATGGCTGGCTGGCTGGCTGGATGGATGGATGGATGGATGGTTAGATTTGTATTCCCAAGGACAACGACCAATATAGTGGCCAGTTCCCGTTCCATATTTTGCGCAGATTTACATTTCCCGATCCTTCCAGGATAAAACCTAATTGTGCTTCCTACCTCAAACCAGTACACCTTGTCATACCAAATACTGTTCGCCGTGGCGTGAAGCTATCGTTCACCTGAACTGATAGTTTGCTAAATCTGAAGACATGTTCCCTCTCAGCGCTTGCTACGTGTCATCCATTGTCTATTGTCTGGATATATTTAGCGTCTCAGACACTTGATTTATGCGTAACTTCAGATGTATGTAGCTCCGTCACGTCAAACATGACAACTTCAAGAATATAACAATATCCGTGTCTTCGTCCGTCCTACACGTGACCCGTCGTATACAAGCACTGAACGCAGGCCAAGAAATGTTACTTACGACCTGTGTGATTGGGTAGGTTTGTAAATACCTATCACAATTGCCGTTTTAATGTCGTGCACTTATAAACACATTCTTAAACATTAATTAAACACTAAATTACATGTAAAAAAACGTGTTTTCACAACAAAGTCATGTGTTTGACCTTTTTTTGAAATTGTATATTTCGAACTATTTCTCTTGACATGTAAAATAAATATTTTTTGTAAAGGGAGGACAATTCATTTACTTTGAAATTAATTACATGTACATATGAAGAAACGAAACTACGCCGATAAGATTCTGTTGTATATTAAATTTTGTTTACATTTAGCTGTTACTTTAAATTCAGTAGAAGTAAATACTAGCTTACGTTTACACATGGTTAATTAATAAAAACAGGAATCTGTTTTACTATGGGTAGTGTGTAACGTCATGTCAAATGTATAATAACCTATGAGAGATTGATGATTGATTATCATATTCTAAACTGCCAATCGGGATCTGGATGGAATATCGATCCGACTTTCATTTGCTGTAACCGGTTGCATTTTAGTGGAATATTTTCCATAGTCTTACCTCCCGTCCTCCTCAAGAAAAACATTCGATTCGGCTTGGCAAAATAGGTACTGCATAAATTACTTTCACGTGTGACGTTATTTCTTCTGACAACTTTATGAGAGCATGTTGAGAGATATTTGTCCTGCAAAATAACAGCATTTGTATTTTATAAACATAAGGCCATGCAATAATTCCAGGCATCAACACCCGATACCACCCACAATACTGAAAGCTTCTTACTATGTCCGTAATGATGTGAAAACGTGCAAAACTAAGTGTCCACTGTACGATTGCGAGTACAAAAAATACAAACATAATGTGTTTGTGACTTATCAATATACCAGGTGATACCGACCGAGGAGATGAACGTATCTTGCTCCACCGGTCACGTCAGTCACAAACACAAGCAATGTATAGTATGACCAGAAATTATTGAGAATTTTAGGAATATGTTTATTTGGATTTCTAGTAAAAACAGCCTTGACCAGCTATCAAGTGCTTGGTTTCATTCAAGAGAGACAACTCCATTAGTCCTTTTTCATTAGTTTGTGAAGAGTTATCCACCTTTGTTTACTTGCTAGCAGACGACATTTTCAGTGATCCTCAGTATGGATGATTTAGAGAAGAGCAAGTTGATTTTAGAGTATTATAACAAGGACATCATATCAGCTAAAGTGATTTCAAGTAGAACAGGCATCCGTTTGTCCACTGTTTATCGTGTTTTGAAACATATTGCAAATGGATATGGCATTGAGCACCAGGGAGGCGCAGGTAGGCCCAAACAATTGACTGTCGGTGACAGGTGGCGGCTTGGTATTCTTGTTTCTAAAAAACAAACGAAGGAGTTTAGAAAACTTAAGGCTGGATATGATTGATAGAGGAACCGTGACTGTCTGTAAGGAGATAATTAGAACTGACCTGCATTCAATGGGTTGGCAGAAAAGTCGAGGAATTCCATCACCGATCATGAAACCTGAACAAAAGGAGCGAAGGTTGAACTGGTGCTTACAACATAGAAATTTTAACTGGGACAATGTGATTTTCTCAGATGAAAGTTCTGTGTGGCTGTTTCCTAATACACTGAATTTCTAGACCAAACAAAGTGAAAAACCTTTGTATAAGCGCCCAAAGTACAGTCCGAAATTTAACGTGTGGGGTGGCATATCTCTGTTAGGGGCAACGCCCCTCTGTGTATTTGAAGGGCATATGAACAGTGAGCGGTACACAGATATTCTCGAGGGACATTTACTTCCATCTGCTCACGTGTTCTATAGAATTTTTTGGATTTTCCAGCAGGACAACGACCCAAAACATCGTTCAAAGCATTCACAGGCCTGAATTCGGACCCATAATATAACATTATTAGATTGGCCAAGCTATAGCCCTGACCTAAATCCAATAGAAAATGTATGGGGACTTATGAAGGAAAGTGTCAATAAAAAAATCTAACACATATTGCTGAAATGAAAGAAGAGGTGGTCCGATATTGGGACAGCATGGACCATGACTTTCTAACTTCTTTGATCAGTAGTATGCCCCGCCGCATTGAAGCCTGCATTCCTGCACATGGTGACTTGACAAAATACTAACTGTTCACCTGTCTTTGAATCTGGAGTTATGTTCTGCTAATATTCACATTTAATACGTGAGTAATGAGTGAAAAAAGTACAAAACATTACAATCTTTAAATTCTCAATAGTTTCTGGTTGTATATGCTGGGCTTTGAAACGAGGAGTAGCCCTGCGAAGCCCTCAGCTTACGTGATGTCGGCTGAGCAGAAACATGAAACAGAAACTTTGTCTGCTTTACAGGACCAGTCATTTCATGCTTGAAACCGTCAATGTGTGACCTACTCAGTGGAAGGACATGATGGCAAGGTTTCTAATCCTCCCATCCTCGCCATGCTGGTGGTGTTAACTCAGAGGTTCATCCATGGTAAGACCCTGAATATGTAGAGGGCATTATTGAACGTGAGTCGAGATTCTTTGGAATAGTCTCACAAGACTGGCATTGTTTTCGAAAACTCCCACATTATTGTATCATTGAATCTTCTGTTCATTTCAACGCTAAACATTCAGGAGAAACATGTCAATTTAAGAGACATGTCACATTCGTATCAACACGTATACGTTCCAAGTTGTCCGACCTTCAGTTGTTCTGACTGCCTAGTGTTTAGTACCTCCTGATCTGTGAAATAACGGGACGGAGTGACGGGATCAATAACAGATCGATGATCGTAATGATCATCAGACCGAGTATGTACTCATCGCTGGAATACCAGTATTTCGGATTTGACATATAAACACAAAGCAGACAAACACAAACTGTGTTCCGATTCGTGTTCTGGGTTCCAGAGTATCAATCACGACTGCTGTATGCAAGGAACGAGATCCCTGTGACTTCCGCTTCCGCATTATTATGTGATTACGTCCCTTTTGTAGCCGAGAAGATCCGGGTTATAATTGGTCTTCAGTAACCCATACTTCTCGTAAGAGACGACAAACGAGGTCACTAGTCAGGCTCACTGACATGAATGACATCGATTCTCGAGGTGTTGACCACAGAACTGTCTGGTCCAAATGCGATTGTTTACAGACCGCCGCTATGGCGTTAAACAACAAACTAAAAAACATTTCCCTTTGAACATCAGACACATCGGTATTCTGAGGTGCTGAGAACCTTAGCAGGGGCGGATATAGCTTTTTCAACCCAGCAGAAAATGGGTACCCGGTGGGATAAAACAGGCGACCATAACCTTCTAGTGCGTGACAGGCAGCTTGGGTTATCCGGGGTAATAATGTGCTGTGCCTTGATTGTTAGCGCTGTTAGCATATTGTGGAGTTTGGCTCACTATAAATGGACACATTATTATGTACTTACGTGGGTCGATCAAAAAGTACGTAGACTAACTGTATTGTCGATGTCCAATGTTTGAAAAGCTTCCATTTCAGTTTGAAGGATACTTTAGCCAAATTTTCACACATTTGGGTAATGTGGTTAACGAGATATTAGTCATCACAACACGTTGCGGTACAATATTGCTAAACGATCTGTCATTTGGTACCTCTTGGATAACGATATGCCCTCAGAGTATACTGAGTCAAAAAAGAAACTTCACATTCTTTCTACAAGGTACTATAAAAGAACAAGATGGTAAGATGGTAAATTGTTATTATTTCATTGCTGAGATCTGTGTGATGTACTCGATACACTGACAGTGTCACAACCCGTCCATTAGGCTACACCGCCGTTCCAAAACATGGGTATACAGAATGTCAAGTCACAAGAATAAGAATGCGAAATTTCTCAGTTCAATATGGCCGCCCCGCGCATTCACCACTGCCAAACACCGTCTCCTCATCGACTGCCTGATGCTTGTGAACACGTGGTTGGGGATTCTGCGCCATTGCTCTTGCAAGGCAGCGCCAAGTTCCTGCAAATTCTGAGGTTGGTTCCTAAGACCACGAAGCCTTCTCCCAAGTGCATCCCAAACGTGCTCTATTGGATTAAGGTCAGGGGACCTCGATGGCCAGTCCATGACGTTGATTCCAGCGTTTTGAAGGAAATTTCGTGTCAACATCGCGGTATGCGGCCGAGCATTATCATGCTGGAACTGTAGACCTGGGCCATGAACCGCCCTGAAAGGAACGAGTTCCGGGGTGAGCACCTGGTCGCGGTAAGCAGCAGCTGTGAGGTTTCCGCGGATGACCAGAAGTCGGGAACGGTTGTTCCAACAGAAAGCACCCCACACCATGTACCTTCCACCCCCGAATCTGTCGACTTCCTGTACATAACATTGGGCATACCGTTCACGACATCGTCTTTACACTCTATGCCTGCAGTTCGCGAATCTAAGGGTAAACCTGGATTCATCGCTAAAGACGACTCGATTACAGTCTCTCTGGGTCCATCGGAGGTGACGTTGGGCCCACAGCAGACGTTGACGTTGATGAAACGGCGTCAATATTGGCCCACGATATGGACGTCGAGAATGGAGATTGGCAGCCGACAACCGATTTCGAATGGTCTGTGAGGACAGTCGACCTCTAAACATCTCAGCCCTGATTCGTGTAGCCGGCAGAAATCTGTCACGTAGGTGACGTAGGACGATTTGACGGTCTTCTGCTCGTGACGTCACACGTGGGCGACCCGACCTTTGGCGATCAGAAGTGGTGCCAGTTTGTTGTAGACGACCTCGCAAGTCATACACAATACGACGGCTGCATCCCATTGCTCTTGCGACGTCAATAACTGATCTTCCCGCTTGCAACATGCCAACGGCACGTTCACGTTGCACATTTGACAATCGTGGCATTCCAAGTACCGTTAGAACTGTGGTTTAAAAGTGTTTTTTTTCAATTCTTGAGGCCAATGCAAACACGTGCAAATGCAGAAAACTTCGATGCGAAGATCACGTGATCGACTGCACGTGCAAAACGTGATTTGGCACTAACATCATTTGCACGACGAATGGATGGGTTTGAGGCTTACGTTTTTCTAGAGTCGAAAGATAGGGATCCCATTTCGGATACATATATGTATCATCAGAGAAAACTTATTCATTATTTTTCAAATTACATTTTGTGAAGTTTCTTTTTTGACTCAATATATATCATATAAAATATGTGCAGTGTAGTAATGGATGACTTCCTGTCATAATCAAGAAGTATGTAACGGAGAAGTATTTAACAAGACGGGTTCATAATATGACTGTTTTTTATCTGAAATATAGACAAAGAAGGGGTTGGAAACATAATAAAACGATCGCTCATTTTCGAACAAGCATGCATGACTCATAATGGTCACAAGAAAGGTATAGCTAAACCCTTTTGATTTAGCACCCACCAGTTGTCAAGCTGCATGTACATGTACGTCAATCAGTTTTGACGTTAACCTACAATCCAGCTTCATGTTACAGCGTTTGCTATATACAGAACACAGAAAGTGTTTATAACGAATTGATGCATATAAAGTACATGTTTGCCCCTTCCACTCATTGTAAATTGTAGTCATAATGAACTATAAACGAACTGAGGTCAATATCCGTAGTCCGGAGAGTACGAACTACGCACACACACACACGCACACACGCACGCACGCACGCACACTTTGTTGTGAAGTGTCTGACCTGTGTTGTATGCCCCTCAGATTTGAATTTTATCGTTTAAAAATCTCGAGGAGTCGGTTTTTATACTCGTGATGTTACCACACACAAATAAGTTATGCACATTATTCAACCCCAATTATCTCAAAATATTGACCCCAAGTAGCCAAACGTAGCCCTTCAAATAGGTTCGGTGAGACGAGATTTATAGTTGCGTTGTCGACTAATGCACCTTGCCGACAGGGCATCGAACATCTGACCTCCCGCTCTCCAGTGCACCAAAACGACGATGGCTACGTGACGTGTTTTGTAATGACGTCACTACCAATCCCTGCTATCGACACATCGACACTTGGCTATTCTGGACAACATTTACAAAAAGGCCATTCATTGAGAGTAGACAAAGGTGAATGCGTTAAGTCTGCCAGCGATTCAAATTGTATTTCAGCCATGTGTGAGACAATACATGCACTAAGATAAAAAAGATCAGAACGTTTCCTTAGATTCGAATACAGCGCTAAAAGGCCATTTATTTATAGCACATGTACAGAACGGTTTCTCTGAATAATAGAACTAAGAGCGTCATCACAATGTTTAATATGTTGACAAACGTGACACATCGTGACATACTGACAAAACGTTCAAACGACACTAGCAAATATCAGATGTATAGACCACCCCCGTAAAATGAAAATGACAAACACGAAGCACTCGGTCATTCAGTATCTTGTGTACCCTCCTCGCGCGTCCAAGCCACAGATGCACCTTGTTCTCATTCCTCTACTAGAGCTCTGCGGAGTCCTGGGAGATCCACTGGTGCTTGGTGACGTGGGTACACGGGTAGGAGTTATCCCTGCCCAAACCATGAGCGACCCCCGCCAAATCGGTTATGCGTGGCCACAGTTGCATCTGTCATTCGCTCTCCTTTGCGACGAGAAATCCTCTGCCGACCATCATGGGTCCAAGGACAAATTGAATCTACTTTCATCTGTGAAGATGTTTCTCCAACATAGGAGTCACCGCAGTCACATTCTATGTGGTAAACCACACCTCAGGGGTCATGCTTCTGGGACGACCTAGGTCTTCCTGTGGCCTGCAAGAGGTTCTGGATGATGTTGCCTCTTTGGAAGGTGACGTCTATGGCAGCTTGCTGCTTCAAGAGTCGTCGGATGCGATGGTTAGCTGATCCTATGTATGGGAGACTGATGGTGAAGGGGGCTGTTTGTTGTCGGGGTGGTTTGGTTGTTTGGTCGAGGGTGTTTTTGATGGTCTGGTTGACAAAGGCGGAAGGGTATTCATTATATTTGGTGAAAACATATCTGAGGTGGTCCAGCTCGGCACTAAGAGATTTGGGGGCTGAACAGATATTCTTGGCTATTCTTGGTTAGGGTCGCGATGACACCTCTTGACCTGAATAGGATGACAGGAGGAGGAATGGATATACTGGTCGGTGTGGGTTGGCTTGCGGTACACGCTGGTGTTGAGCCTGTTTCCTTCTCTCTGGGCCAGGACATCTAGGAAGGGGAGTTTGTTGTCAGGTTCTGATTCCATGGGTGAACTGCATACGGGGATTTGGGGCGTTCAGGTGTTGGAGAAGGACGTTTGGGTCGACCGATGGGGGAGGATGACGAAAGCGTCATCAACTTTCCGGAACCAGCAGGTGGGTTGGATTGGGAATGTGTGGAGGGCTGTTTTCTCTAGGTGAGTCATGTAGATCTGTGTGATGTAAGAGGGGGGTAGGGGTAGGAAGCCCATGAAATATGTGATCTTTCCAGGTGAAGTAGGTTGAGCTGATGGAGGCGTTCATGAGTTGTATTATGCTGTCAGGGGAAAGGTGGGTGTCAGACTACAAAATTCGTACACTTTTTGAAGCAGTACACATCAAGACGATAGGTTCCCGCCCTCAACAGAGATGAAGGATACTACATTCCCAATGCCTACCATCACTTGATAAAGTAATCAATAATATTTCTTGTGTACATTACATGTTTCATTTCAACTATGTGCATCAACCCCATTCATTGTATAAACATCCACCTGGCTTCCTATCAGTTGTATAAGCTCTAATTCAGTCCTTGTATGTCACCCTACCGGCTTCCTATCAATTTACTCAATCTCTCATACAAACCTTGTACATCAACCTCATCTATTGTATAAACAACTCATTCCCTATCTACTGTAACAACAACTCCTGTATATATTCTCTCAATTTGTTACTCGTGTCATGTCAGAAGTTAACACTTTAGAGCATATGTTTCATATGATCTAAGTATCATAATCCAGATCAGCAGATTATATGATCATGGAAAACCCACCCGTAACTCCTTACAAAAATCTAAAAGAATCACTTTTCTCATCGATATAGAACATGTTGCCTCGTTTACGAGAACCACCCTTGAGTCTTTTCGGTTCATCGAGTTCTCGATTTAAGGTAGTGCATGCTTTTGTATGAAAGAGTGTATTCACATACTAGTAAATGTCGAGCGAATAGTGGTTTGAATTGAACCTTTGGGCTAAACAGAAACACACAAACATGCTTATGATGTATTTGAAGTTGGTGTCACAGTCGGGCCTTACGTGGGTAGTGTTTCAGCGTAATAAATATTTAATAACGTATTTGATAAATCCAGTTTTAAAGTTTTGTCGGCGGCTCAAATAGTTTTCACGCGATCTGTTAAAAGCATATTTATGTTCTTTATTAACTCATTAACATGTAGACAAGAACTCTATGTACTCAAAGGCCACTGAATCAAAATTGATCTTAATATATGTAATCTGTTTCCATATATAAGCGATAAATCAACTTCATGTAAATTTTTCTACCAAAAACATAAGCCTCCCTTAAAACCTGAACTCGGTGTGAGATAAAACTACCTGTTCACCTGTTCAAAAAACAAGATAGATAATAGTTTTAAGTGTCAAGAGTACTTACATTAAATGGGTCTCAAAAAATTCCTGAAGACTTATCCTATTGTTTCTCGTATTCCACCAGTGAGGTAGTTAATCCGATTCATCTTCAGAAAGAAATGTACTTTAGTGGATAAACATTTATATCATAAACCAGTGAATGTCTTCATCTGTTAGTAAAGTCAGCATAACGGCTCAATATGTGCATTTTACGAGGTAGTGTCGCCATTTTTAATGCGAGTGCAACTACTATTTTTTATGAATTGTGTGTCAATGGATATATGAAGCCCCTGTTATTGAGATCATTGAACTAGACTCCCATAAAGAGAACTGAGTGCTTCTGACCCCCGTGTCTACTCTGACGACCTCATGACGTCCGCGGACAATACAGTACGTATAACCTATAATCCCAGGTCCTAAAGATACATTATTCAAGAGCTTGAAAATGGTGTTTACACTTGAGCATTTTCCCGTAAACAGTCTGTGGTTTATGTATCAGTGCGAATGTTTGACGAGTAACAAACGTCAGTAGCGTTAATGTGTTTGTAGTTTGCCAAATTCCAGCTAAATGGCGGCGATCAAAAATAATCGATTCTAAACCAGACAGTCCAGTGATTCACATCATCAGCATCGATCTCGAAGTCCGCACAGGAGTGTGTGATTTTAGTTTTACGCCGCTTTCAGCAATATTCCAGCAACATCGCGGCGGGGAACCCCAGAAATGGGCTGCACACATTATCCCATGTGGGGAATCGAACTCGGGTCTTCAGCGTGACGAGTGATCGCCTTAACCACCAGGTCTTCACGGCTCTGTTTCTACGTGGAAACAGTCTAGGTTTTTCGCTGTACAAAGCAAGACCTGTATTTGCAGAAGTACACTGATGTGCAAAAGAAACTATACCGTTAAAAATAAATATAATGCAGCATGGGGTCTTTCTATTCACGAAATTAATTAAATGATAGCAATGATACAATAATACACATGAAGATACAATAGTCGACTGATTTGGGTTTAAAGCCGCTTTTAGCAATGTTCCAGTAATATCAGCCGACGTCTGAAATGTGCTTCAAGTAATGCACCCATGAGGGAAATCGACGCAGGTCTTCGGCGTGAGCGACGATTTAACCACTGTCCCACGATCCAGGAGAACAAAGGCACATTGTAGTTCATTGAAAACACAAAATACATAAACACGTTAAGATGAATTTTTCCTCCGTTGTAGAGCTGATATACCCACAGTCTATATCATACGTGTCCCCCATTGTCTTCTACACACGGAAAGTCTTGTGTTTGTTCTTCTCCAAGTACAGTCAGCTCTCGTTAATCCGACACTCATTAATCCGACAATCACGTTAATCCGACACAAAAAAAGGGAACCATTTAAAACAGAGATAATTACTCTCGTTAATCCGACATTCTCGCATTCCGACTCCGACACACCAATCTAGCAAGTGATCATTGTAAATACATTGTAAAAAAGATCCGTTAGTCCGACAATCAACACAGCCGGTCGGATGATCCGACCGTATACAAACAATTACACGTGAGTGGTAATTAGCGTGTGCCATACTGGCTGCTTGACACCGACGTCGGTGAACATCACACTTGTTAATTAGGAACACAGGATAATTAATTGAGATGCTTTAATCAAGAAATATCAGTAGAGCGAGCTGTATAAAATCGTCGCCTGAAAACCAGAGTGTTCTAAGTCCACTTTTGACAAAATTAGAGTTAGTATGCTCAGGGTAGGTTTTAAAGCATAATCTATTATACTAGCAACTTTTTACAGTGCTATCTAGCTTTGAAAGTGTTTTTTTTCAAACACAAACATTGTTCTATCTCCATGAAAATCACATGTTGTTAATTTTCGAGTGTTGTAAGTTGTCAATTGACCAATGAGCAAGCGCAATTTGATCACGTGACATTGAGATTTACCAATTTTGAAGTAATTGTCATCATGGAAATGGAACATTTTAACTCTGTTCTTATTTCTGCTCTATTTAATTCAATATAGTCCTTATGAAAGTAAAACAGGTTTAAACGACAAAAATACAACCTGGTAATAAAGAAATAACAATCAAATATCGATATAAAAATATTACAGCTGAGTTTTAGCTGTGTTTTGGACACTTAGAACACTTTGGTTTTGAGAAAAATCACGATTTTCTTTTGTCAAGTGTTCTACCTCCAATCATTTTTCATGAGTTTCTTATTTATTTCAATAGTTTGAGCATATAATTTGATATTTTCCGATACTGTTTAATATGTCACGTGCATGTGCAAAATTTGAAAGAATTCGATTGAAAAGTTTAGAAGATATTGTTGTCCTAAACTTCAAGATAGAATTTCTCGAAAACAGGTTTTTGTGACTTAGTACACTCTGGTATTCAGGCGACGAAATGTTTACAACCGACATGAGTTTTCATCACAAGATGTTTGTCACGAGTGCACCACCTGCTAAGCGACCCCTTGTAGACGTTACGCCATTGATCAAGAAAGAAATCTCCTTTTGAAGAAAGACAAAACCCAGACAACACAACAAGAAGTCATCACTTTTGCTGAGCAGAAGTTTGATGTGAAGATTGGACGATCAACCGTATCTGACATCCTGAAGCAGTCTGCTTAGTGGTTGAGCGTCTCTACGATTGATTCCAATGCTTCAAGCTATCTGAGGCCAAAATATATTGTGGAACACTTTACAAACATTTCTGACACACCACTTAGACGTGTTTGATGTTAATGACCATCAAATATTTTTTCAAGTTATAAATTATATATGTTATGATAAACGCCTTATCGTACATTAGACGTCCACATGTTATTATGGAATTAGTTTTATGGAAACTGTAACTTATTCAACATCCGGGTCATAATGGCAGCGGATATGCGGTAAAACAAACGTGAGTTTTGTGCCAATGTGGTCATGAAATAGATTTAGTCACGACTATTGACAGGAAGATGAGGTCGTATTCTGATCTGACGAACAAGTGAATGAGTGAGTGAATAAGTATATCTAGCCATATGCCAACAATATTACGGTGGGAGACACTTGTGTTTCGCACATTTTACACATTGTCTGCTCCCCAGATAGCATTCGGACGTTGGGCCAACGTTGGCAATGTTTGCAAAACCATTGCCAACGTTGGGCCAACGTCAGAATGCTATCTGGGTCCTAGTTTCCAGCAATATCACGGTAAGGTACACGAGAAATGAGCTTCACTCGTTGTGGAGAAGCTGACCCGGGACTTCGGCGTGATAAACGAATGTTTTAACCACTAGGCTACCCATCCAGTTATCGATTCAAATATTGCAATAACTGACATGACGTGTTGCACCTTAAAAGGGCCTATGTACTGTAGTCACGCACGGTAGTTGATGACAACCGGCTTTAAATCAAAGCCAAATCATTCCTGATTGTGAAAGATCACATCCCCTTTGGTCGCCAGAACTGCAACACATTGTCACCATTTGGGGGTCTGGCTTCTACTCCATACCGCCCCTCAGACAACCGAAGTTATTCTATGGTTATTCATTTGGTGGCATGTCAATAAAGCGAATTGAACAAGGAAAATCGTTGGTGTTCTTGACGTTCAGGATGTCACCGGCAATATTGTATGTGGTTTTAAGTCATGTTCTCATTGTGCATGAAATTCAGTGATATGTTGCTAAAAGCAGAACACGCCCACCTTTTCGGGAACACCTGCCCTCAGCACAAATACTCATGATACAGTCACAGTTGTACAAGACCCGTCAAGATCCGGCTCAGTAACCGTGCTTGTCGTAAGAGGCGACTGACGGGATCGAGTGGTGCGGCTTGGTTGAGACATGTCATCGTATCCCAATTGCGTAGATCAGTGCTGTTGATCACTGGACTGTCTGGTCCAGACTTGGGTGTTTACAGACCGCCGCCATATAACTGGAATATTGCTGAGTGCGGCGTAAAACTAAACTCACTCACTAACGCACTCATGGCATGTCATTCCGGTACAGATGTTGGAAATAAATAATGCATTCTTTGGCTACATTATTTTAGTATCATTGTCATATTCCTATTTGCATATATGTAATGTAAATATCATGTATATGTTTCGTAAATATAGGCAGGTGTAATCGAAATACTATGCACGTGTAATGTACATATCATGAATGAGTAATGTGCATACGATGTGTGTGTAATGAAGATGATGTATATCTAATCGACATACTTGCAAGTGTAATGTTCAAATTTTGTAAGGTTTAATGTTCAAATGAAGTGTGTGTAATATATGTATATGCAGATATAATGTACATGTTTTGTATATTGATTGTATAATTATGTATGTGTAATGTACACAATATGCATGTGTGACGTCATATTATATATGTGAAATGTATACGTTATAATGTGTATGTTATGCACTTGCAATATACATGTTATTCATGTTTAATGTACATGTTATGCATGTGTGATGTTGATATTGTGTATGTGTGATGTAATTGCTATTTACGTGTATTGTTGTTGCTACGTTGCAAAATCATTATAATGACCGATGTTACATTAATTTGATCAATAGCCAAATCCCCACTTGTAAACTCAATAGCATACCGGGACACGTTAACTCTGAAAAAAACACCCCTGAACTTCAACGTTAATTATATTTTGAAATACATGTCGTTGTGTAAAGCCATATAAATGAAATATTACATTCAATATGACAAACGTATTTGCAAGATGTATATAAAGGTTTGACATTGACGCATTATTTTCTGCACTGTGTTAAATATGATTTAATGATACTGACGCTGTAATCTCAGAGGAATCGAATAATTTTCCGTTTGTGCGTCAAGTGTGTGTATTTATATAACATATATCTTCCTCAATCTCACACAGCTGTGTAATAAGTGTCACAATGCTACCTGGGCAAACATGTCTCTCATGTGAAATCACCGAAGATCGATATTTATTTTATTACATGCTCAATTGTACAAGATATATTTATTTTTTCCATCTTGAATTTCATGCTTATCTGTCACCTACATATTTATCGTTTTTCTTTCAAATGAATATGTCTGGACACGGATTGTGTCCCTTGGACGAAAATAGATCCGCTGATCCGTTTCCGATCTTGAATTGGATCCGCTTTAGGCGGGTTGGTCAAAAATATCTGACGTGGTACGCAACAATTTTTTGAGCTGGGTTGCGTCCCTTCGGAGTGGCAGATAACAGTGTAAGAACCTTCAACTGAAAGTCGCTTCCAACTGTAACTATATCAAGTTGTTCATCAATATATCGTGTCCTTACTTAGTACTCTATCTTCCAAATGTCTCTAAGTGACGTTCACAGCGAAATTATACAGATATCTTCAATCGATATATATGTTTTTTATGATACAACAACTATTTCCATGTTTCCACAAAGTGAGACGAATACCATTGTTAAGCCGAAAATATTATTTGCAGTAGATATAACGAAGCGTTGGCCTCTGAATTAACCAGGACGAAATTTGTCCCGAATTATTAAAGATAGCCTGTGTGTTCTACAAGCAACCACTGTTCAGTAGATCAGTCATGTATACTTCCATAAGTAAAGGCATTATGCCATCGTTTAAGACAATGACGACACAATCGTTTCTAATTACTACAGGTTAACACTAATAACTGTTCCGGAAAAATGTTTGCGAGTGTAATGTTTAACAGTATATATAATTACTTTCATGAAAGCAAGCTGTTGTATAATTAGCAATCGGGGTTTCAAGCATGGTTATCTCCCAATTGACAGACACCCATTTGACAGACACCCAATTGACAGACACTGAACTAGAGGTTAGTTAGGGTAACACCTATGGGCATAATGGAACAGTCCACTGTCTTGTGAGTAGAGTAGGGTCAGCCTGAAACAGGTTCGTTACCGAGAAGTTTGATTGTGGGTAAATAGAACTTCGTTGTGATTAAATGATAAATGATTTCTCTTCTCAAAATTGATTTACTATCAATTACTGTCGAATATAAAACAGGTTTGTCACTGAGAGGTTTGATTGTGTTTATTGCAGTAAATAAGACACCTGCATTGCCATGTAAGATACGATTAATACGAATCAGTGTTCTAATTTTAACAATACTTTCTAAAGATTGTAACAGTTATTGGACATTCAAGGAAGTAATGAAAAACATTCTCACAGCCATGTCCACAGTCACATGATGCGTCATATTTTAAATGTTTATTCTAAATAAATCGTGCACTCGTCATATATCTTAATATTGTGTGCAAAACATATAACTTCTTTATTCGATATGAATAATATTTAGGTTCACATTTGTCTTTATTTGATTTACATGATACAACAGTGTCGCAATTTGTAATAGCTAAGCTAATGCCGACTCCCCTTAGACTAGAAGGTTAAACCGAAATGTTGATGACAATACACTTTTTACATATAGCAGCAATGAAAATTCAAATTCTTTTCGTCCATCTTTCAAAATAAATAATATAGCTTCAGTTTGTACCTGTGTTTTTACTTGGACTATTCCATTATAATGTGTAGGTAACAGGAAGTAGATAATCTGTTCACTGAACCGTAAATGTTGTTGTTTTAAGGTGTCTGCGAACTGGCTGTCTGCGTAATGGGAGGACACCTCAAGCATTACTGTCCATCAACGCATAGAGTTTAATTATAACATATTTACAGCGTCTGCTAACTATTGGGATGTATGCTGTGTTGCATCAAAACAACCTGATACTGCATCCTTGGTCTTTATACAAATCAGAAAAGTATGGCATGAAGGGTGCAGAAGAAGTCAACCTACAAGTAATGAGTTATCGTAGCCCAATCGTATGTGTAAATGTGGGAATATCGCAACAGCCAATCCCAACCTGGATGCATAAATGCTGGAGTTCAAAAAGGGTGTCTGCTTGGGCCTTTACTTTCTCGGTCCTTTTGTACTCTTTGTTGTTTACGAAAATGACATTGCTTGTAAATTACACTGTATGACAAGACGTTATGTCGGCGACATATAGGTATGTCTTAGAAGATGACGGATGACAAAGGAGACACAAACTTTATGGATAATAACTTCTTTATTATACTGTAAAGTGAAGTATCGGTACACACCACCATGCTTTTGTCGAGCACGGACCTATAAATGGATGGGGAAGGATTAACAGTAATATCAGTTATCATACATGCGAGGAGTTAACAAGGGTTGTTTGACTATTATGAACAGTGAACACATAACGAGGAAGCCAATAAAACAGGAAGCTAATATCATGGCCCAGTGTGTACACTGAAGTCAATTACGTACTTTGAATGCGGATATAAGGTGGGGATGGGGTGGTACGGAGGATTAAGTAAGGAATTAGAACAATTATAATTAAAAGTTGCACGCAACCGGTCCTCATAAATATTACCCTAGACATTAATTAAGCTATGAAACTGACTTCAAACCAATTTCTTCAAAATTAGTTAAAATATGGCTTCATCCGATATTACACTTAGAACATCGACTGTAAAAATATTTTAAAAAAACTCAGAAACTCATGTCATTGGACTGAGATTGGACTAACAACTAGTCTGTGGAATGAACACATTTTACAGGAAAAAGTACAGTTCATAATAAAAAACATATATGTAATAAAAACGAGCCCTGAGACTTTTTTCATTTGAACTGTGGAAATCTAGACTTGCCACATATTCTAGACTTGCATGGGCTTTCTTGGATATATTTGTTTCAGGGTCTGTATGACAGACTAGTCCAAGATACACGTATGAATCCTTGTACGACTGACTACCAAAATACAGAACTCCCTGTAGTTCCCTTTATCAGATCGAAAATTCCTGTCTTATTGTTTCTTCTTCGATGTCAAAGGAAAAACAATCAGATACACAATTCTGAGATACAAGTGAAGTCGATTCACCTATGACTGACTGACTGACTGAGTTTAGTTTTACGCCGCCTTTAGCAATATTCCAGCAATATCACGGCGGGGGATACCAGAAATGGGTTTAACACATTGTGCCTATGTGGGGAATCGAAACCGGGTCTTCGGCGTGACGAGCCAACGTTTTAACCAATAGGCTACCCCAACGCCCCAGATTCACCTATGATGTGTATAGAAGTAGTATAAACACCATTCGGACTGCAGATATGCAAATGCATGTGTATCATTATTTTATTATGTCCACCCCTTATGCTCAACATCATCTTTGTGATGCAGTTATATTTCTCCTGACAAGAGTAGTCTCAGCTGTGAATGGGTACCTCGTAAGGATGGGAAAGCCGCAATAACTCGGTGCGCCTTGTGGCAGCAAGAGTTGTATGATCCCCAGGGAGTTGAGATTGAACATATGATGTCCCGTTGAGAATGACCTCCAATGATCGAGGAAACAAATACCAGCGCCTTGAGCATGCACTAGTGCGTGGATATGTGCGCTATATAAATATCCAATAATAATAGTCTTATACTGTGCAAATTGTGTCGCATACCCGTACAATATCCGTATCAGTTCACATTCCAGATTTTCATTGATAATGATACTTTGTTTGTCTGCACGTGGCTTTGCTGATGAGTGATGGCGGAGACAAGGAGGAAAACGTTGAGGACTTGCTTCACGTGAAGCGGGTAGTGGGGGCACCCTAGTGGTTAAAGCGCCCGCTCGTCGCGGCGAAGACCCGTGTCCGATTCCCCACATGGGTACGATAAGCAAAGCCCAATTCTGGTGACCCCCGTCGTAATATTGCTGGAACAGCGGCGTAAACTAAACTCACTCACTTGAAGCTGTCACCCCGACTGAGATGTTTTTCAAAGTTCAGTAACACCAAATCAGGAACAGTCGTTTACTGAGCGGTTCCGTAGCCTTCACTATAGCTTGAATCACCTGTAATAACTGTTAAGGATTTTATTTAAAACAGATTCCCCTAAAATATAACGTTACCATAGAAGTCAGTGGGAAAAATGTTGTTTTGTGCGACCTAAAACTGAATTGACCTATGTATTGCTCTAGTCTCTGTGGCTTCAAGAAACGTTCTTCAGTATTTACAGTGTTCTTCATAGTGTGGCTCTCTGATACCGGATTAAACAAATACGGTGAGACCGCAACTCTTGTGACTAAAAAATACCAAAAAGTATAATATCCATTTGTTATTCCCTATATTCAGTGCAGCATGGAAACTGAGTGACGTGCCCCAGTTTGGAACTTCCTTGTATGTCGATCTGCATTACATTACACATTCAGAACAATATACTACAGTTCGGCGTGAAAAAGCGGTGTTAAATGCGATTGAACCCGGAAATTATCCGGACTAATTAATCTTTCTCAATCTCGTTATGAGACATAAAGCTGTTTAACAAGATGTAATGGATATTTTATGAATTATTAATAAAATTAATTTATATAAACTTGAAGGAAAACCTTCATATTTAAGTAAAAATTTCTCGTCCTGAAGTGTCGCGCCAGAGGTAGTAAAATCCCCCCTCAGTGGCAATTGTGTGAATATTCCATTGCATTCCACTTGCAGTTTTTTTCTCATGCATATCTAGGTTTTATATGTGCAGCAGAGAAGATCCAGTGACATAGAATTCATTTTGCTGATAGATATGCATCAGAGGACACAGAGCATTAGTTCTTTTCTGGTTCGCCAGAAAGTCTAATTGTAAAACTACAGTATCACAAAAATAGCTCAATGTTTCAATGTTTAAATCCATGAGAAAGATACATTTAAAACATGCTTCATGTCTCAAGCTACTGGAAATGAGTTCCTGAAAACTAAGTTTTTGGCATACTACTCATCTCAAACATTCTAAATGTAGAGGTCATTGCTTTGCGAGAAGCATAGTATATTACATATAAACAATACCACATTCGGTGGTGTATTTTCAAAAAACCCGTAAGCGCCTACTGAACACGAACTAACTAGTCTTTGATAAACACACAGAAATTGGAATAACATCTAGACATTGTTGCTAAGACAAAGAATGGCTGTTGGTCGTGGAAATGATTTATCCAAAACAAGTTTCTATTATGTCTTTAGGAATTGACGAATTACCAAATACAAGCGTCCTTTTCCAAACATGTATTGCCGCTTGCCTACTTTTGTACATTGAACACGAGTTCAGGTGCGATCTCTTATAGACGTGCTCATATTATCAATCACTGGTGTGCCTCGTCCAGACTCCAATATATTCAGTCCGCCTTGGTATTGATGTAATAGTCTTCAATGGCACTTAAAACAATATACCTACCCCAATACATAGAAATGTCCAGGTGTAATCAACCACGGAACTGTGATTTCGTTGTGAATTAATACCACGTTTTGCTTTAGGTCTCTCTGTCGTCTAGTGTGACTCGTTGACTGCCTTGACCATAGGGGCGGTGGGATAGCCTAGTGGTTAAAGCCTTTGCTCGTCATGCCAAAGACCCGGGTTCGATTCCCCACATGTCTGAAACCCATTTCTAGTGTCCCCTACCGTGGTATTGCTGGAATATTGCTGGGATATTGCTAAAAGCGGCGTCAAACCATATTCACTCACCTTGATATTTTCATCCTGCAGGCAGTTATTATATAGTTTTACAAGACTTCACTGATATCTAAATATTAATTCGAGTGAGTGTGAGATTGTATAAATAATTATAATGTTTATGCGAATATTTTGCTTCGTACAGTACAATCTTTTGTCATGTGATATTGCAAAAACGAATTTTCTGCTCAATTTAGAACATGCTTTGCCATTATAACTTGTTATTTTAAGTGGCTAATGGCCTTAAACATTGTGAAATATAATATTCCATAACGCGACGTTTAACCTCAACTGTTAGATTGTCACCCGTGAAGGTCCGGGCTAGAATTGATCTTCAGCAACTCATGCTTGTCGTAAGAGGCGACTAACGGGATCGGGTGGTCATGCTCGGTGTCTTGACTAACACATTTCATCGTATCCAAACTGAGTACATCAATCATGCTGTTGATCAGTGGATTGTCTAGTCCAGACTGTCGCCATATAAACAACAAACAAACAAAACGAAACAAATCTGATGGAGAATCAACACATTAACCCCATATTACAGGTACAATTCAGCACTATTGTTTTGACATATGTAGAATAATTCTAAACCAAAATCAATAAAATTCTCGGAGGAGGCACCAATTTAGATGGTAACATGTTAATGTCCGCGAATTGCGATAGACGTTTGCTCATTTTACAAACCCTTCAAATAATTATGAAGTCGCGTGCCTCAACTGGTCTACAAACGAGTTGGTCTCTAGCTTGTGATTTTATGAACTCTTCAATAACCAAAAAACCTTCAACAGAATGCACATCCAGATTATTTGAAGCATTTTATCAACTCGTCGAACCTCAAACACCAGGTTTTAAAGGCTAGGTTGGTGAAATATTCAGTTTAACACCATTTCCATAGTCAAAGGAACATATAATAAATCAGAGTCGATTGCAGGATTCCGACTGTATTTGTCGTTGTATATCATGAGCGTGTCCCTTCTAATCACAGTCAAATAGTGATGCTGCCAGGTGTGAACATATGAAAACGGTGCATTGCGGTTTCTGAATATGACAGCATCTTTAACCAAGGATATCCTTTGGTATTTGATTTTGTTCGATTCCATTTCAAATTAGGAATACGAACCCCATACAATTAAAACATGAATGCTGGCCATTTGTGAAACAATGCAGTTCATCTGAGCCACACCCGTGAATATGCGGGTTAGTTTCGGGTCTTCAACAGCCCATGTTTGTCGTAAGAGGTGACTAACGTGATCGGGTGGTCAGGCTCGCTGGCTTGGATAACACATGTCATCGTATCCCCCCTAGCTTAGATGGAGGCTCGGGGGCGGTGGGGTAGCCTAGTGGTTAAAGCGTTCGTTCGTCACGCCGAAGGCCCGGGTTCGATTCGCCACATGGGTACAATGTGTGACGCCCATTTCTGGTGTCCCTGCCTTGATATTGCTGTAACATTGCTAAAAGCGGCGTAAAACCCAACTCACTCACTCACTCACTAGATGGATGCTCGTGATGTCAATCACTGGATTGTCTGGTCAGGACTCAAGATTATGTACAGACCGCCGACATGGAGCTAGAAAACTGCTGAGTGCAGCCTTAAAGAACAAACAAATCATGAGAACCAACATGGCCGGGTCCTACCTTGTCTTTGGGTTGGAGAAACATACATGTTGACATTTGATTGTATTCAGAGATGAATTCTTTGCAAAGGAAAGAGAATTGTTCAGAACGTTTCTTGTTTTATTCATTTGCGCTTGGCATATTTGTAATGACATTGAAAAGAGATATATAAGTAACTACTATAGCAATATAGGTAACTCATACAAAGCTTCATAAGAAGATTCCGTGTGTAAAATGACAGTTTAGCGACATATGGAAATTGAACATAATTATTTTTTAAATCTAAAGTGCACTTTGTGTGCAAATATGCCAAATTGGAAAAAAAATATCTTTAGACTTAGTGATTGTGGTAAAACAATTGCCACCATCAACACCAACTGTGAGAATTGTGAATATATGAAGGATGGAGCCTGGAGGTTGGAGAAAAACAGAAGCCAAAGACATTTAGACTGATGGATGTGAACGAAAATTGAACACAAAAGTTGCATTGAATTACCAATGTATCACGAAACATGTTGAGTTCTTTGCCGAAACTATATCAAATGCCTCGAGGTATCAACGGGTGCTTGTCTTGAAACTGGGCGTCAAGGCACGTGCTGTGTGACAAAAAAGAGTAAACCCATCGTCTGTCGCTGCTGCCTCGTTGTCTGGCATAACCCGTATGGGCATAATATACTTGAATCAATATACTTGAATATGACGTTGAAAGAGAATGACCCGTGAAGATCCTAGTACACTTGGTGGTCATCAGCCCATTAATTGAAGTGCGAGTCTCTTCATGACAGAATTGTATCGCATTTTTGCACAGACTTATTTGTCGGATGATTCTCTTGTGAAGCGACCCTTGAAGATCCGGGTTAGAATTGATCTTCAGCAACCCATGCTTGTAGTAAGAGGAGACTAACAGGATCAGGTGGTCGGGCTCGCTGACTTGTTTGACACAATGGATGATCATGATGATATTCACAGACATCAGTCATATAGCTGGAATATTGCTAAGTGTCGTGCCAAACAACAATCAAACAAGAGCGATGCCAACTCTCTTCTGTTACACCGGGGTTCGGTGGGGTAGCCTGCTGGTTAAAGTGTTGGCTCTCACGCCGAACACCCGGTTCGATTCGCCAAATGGGTGCAATATTTTAAGTGCATTTCTGGTGTATTCCGTAGGGATATTGCTGGAGTATTGATGAAAGCCTTAGACCATACTCACGTTAAGGTGGTATTTGGGGCCCCGCAGTGCAGTATGCTTGATGCCATAATGTGTTTATCTGTTACGAGAACGGCGATATTTCAAAGTTGAAATTAATTTCTATTCTGTTGCCAAAAATAAAAGATCAATAATATATTTTGTCCTGAGCCCATAATAGCGCATGGTAATGCATGGTCACGTATAGTTATGTGAAAGTCACTATCTATTTTTTCTGCACTAGCCGTGTACACTCATGGGGTTTCAAAGTTGATGGTGAGATGAATTTAAGTGGTATGCCTGAAAAATATCGGCATCTAAGAAATAGAGCCACTGCTCGTGGATACGTGCCCCCCCTGCCCTCTCCGTCTCACAGTCCCTCAACAACCTTATTTTCTCTCTCGCCCAGCCCTCTCTGTAACACAATAGCCGTAAATGAAGCAAGTCTAGAACTCAGGTTCTGAATCTCCTAGCTCACTGGGGATACTTTGAGATTTCAGTGTACTTATTTGCAGTCAGTGTGTAACCTCTGCGACACGTGTGATGTTTACGATGGATTTCATTCGATTTTGTCTGCCCTTTCTTCAAACATTATCGGAAAACAGATATCCCAAACCATTATGTTAAAAAAACAATGTGTCTGCATATTTGTACCTCTTAGGCCGAGAGAGCGGTGGTGGTAGCCTAGTGGTTAAGACGTTTCCTCGCCACGCTGAAGACCCGGGCTTGATTGAAGCTCATTTTCTGGTGTCCCCCGCCGCGATATTGCTTGAATAATGCTAAAAGCGGCGTAAAACTAAACTCACTCGCTCTTAAGCCGGGTATTACGTCCTGTTCAGTTTCTTTATAATGATGTATATTATGAAACTAAGCGTTTGCTGGCCCATACGCTCTTGGTCTCACCTTGACCTTCACACGGCGACTAAATACACCATTAGCTATATCGGTCGAGATTCAGCTCATACATCATGGTCCTTTTTTCCTGCCACGGTGTCGTGCAGCGAGGCGCTGCTGGTGTTGTCTGTTGATACATCGTCCGTCTTCATCTGATAAGTGTCAGTAACACTGTATGTACCACTGTTTAGTGTGCTGATGAACGACCAAGAACAGCCCTTCTTACGGCCAGAAGCCAGCAATACACAAGCCTCAGGGCATTGCCTTGGGGCACTCACGTAGTCGATGGTAACGCATTTCGACTCCCAATGCTGTCGGGTAATGTGTTATGCTGAACATAAAGGGTGATTACCTATTGTCCAAGTTGCATGAAATATAATATTTACTGTCCAAGCTGCAAGAAATGTGATATTTTAACGTCTCTGTTGCAATAAATGTTATATTCTAGTGTTAAAAATGCATATACAAGCGACAAAATCTCTTCCATATCCATAGGAAATTTAAGCCAAATGCTATTCTAACCTAAAAGTTGTATGAAATGTGAAAAGCTTTTGATGAAGCTGTAGAAAATGTTATTTTGGAGGTCAAACTTTATGAAATGTGATAACAATTATTGTCCAAACAGCATGAAATGTTATTATCCTGGGCCCCGTTTTACGACGATCTCGTAAGCCTAAGATCTCGTAACTGTTCTGGTAACATTCGTACCTCCTATATTGTAACATAGGAAGTAGGGGTGACTACAGAGGGGGAAACAGCTATTGCGATAGCAATAGTCGATTGCAACATACATCAATGTATAGTTTATATGAAATAAAAACAAGTTGAGGTTGTTTCAGTCGCTTTTAAAAACTGACAAGAAACTTGAAACCCAGATCAAGTAAACAGTTAAAACATAAATGTATTTGTTATTCACAATTTCAAACTCCGAGTCGCATGTCGTGTTTGCCGCCATGTTTGGTAACAGGGGCGGATAACTCAAAATCAAAGTGAACGAATTTGGTACCTCCTGTATTATGCGCTACGCATTTATCAACTGAATTACTAAACTATCGATAGTCACACATACTATCGATGCATCGATAGTTTTTCTTTTCTCATCGAATAATTGCTATCGGGGACTCAACAATTGCAATCTATCGACAGTTCGATGCATTTTTACAGCACTAATAGGAAGAACGAATGCTACGAGAGAGGTTACGAGATCTTAGGCTTACGAGATCTTTGTGAAATGGGACCCTGGATCCATAAAATGCGGCACTCCGTCTGCCTGTCCAGTTTCCGTTTTCTCTCTCTAAACAAAGTTAACATATATCCAACATGGAGATATACACCTACGGGAGGAAGATGTACACTTGAAACAGTCACAGAGACACTGCCTCAAGACAACCATGCATCAAATGCATTACCAGTTGAATAACTAACTAAAGTACTGACTTCATTAAAATAGGTAGTTTTGATAAATATTAAAATAACGATGTTTTCCACCACTAGGCCTTTTAATTTGGTCTCGTAGTCATCATCCAAAATACCATTTTAGAGGTAAAACTAACAAACGTGTGCATATTATCAACAAATTTAGAAACATGTTATAACATACGTCACAATCAACAGTGGGTGGTAATAACTACCTGCACCACTGTTTAGACCGGAAGATGCATTTGCACGTGCGTGGTCATGGCTGTTGTCCAATCGACAATCAAAGCTATGAATGAACTCGTAAAAATAGTAAACTTTCAATAACCTTCAAATCAACTGTTTGTATATTAATTAGGATAAAACAAATAAAGGATGGATGGTATATGACGTTTTTCATAAAACATATTGTGTACGCGAACCTGTGGAGAGTACATTTCATTTGCATACTATAGCTTGCATCAGAAACATACATTTAGACTTTGCTGAAATTTCAAGAGGTAAAAATGACGCGATTTGCTCTCCTGTAAACTCGTCTATTTCGGATTATTTTACAAAAAGGCGTTAAAAACAAAAGTTGGGAAAAACGATAGTCATAGGATATTTAACAGTCAAACTTTAAATGTGTTCAAAACTACGAAATATGTGCCCAAAACCATTTTATTTCAATTTTCGTTAGTACTATAGTTCTAGTTTGGTATATTTTTATCTCCAATCAAAAATGGATGTATACTTTGTTTTTTCTCGACAGTCCATATAGCTTAATGTTAGAGCATTCTTACAGATTTAGACCTCACTGTTTAATTTACAGGCTATAAATTCAAATGCTATTGATAAACATGAAAACCAAGTCTATCTACATATGCATGTAGCCTTTTCGTCTTTTGTTCATTTTTCGACACCTTTAAACATGGATCAATACTTTCAGTTGCCAGTTTACATTTGGAAGGAGTGAGTGATTGAGTTAATATTTAGCGTCACATCAGCAATATTTCAGCCATATCGTGACGAGAATAATTTAATTTACATCAATATAAAAATCAATAAATTTAGAACGTAAAAACCTGTCACCGAAGGACAATAAAAATACTAGAGCATCACACATATAAATGTACAACTAGAACGATATCATAAACTTAAATCACTATAGACGATACAAAACAAAAACGGCCTATAGATCACCAACAACTGAAGGTAGATCACCATAATAGGGACCCCAGCTGGATTTACACCATGCCTTCACCCGTCGGTGATTGTGCTGAGTTTCAGCCATCATTGAAAACAACAAATATTATACGATTAAAAGTTTGGTAGAGCTTAATTCACCTCTCAGGAGGACAATAATTTTAAGCTACTTCAGCCCCCTTTGGACATTTTGAAGGAAAAAACCCGACCCCGTATAAATATTTGGAATTTAAAATGTTCAATGTTAAATGTCCCACCCTCCAATCCCCCACAACTGTAGCATCAAACTTACAAATATAACATCACATTAGGTGACTGACACGTGAGTATTTCAACTCTGAGGAATGCTTTTCCAGACAGTATTCAGATGAGATATGACGAGCCGTTTAACAGCTCAATCAATTCAAACAATCATCATGTAGCACACATCCGTATTCGCTGTTTGTGTGTTAAAGCCATGTCGTGCTAAAATCGTTCACTGTGGATTCACATAACATATTTAGCTAAGCAGAAAATTCTACATATTTTCGCCCACGACAAATACAGATACAAGAAGTTTCTGCCCAACAACTAGAGCGGGCATGAGCAGAAACTGTTAAGTCCAGCTCTCTCGTTCTACCAATTACTGCCCTTCAAACAGTCAATGTAATTGAATAAAGAAACCCAAGTTCCGTGATGGCTCACGTCTAAAAGAATTCTATCACTAACAACGATCTTTTTGTAGCAAGTCATCATCGCCTTAGTCTAAATGCTGTCAGAAATCGTTGCTGCAGGCACCACGTCTTGTGCCCCGAAGCAACCGAGCCACGCGGTTTGACGACTGACTTCCCAATACTATTAATGCTAACACTATGGGTGAAATTTAACGTACAAATTACAGGTCTTTGGCAATCTCTCCGGGAGCTTCTCGATGACCCTGCGATCTCTTTGGCCAATTTCGAATAATCAATGGATCATTCAGCGCCTAATAAAACTTGGCTGATTCAATCTCTGGCGCATGGCTCCGATTTGCAAGTATAATAAAGGTAATGCGCAACAGATTAATCATTTTGCTGACTAGGCATGCTTGAAAACCTGTGGCAGGAAGCCCTGGAGCATTGATGTAGTTTTCCTATCAATGTGTTATGACGATAATTGATTGTGATTTTACGTTTGACTCGATTCCGCATATTGGTGTAAAAACATGGTTTACTGACCTTATGGATAGATGTATTGCATTTGAATGTGTTATGCAATTCCATATTTTGAGTGAGTTTGGTTAAAAGTCCCTTTGAACAATATTCCACTAATATCACGGCATGTGAGCTTGATGCAGGAGGAAAGCCCACAGTGACGGGTTGCTGAGACGTTGTCCACTTTGGTGATGGAGAATTGTGCTGAAATATCTAATCGGATGATAGGATCGAACTGGGATTCGAACCTACGATCATTGGTTTTTAGTGTGCCAAGGGACGCAGCTCCGAGACAATTCCAGTCGTCTTAGCCAACTCGGCCACCCAGGTTTCCTGTGTATATTTCGGCTGCTTCTGTTCTGATATCATACTCAGGATTATTCCATTATACATTTTGTTTCAAGTAGATATTTACAACAACAATTTATTGTGGGGTTTTGTGAGCTTGAATCCTAGTTGTCATGTCATGTAACTATGTTGATCGGCGGTGAAGTAGCCTAGTGGTTAAAGCGTTCGCTCGTCACGCCGAAGGCCCAGGTTCGAATCCCCACATGGGTACAATGTGTGAAGCTCGTTTCTGGTGTCCCCCGCCGTGATATTGCTGGAAGATTGCTAAAAGCGGCGTAAAACCATACCCAGTCAGTCAGTCAGTACTAAGTTGATATTTGTCAGACTGCGAAATATGTAAAAATGCTATTATCAAAATGACCTGTTCACTATATCAACACAACGTGAAAGCTACATCTAGTGAAAATGATGAATATACACAATTGAAATGAAACAGATACATCTATGTGTTTCATCTAATTTTAACGTCATCCCTTATAAACATTCTGCAAGCATCTTCAACTAGAAGAAAGATCAACGGAAAATACCAAATGGTGTATTTTAACTTGTTCTCAATGCATATTGGGAGAAGGACTGACCCAGTTGTCTCAGGAGAAGAGTAATGTTATTTCCCTTATGCCTCCTTTGCATACCACGGTCCCGGGTTCGAATCCAAGGTTCACCATAGTGGGAAACGCCAAAGCCTTCATTACTCCGGTGTTTCATCCTACTTTCCCTTTACATGTTGTAATGTAACTTAAATGCTATTAGCAGCGTCATTCCAGCTCACTTACTTTACTAACAGACCCGCGAAGGTCCGGGTTAGAAATGTTCTTCAGCAACCTGTGCTTGTCGTAAGAGGCGACTAACGGGATCGGGTGGTCAGGCTCGCTGACCTGGTTGACACATGTCATCGGTTCCCAGTTGCGTAGTTCGATGCTCATGCTGTTCATCACTGGATTGTCTGGTCCAGACTCGATTATATACAGACCGCCGCCATATAGCTAGAATATTGCTGAGTGCGGCGTAAAATTAAACTCAGTCACCTTGCTAACAGCAACAAAGCTATTTCCGTTGTAATGGGAAATGCAATATTGTAAACACAAAAAACACTTTTTTTTTCGTCACAATAATATAATATTCGAAACGTCTGTATACATGAAACCATAGAGTAAACGGTGCTAATATGTTTCCATGTACATGTGAAAGACACATACACTTAAAAATAATACTTTTCAAAACGATATTTTTCCATGGACAGTGCTTCTTTGTAATCCTGTATCAGCCTAATGCTATCCCGGTTGAATAAAAAGCATAGCAATCAGTGTCCTTTCATAGCCACACCATCTCTAATTTCTGGAAAATTATCGTGATTTGCAACCAACACTAACCTCCCCCGTATTCACGACGACGCTGCCAACGATTTCCAACAAGAACACATCACCAGACTTTCACCAGGGAAGTATATGCTGACCAGACCGACTTTCCCAATAACAAATGTGTCATTAAGCTTCACGACTTTTCGTTCGTCTATAAATCCCTCATTCCAGTCCAATAATTGCCCTCGATAAAACTCCTCTCACCCAGGCAAGTTCTCTGTGTACACAAAGAGTGTTTCAACACTCAGCCTAAGGGGCGATAATTTGTCCTTTATTCTTGACTAAAGTATAGGTTCTTAATGACCAGCAATTCAACGTTTGCTGTATATTTAACGCCAGTTGTGGTTTGGGGGGTAGTTTCGGAATATTCATAAAACACCCATTTAGCTTGGCGTCAGGGATATGGCTAAGACAAGAAGCCGTTTCTTGGTTCAATTATTTTAAGCGACGGGGGTAATGGTAGGATACTCTCCTGACCCCTATATTTATCTCATGTTTCACTTTCCTCTGCCAGGGCAATGTATATCACCACTACTATTGAAGTATGCTGTTGTGTACATATATCGGTGTCTAAGTATATATCATTTTTGGGGTTTTATCAGCTTCTCTGTCTACATTCACAGGAACCATCACTCTCAAGAATACATCGAAATCTACTTTTTTAAACACATAAAATATGAAAGTACAGACATCTTGCTACTCACATCTATTCTCATACAGACACCTTTTTACGTTAAGCAGTTTCGAGACTCGTCAGTCAGCATTCATCCGCAGTTCACAAACGTTTCTTATGTTTTCAACCAATATTCATCGAACTTCTGAATGGCACAGTGACATAATCGTATGCACAGAAAAAGAAAACGAGGTAGCACGGTTTTATTCCGGATTCACTCTGCCAAACCACATTAAGCTGAGGTGGTAGTGGGATAAGGTAGCCAAGTGGTTACAGCTTTCGCTCATCACGCCAAAGACCCGGGTTCGATTCCCCACATGGGTACAATGCGTGAAGCCCATTTCTGGCGTCCGTCGCCGGGATATTGCTAAAAGCGGCGTAAAACTAAAGTCACTCACTCACATTCAGCTGTCCTGCCTTTCTATTGGCATTACGCATTCTCAGCTTGAATGAAAAGAAAACAATGTTGCTGTGCTCAAGAAGAAAAAAACCTGAAAGATATAAACGGATGATAGATTGACAATATTAAAAGAATGTAATGAGCAATGGGTATCAGAGTGCTGCAACGGTTAAATTACTAGGTTCTCAAGTTTAAAACTCTACGATAAAAAGCCAACAAATCCTCTTGGCATTCTCGGGGGGTTGGTTAAGTAGAAACATCCATTTAACGTTGTTGTGCATCATCATTAGATCCGACTGCTTCAGCATCAACTGCCAGCGAGAAATAACTATAATCCATGTAATTATTTAAAGTAAGAACTTTATGAAGGATCTGGTTTAAGGCAACCGGACACTTAGAATCTCATCTTATTTCCCCGGTTCAAGTAGGCGTAGCCGCAGTTGAGTACTTTGTTGTATATTGTTAGCACATACGCGTGCAACAATGTCTTTCTACATATGGTTAGAATTTGCCAGATATACCTCTACCTTTGACATACACCTTTGGACTTGTGTGTATATTGCTACACATGCTTAAAGTTCGTCAAACGAGGTTTCAAGAGAGGTACACCTTCCCATTTGACATACAGGTATGGAGAAGTGTGTATATTGCTACTAATGTAAATAATAAGACCACTTGCCTAAGATGAGATCACATGCTTCACGCGGGCTTCGTTGACTCTCAGCAGTCAAGCTTTCATATACCTGGAAATCCACCGAGTGCGGGGTTAAACAAGGAGGCAACTCTGCCCAATCTTAGTCGAACGGCTCCCGTGCCCCTTGATATAAGTATGATACTGTTCAACTCATTCACTCACTCACTCTCGTAAAGGAACAATTCCCTCAGTTGCAACCTTTCAAGCTCGTTTTATTCAACACATCACTGCTACGACATTCAATTACAACCTTTGGATTAACTTTTAATATCTACAATATCCATAGATCGATGGATCAAAGACCACGCTATGGGGATCAATAAAACAAGCATGTAATAACGAATTTGTTTTAAATCAAAATCAATCGCTCACTTCATTTGTACTCAAATTTGAAGTGCCCATCTTATTAAATCCGGGGACGCCACACCATGCAAATACACAAGCGATGACCCTGCAATTCAATTTTCCGTTTGAACGAGTCCTTTATACAATACACATAGACCCAATAAAAAGCCTAAATGACATGGAATAAGAACGAGGCGGTTTATTCAAAGAGCGATTGATGTAGTGCCGATTCGAATAGGAAAGTGACACGTAAAAAAAGGACATGCTCGTTTTTCCTTGTTAAAATTTCATAAAGCGGATGATTTCGTTCGACACTCAACACAAATAAAATATTTGTCTAATCACATTGATGAATGCACATCCATAGAACATGAAATTGGCTATGATAATCAGTCTTGTAACAACATGATGAGAGTGTTATGTCATAAGAAATGAAATTGGTTTAAGAGTTGTGAGGACTACTTGTGAACTGCTTTAGAAACGCTGTTCGTGGTCTTTCTGCGCCGATATTTTCAGCAATTTCGAGACGGGAATAATTTATTATTTTAGTATAGATCAATAAAAGTAGATTTATCACAAATACTGAAGTAAAAATCGCATGCTATCATAAAATACGACATAACCATACACAGCTTTCACACATATTTACATGGAATACCTTTTGGGGTAACATCAGCATTGATGTCATGATAAATCAAAGCTGCTAAACAAAACCCAAACCCTTCCTTTATCCATAAGACATATATACTCAAGCTGAGTCAGATGCTTCATGAGCATGTGTTTATGAAATTCCATCATTATTAAATAGTGATGAAACCATGTGTTTCGCGCATTAAGCAAAGGTTGCCTTAACAGCTCCCTCCATTCACTATCGCCAACCGTTCGGAATGTAATCCCTTACGGCGTCCTTGGGCTTAACAGCTTCACATCAAAGAATCACCCTGCTTCTAAATTTTAGCTGTGTCTCGCTCTTCTGTCTTTGCCCATTATCGGGAACAGGATAACCTTGTCAAGTTGTCTTTCCTCCCAAATTTAGCTGTTCCTCGTCTTGAGTTATATGAAAGCCCATTCACACAGAGACCTTGATATTCGAAAGCTGAAGGTAGATTTCACACACAGCCATAGAACATCCAGGTCAAAAGTCCTGCTAATGAGACTTCCGTAATTCTAAGAGCATCATTTCAATGTGAGCAAAATCCTCCCCGGATCCTCATCTAACTCTACCACTGCTGAAGAGATGGCAGAATCAGCCAGCAGATCTAGAATGACGTCTTTGTTCTGCCTTCGTTCAGTATTGACAACCATGAATGCCACATGCAGGGGAACGTTTGTTGCTCAACGCCGCAGTCAGCAATATTGGACACTGTCTGTAAATAATCGAGTCTGGACCAGACATTCAATGATTGACATCATGATCATCAATCTACTCACTTTGAATTACGATGACGTGCATTACCAAGTCAGCGAGCCTGCCCATCCGATCCCGTTAGTCGCCTCTTAATAAAACCAACAACATGGGAATATGAAGGCTAGGTCTTACTTGTATCTTCAAGATTGAGCTTTAATTTTGCAGATGTTTTGATAGAAGAAACTCAGGCTATCCCAATACTGCATGGGGACAAACTGAAGGTGAGAAGAATCCACTCTTGGTATATGCATCTATACATCATACACTTTCTGGAGAACTCAGCATGGTGTCTCAACTAATGGGAGAAATAGCTGTAATTTACACCTATTTACCTTAACTATATGTACAGACAATGTTGTCTGCAGTAAGAACATTAACAGAGAATTAGGTGGACGGCCTGCAGCGAAAATATTTCTGTAAATATTTTACCTCAAAAGAAGGCAGAACATCTTCCCCTCCGTTCTGACTTTGAAGAGATTTTAGTGTTCTCCTAACTATTTTTATGTTAACGCAATGCTTAATTTCATCAAAGATGTCTTGTTGTAAAGGTAAAATTTTTGTAAAAAATAATTTCATGTAGTAACTTGTCTGGGCCTAACAACTCGAAATCTGTCACTAGAGAACAAATGCTCACCACATCAAACGATCTAAGAAAACGATCACACGGTACTTAGGTTGGATTTACTATCATACATAGCAGCATCTCTGGAGAAGATTTGAAATGGTTCTCCACGGAGCGAGTTATTTCGCATAAAATGACAACAGTTGTTCGCTTCAAAGGAAACCTGTTTTGCAGTAGTACCGTCGTTTAATTACATGATAGGGTCATAAATGTTCTAATCCATAATAAAATCGGATAAAATTCTCGAATCTGCAACTAAATTGCAGTCTCCGTTTTTATGTGAAGCCATCTTTCCGCCTTACTTTGGTTAAATATCTTTATCCTTACCAAGACGTTTCACAGATGACTACCACCAGACAATAAAAGTCGCTGCAATAATTTTGTTAGCGCTACGTTTACAGAATTTGTAATCAAAGTAGCCGATCGCTGCAATCAACTTATAAAAACTAGTTATGACGAGGACTGTATTAATCATCTTTTATGACACGTGATCAATGTTAAATCGACGCGTAGGAACTTCCTGAGGCATGTAAAGTTGTGAGGAGGTCATGACCCAGTCACTTTGATTGTATCAATCCGCCATCATAAAAACATAATCCTTATGATTCTGACGTCAAGGTCCCAATATATCACAGGAAAGGCAACTAATTGCACGGAACGACTGTAATTGTTAGAGATGGTATATTCACAACGACAGGTTCGTATGCTTGGCTGCAAATGTCACAATTCAATTATTACTACAATTACAGATGAAACGACTGTTTCATATTAACAGTGGTGAAGCTGACGTTTTCGTAGACGAAATATACGTTTCTTACAGTTACATTGGAAAGCAATCGGGCTCAGTGTCCTCTAAAGTTGTGTGAATCAGTTGATGTGTTATGACTTGTCCATAAACTAAAAAATGTCCTTGCTATGTGCAACGGTATACGTCCAATCGACTCTGTTCGAAACTTGTGAATTATATTGTAAACCCCAAAGGGTCCAATGACATGTAATTAGCCCAGCCACTGAACATAATCACCCTTACTATCCAGTGATCTCGCCCAGTCAGCCAAAGGTCTATTCTAACCAGAAATTCCAATGGACAGTGAGTGAGTATGGTTTTAGGCCTCTTTAGAAGTATTCCAGCGATGTGATGGCAGGGGACACCAAAAATGCACTTCGCATATTGTACCCATATGGGGTATCTAACCCGGGTATTCGGCCGGGACGAGCAAACATTATGACCAACCCTATCTCACTTTCTGTGGGAATTTATACGATATATAAGTATACACAGAGACATGTCAACTTAAAAAGTAATATTCCTAGTGTTTAGAAAGATATGGTCACGATTTCATTATTGATTAATGTGTGAATACACCTCTTCTCAGACCGGGATCATGTCAATGTGTGTTAGGATTATTACGAAAGTTTCAAATCAAATGACCATTCCCTTCCACTAAACGACAACTGTAGTAATGAATGAAAGTAAGCAATTGCAGACATTTCATCATAAATAATACAGAAGTACACACTCCCCTATAATCAGAATTAAATAATGCTTTGTACAATTTCAATTTGCAAAACAACCGTAACATCCTCAAGTCCGGTTCATTAAAACGTAAATATAACACTTATAAATCCTTATCCAAGTATGGTGGCGCAGTGGCTTGTGCCACTGTCATTGGATCCAGAATAATATCTTCTAGATATATTAACCAGACGATAGTTCAGTTTTCACAGCCGAAACAAATGCCATATTAACATCTCTTAAATATATTAAAAAAACATCCTAAATATACACAATATATTATATTTTCAGACTCTCTTTCATTCCTTCAGGCTATTAAAAATCTTGCTTGCAAACATCCACTTTTAATTGAAATTATTGAATTATATACTGATCTTGCTACTGGCCAATACGACATCGTCTTTTGTTACCCAGCCACGTTGGCATTTCTGGGAACACAATGGCCAATCTTGCTGCTAAGGCAGCACTCAGCAAATCTGGGACACCACTTCTTATTAAATACTCTGATTACAAAGCTATCATCACGGATATCGTGATCTGATGCAGAAGAAGTGGGACACCCAAGTAGGTATAAATAAGTTACATGAAATAAAACCCTATATTGGTAACATCTACTTTAGTGTTCCCCCTAGGCTACTTGGTCCAGTCCAGATTGGAAGATGTCGTCGTATTGTCCATACTAGATATACTCACGAATACCTGTTATAAGGTGAAGATCCTCCGTTTTGTATCCCTTGTGATGAAAGAATCACGGCCAAGCATGTCCTGCTTGACTGTATTGATTTTTCCGTCACAAGGGACAAATATTTCAATGTCAAAACCGTTATAAGGATCGTTTTTATAATGTTAATTATCATTTAGTAATTGAATATTTAAAGGACATATAATTATTTGAGAAATTTTGAATCATATGTTTTGTAAATAGATAAATGGTATTTTTAACAATGTAGTATAAATTACCAACTGCGATTGTTAGTGGCTGTATCCTCAAAGGGGGTTAAGGAATGGTAAAATTATTTTCCTCCTGAGAGGGTACTTAAGTCTCAAAAACATTCAAAGTTAAAGTTAAGCTTACCAGATTTTAAAACGTAGTATTTGTGTAAGTTAAAATTTCGGCTATTTTTTCTGCAATCGCCAGCGACTGAAGGGATGGTGTAAATCCAGCTAGGATCCATACAAGTAGCAAAGGCACTGTAAGTCCCCATGGCTCCTGGTATGGTGATCTACCTTCAGTTGTTGGCGGCAAATGGCCTGTTTTTGTATTGTATCGTCATCGTAAATAAAATATTTTTACATTCACATGCTAGTTTTAGACACCATCTGTGATACTCTAGATATTTTACAGTTCTTCGATAGCTGATTATTTAACAACTAATATTTATTGTGTATGTAAAACTTTTCTCGTCACTATATTGCTGAAATATTGCCGAGGTACCGTTACATTTTCACCCACTCACTCACTCATGTCCGGTTCAAAATGAAGACCTGTCATTGAGGTTCAACTGTGCCCCACACTTAATGTAAATTTAAAGACTCTAGGGAATCCTGTGTTTACACGCTAACAACTTTTCTCCATTTAACGGCTTTCTAAAAAGTGACACCGCGACATTTAAACGTTAAATAAACACATACTAGGAACACGCATTTCGTTATTTCTACCACTATCAGATAGAAGGAGCGCACATGTTGTAGAAAAGGAAAGGTAAACCGAAAATAAGCGAAAAAAACATTTCGAGCTAACACACAGACAAATATGTGTACTCTGATCTAGACGTCATAAAGGCAAGACAAAGAGACAGTGGATCAGAAGAAAATACTTAATATTGAGGCAAAAGAAAAATGTAATGTAACTTTTGAGAATTGTATACAACTGTGAGGGAGCTGAGAAAAGGTCCCCTTTGAACTAAAAGAAATACCGTAAAGAATCTAAGAACCTCTTCTTATTCTGATATTTGTGAAATTTAGCCAGACTATTATTTGGATGTAAACCTGTTTCATAAACTTGAATATAATATAGTATATCTTATATATCATCCCTCGCCTACCGGCTCTGGTGACACTGCTACAAAGAGGCGTACATCAGACCGTATTACCCTCGAGAGAAGCATACAACTTATAGTATTCAGGATTCGAGCATTTTTAGATGAGTTGGAACTTGAAATAACCCTCTCGTATAGTCATCATACTTCATACAGGTTGTTGATGTAAGATACAAGTGCTATATCAGATGTCAAACACGACCATGTATTCAGGTTCCGAGTATTTGTAGACCTTGAAATAACCCACTGTTAAGTCTAAAGATAAAGATATCAATGTATTCAGGTTTCGAGTATTTGTGAAGAGTGCGTGAGTGAGTATGGTTGTGCGCCACTATGACCAGAAATGGGCTTCACACATTGTACTCATGTGGGGAATCGAACCCGGGTCTTCGGCGCGACGAGCGAACGCTTTTACCACTAGGCTACCCCACCGTCCATATGTGTGAAGAGGTGGACCTTGCAATAACTTAAGGTGAAGGCATAATGCTTCGCACAGGATACAAATCTTTCATGAGATATCAGGCACGGCCAATCTTTAAGAATTCGAATATTGTTAATGGGGTTCCATTATGCCAACCACTTTCTCTCGATCTGTGGTTTTCTTTCTAACAGTATGAGATCGCCACCTTCAGTATACGAATAGCAGTTATCGATCCATGTTCTTTTCGTAAACTATGTTCCATTTTGTACAGTCATATATGCTTCTAGTCTGTTTAACGGAACATGTATGCTTCTAGTCTGTTTAATTAACAGAACATGTATGCTTCTAGTCTGTTTAACAGATCATGTATGCTGCCAGTCTCTTCAATAGATAATATATGCTGCCTGTCTGCTGAACAGATTATACATGCTGCTAGTCTTGTCAATAGATCATATATGCTTCTAGATTGTTAAGCAGATCGTTCTCCCAAGCGCCCTATATTATAAACAGATATCCCTTAATTAGAACTGCAGCAACGCTAGTAGTACTTTGTCCACAAATCAAACAGATATCCCTTAATTAGAACTGCAGCAACGCTAATAGTACTTTGTCCACAAATCAAACAGATCTCCCTTAATTAGAATTGCAGCAACGTTAGTAGTGTACTTTGTCCACAAATCAACAGCTGATGTGGCTTCCAAGCCCAATATGTCTCTGGACAAACAAGCAATAACCGACAAGGTTAAAATGGCCAATTTAGCCGTTAAGTTAAAACCACGCGGAGGCAGTAGTTAGACAGCAGTGTATAAGATACATCTGTTATCCATGGCCTACTAAGGATTTCTGAGCAACGTATTATATCTCATTTCAAAGGAACGTATCTCATCGCTGGACATTTCCCATCAAAAGTACAATAGGAAAGGGTTGTTAATCCAAGAGTAACTCGACCTGAAAGGCAGAGACGGTCAGGTAGTCTACTTTACTTGGAAAGATCACATAAGTCATGAATGACTAAATCCACGCACATTCTTGAATACGTTATCTTTATGACATGAATAACAGGTCAGTATATGTTCTAGTTAAACGACGTATTTTACCTCTAACAGCTCATATACATGACGTGTGAAGGACGATACAGTCCCTCGTCATTCACTGAACTATAACTGTTGGTGGCCGAATGAAATCTCCTTTCCGAAACTTGATGATTTACTGTGCTTTAATCAATATCTGAAAACTGGCAAGGAAGTCAGTTATAATTCTACAATGTAATACCATGTATGTTATAGAGGAAAGGACATACGCATCAATTCATTTACTTATATAGCGTTGAACTCCAACCCGCACGGAAATGCTCTAAGAGCTTATAACATGATGAACACTATTATTACTCTGGATAACCAAAGCTGCCTGTGAGATTCCAAAGGGTTAATAGTCATATGACTTACCAGACCGGGTACCCATTTTCTGCTGGGTGAACAGAGGCAATTTTGAACCAACTCGACAGCCTTAGGTGAGACAACCTGTGTTACCTGTGCTTCGTTGTGGGGCAGTCCAAGACACTTTCCGGAGTCAAGCTGCCAAACACAGTCACCCACCCTTCCAAGGACTATCAGCGCTCAAACTAATAACTTGAACTGATTTGTGATCTGAGCTCTATACACAGGGCCACACACCACCACACCATTTGCTCAGTAAACACAGACATGAGCTAAGATATATTCTCTGTCTGGAGCCTCAAAGTAATTCCTGCAGCTGTTTGTAATCACTACCAAGAACACAGCGTGTTGACTTAATTATGTACCATGTTTTTACCCTTTGAAACAAATGACAAAAATGAAGATGTATATTCATTGTATGAAAGAAGAAAATAGAACTATCAACGTGAGAGAAAATTGAAGGTTTAAAGTAGAATGCAATATTCGTTATTGTCTGGTTCTTGGCGTTTCCGCGTGAATTGGGAGATGTTTGGTTGCATTTACAAAGCCACACACAACTTGGTTTACTTGGGGTCCGCCAAGTGCTTAGAATGGAATCTCTGTACTCACAGGGGTACAATTAATGAAACCAATTCCACTGCAAATGGTATATTTATGGCAGAATCCTGATTGTACAGAAAACAGACAATACAAGTTAAGTTTGAATGGCAGTAGCGGGCACGACGTCTGGCCCTTCTAACCGTCACCATAGTAACGATGCTAAAACTGACAATTCTCCAATTACTCCAGCCAAAGTATAATAAATATACCGTACTCCATTTATGGAATAGATAAGGGAACACAATAGAGTGAACAACAAGTACATGTGTATGGCTGAATGAAGGAAAATGATATCCCTCAGCTGATAAGTTTACTGACACGCAAGCAACACCCAATGACCTCTATCTCTGGGTGTGTCGGGTGACCCTCTGACCCGACACGTCTCTCTGACCTCTTTCACTGATGTGATGTGGTGTTCCAGATATGAGAGGGTGGCAGTTTAGTTGTGATGACAGTCCGAACGTACTGCATTGACACACTACGGCGGGACGTTGATGAGTAAATAACCTTGATAAGACGTAGAAAAGCATCAAACGATCGTATCTGCCACACTACTGCTTATATCTGTATGTGAGCTAGTAATACATTCTACTAACTATTGTGTCATACGATAACTGTTCTGTAGTGCAACTCATACGCAGGATCATTATTAACAATACATTGAACTGCTATTATAACAACCAATACAGTCCATTGTGTTTGCATTTGAATACTACGCCAGTGAGAAACAAACTTGGTTGTCAGCCTTTTCAGATAACACTCTTTTGTTATCCCAACGCTGATAACAAGCTTCTGGGTCTCACGATCTTGTTTCAAAGGTTCCGTTCTTAACATCCGCTTCACACACACACACACAATAAATAAAGATAATAAATAAATAAATAAATAAATAAATAAATAAATAAATAAATAAATAAATAAATAAGAAATAAATAAATAAATAAATAAATAAATAAATAAATAAATAAATCAATAAATAAATAAATAAATAAATAAATCAATAAATCAATCATTGCTTTGGGTTTCAATAAAATCAATATATATATATGTATATCATATATATATATATATATATCCAGTTTTAGTATTACAAACCCAAAGCAATTACTGTAATATCACGCTTCTGAAAATGTTCCAGGTTTTCCCAGGAGGTACCGTTTCGTTTGATGTGCAATCACAGTAACAAAATCATGCTCATCTGCCGCCCCGATCCCCGCAACTAGAAACACCATAATCTACATCGAGGTCCTCCTTCACAAAGAGGTATCACCGAATACTGGAAGGTCATCGCGTTATGTTACGAAAATGCCAACTGATTTTCATACTATCATGGGTCTGGAGATGAATTTCAGTGGAGTCAGTATTTTGTGTTAACAACCAATTCAACAACTTGATAATCTGGATGGACGTGTTGATAAAATATGTACATCAACACCACGACTACTGCCAAGTAGTACTCCGTTTTGTTAGTGAGTTCCATTAATAGTTGTTTTTGACAGATACACAAATCACAATAGATTAGCATTGGTGCCTGTTCTGCAGCTGTAAGTATAGAGGTCCAATAACAGCTGTTTTTATTCTATTTCAGAATTGAACATAATCATATATCTTTGACATTCGATCACATAGACACTACTAGATTCATTTATATGACGGAAATTATCGTAGTGTTTCCTTGACGCTTTTACTTCATGACTTCGGTCGAACAACCGAATTGTATTAGTATTTCTGCTAATGGAACAGTTTAAATATATCATTCTCACCGAGAGGAAAGCAGAGGCTTTAGCGACCAGTATCATGCTTTGATTCCATTTTGTATGGGAATATTGCTTTGAACGTTACTCAGATCTAGACAGCATTGTGATGTCTGTTCACTACAGAGTATTTACGACAAATTGATTTGAAAGAGGTCTGACTTGTAGATTTTTGTTTTTGAGATATGACTTTGTACCTATGATATTTGATTGTTAACAGTGGTTTTCAACTTCACAGGTTGATATCAAAACATTATTATACCATAAGGCAGTGTAGACACGTATCTCATTTATGCCTATTAAGTCTCCTTGCAGTACGGCCTGAACGAAATATATTAAATATGAATCATCCTTTGCTGGAATCAGGCATATGGCCAGATATATTGCCGGAATGAAATTCGTGTCGAAGAGTTATTTGACCAGGCAGAAGACATGAAAATGGCAGATGAATATGGTAAGACTTTCATAATTTTGTTATGAAAATCTAATATCATGGCTTCTAATGGTAGACGTGCGAATGGTTAATCAGCTTTCGTTACTTCAGTAAAAATACACGTTGCTTACGAGTTTAATGATAGCCACGAGGACGTGCACGCGCCAACATATCTAATGGGAAGGAACCCTGGATTTGCACCCTCGATATCTTCCGACCACTCGGTCTCCAGTGGTCCCAAAGTCTGGTAGAACGTTTGGTAAACAGAGAGAATAGATAGGTATGGAAGAAGTAGCTTGGGATTTCATGCACTAGGGTTTCAAGATCATTGCCCGTATTTAGCGACGTACATGTAATTGTACTGATCAGGACAGCCATGAAGACCCATTTTGTAACTGCCGTTCAGCAACCCATGCTTGTCGTAATAGGTCAAGAACGGGATCGATTAATATTGGTCAGACTCACTGACATGGTTGACACATGTCATCGTATCCCATTTGCGCAGATCGATGCTCATGATGTCATGTTGTGCCGGTTTGTCTGATCCAGACGCGATTATTGAGACCGCCGCGATATTGCTGGATTATTGCGGTGTAGTGTTAAACCGTGGACACACTCCACACTTGCAATTCAACATGGATACACCATTCAGACACATTGCACTGAATCAAGGCCGAACGTTCTCTGTTTTATTCCTTGATAATCTTATCTTTGTTTAATGCTTCCCTAGGTAGTGTAACCAAAACTATCACATTTTAACATTTTTCAATATGATACAACTAGGTGCTTGAACCACAGACCATCCGCCCTCTGACTCTCCGGTGCATCAAGATATAGAAGGTGGAAAGTCAAATAAAAGATTTTGTCAGAAAGAATTGAAAAGAGGGTGGACCATTTCTGTGTTTAATACGACTAGTGTTTTAGATATTAAATGCAAATTGATACTACGATTAATTAGTGCAGGGCGTAATGATATGTTACGCAATCCATATCCATTTAGCTTCAAATCTGCTGATAGATTGCAAGACTACATTTGGAAAACGAGTCTGCTCTCATCATTCTTAAGGTTCTCGAAAGGACCTGTTTCATGTTCAGTTAAGCCTAATGGTTTGATGATATACTTACTGTTAACCCTTCAGAAACGTAAATACTTTTCTGTTAATTCTTCTGTAGTACAGCATTCATGTCCTGAACGCATGGTGTTTAAGGACAATAATTAGAAATCAATCCTCTGATCGATGTTTTTTAAAACCAGGCTCATGATACCAATCACTGGACTGTCTGCTGCAGACTCGATTATTTACGCACCAAAGCCACAAGCTGGAATACTTCTGCATGTGTCGTTTAACAAACAAATAAACAAAAACAAATCGGGTTAAATCAGCAAAAATTCTGCGTTAATTACTCCACCAAACCCCACAATACATATGTGAATATGAGTATTGTAAACAAAATAAAACTTTCTTCGTCACAACAGTACGTAAGTCCCAACACATTTAAAGTAAATTTAAACTTGCCATTTTTCTAATCGTAGAATATGTGTGCTTTTACTTTATTGCTAGATTTGTCTTCAATCACCAATGGCTGAAGGGATGGTGTAAATCCAGCTAGGGTCCATGCAGGTAGCAAAGGTACTGTAAGTCCCCATGATCCCTAGTATGGTGATCTTCCTTCGGTTGTTGGTGATCTATAGCCCGTTTTCATTCTGTACTGTCTACAGTGATTTAATTTTACGATGGCGTACTAGTCTTAAAGTTATATAGCTGTGATACTCTAGTATTTTTACTGTCCTTCGATGACAGGTTTTTTACGTTATACATTTATTGATTTGAGTATTGCTATTAACTGTTCTCGTCACGATATTGCTGCAATATTGCCGATGAGACGTTAAATTTGAACTCACTCACTCACTTCTTCGTCACAACAACAATGCATGATACGATATTCCAAAAACCGTCTCTTTCTATAGAAACATAGAGTAAACGGTGCCAATATGTATCAAAATATATGACATATGTCTCATAACTTAAAGATAATAATTTTCAACACGATATATTTCCATGGACAGTGCTTCTTTGTAATCCTGTATCAGCCTAATGCTATCCCGGTTGAATTAATAGAACAGCAATCAGTGTCCTTTCATAGCCACACCATCTAATTTCCGATATCTGAAAAATTATCGGGATTTGCCACCAACACTAACCTCCCCCGCCTTCCAACAAGAATACATCACCAAACTTTCACCAGGGAAGTATATGCTAACCAGACCGACTTTCCCAATAACAAATGTGTCATTAAGCTTCACGACTTTTCGTTCGTTCTATAAATCCCGCATTCCAGTCCAATAATTGCCCTCCATAAAACTCCTCTCACCCAGGCAAGTTGTCTGTGTACACAAAGAGTGTTTCAACACGATAAGCGGCGATAATGTGTCCTTTGTTCTTCACTATAGTATAGGTTCTTAATGACCAGCAATTCAACGTTTGCTGTATATTTAACGCCAAGCTGTGGTTTGGGGGTAATTTCGGAATATTCATAAAACACCCATTTAGCTTGGCGTCAGGGATATGGCTAAGGCAATAAGCCGTTTCGTGGTTCGATTATTTCAAGAGACGGGAGTAAATGCAAGAATACTCTCTTGCCTCCTATATATCTCTCATGTTTCCCTTTCCTTGGCCAGGGCGATGAAGATCACCAATACTGTAGAATTATGCTGTTGTGTACCTATATCGGTGTCTAAGTGTATATCGTCCTGGGGTTTCATCAGCTTGTGTGTCTTCGTTCACAGCAACCATTATTCTCAAGGATACATCGAAACCTACTTTTTAAGCACATAAAATTTGAAGGTATATATATATCTTCCTCCATACATCTTTTCACATAGAGGCATCATTTTATGTTAAATAGTTTTCGGAACTCGTCGGTAAGCATTCGTCCGCATTTCACATGCGTTTCTAAGTTGTTTCCACCAATATTTTGTCGAACTTTTGAATGGGATGTTGATACAATCGTATGGGCAGAGTGAGAAAAAGAAGTAGCATGGTTTTATTCCGGATTCACTCAACCAAACCACATTTGCCCAAATGAAGGATGTTACGATTTAGTACCCGAACACTTGATGAAGTAGATACGTTTGTATCATATACAACATCTTTAACGATATAAACAGATGATAGATTGAGAAACTTAAAAGAATATAATGAGCAATGGATATCAGAGTGCTGCAACGTTAAATTTACCGGTTTCTCAACTCACAATTACTACGAGCCCAAAACAAATAAAAGAACCCACTTGGTATTCTCGGGGGTTGGTTACGTAGAAACATCCATTTAACGTTGTTGTGCATCTTCGCATTCTTCATCATTAGATCCGACTGCTTCAGCATCAACTGCCACCGCGAAATAACTATAATCCGTGTAATTACCTGAAGTAAGAACATTCTGAAGGATCTGGTGTAAGGCAACCGGACACTTAGAAGCTCATCTTACTTCCGCGGGTGAGTATTTTGTTACTTATCATTAACTCGCACAAGTACAACAATGTGCATGTTCGTCATTTGAGCCTTACAGGGAAGTGTTGTTTTATTTCTACATATGGTTAAAATTTGTCAGATATGCCTCCACATTTGACAAACACGTTTGGACTTCCGCTTGACATACAGGTATGGAGAAGTGTGTATATTGCTACATATACTCTCTCAAAAAAGAAACGCATAATGAAAATAGCAGTTTCGTGTAGCAATGAATTAAAACGTGATTCATTTTACAAAAGGTTTTGCTCTGTTTATGAGTCCTATGGTGTTTATGTTTTGAAACATCACAACAAAACGCACCATCCGTAAAATACCCGTATTTAACAGCATGATTTTCAATTTCGGCGTGTAGTGTCACAGAATACACAATTCACATGTAATGCACGTGAAAGTTGGGGATCAGATAGTCTCAATGATGGGTATCAAAGGTTGAACGCTGTTTGTCGATTATTCACTGTATTTGGAATATTGTTGACGAACGCAAAATGCCACGTCTAAGTGAAGCCAACCATTGGGTTGCTTGAAGCTGGCCCGTCTCAACGTGCAGTTGCCCGACGCATGAATGTTCACCACAGCACCATTTCACGGCTCTGGGAGAGATATCGCCGGCAGAATTCGGTAGCAGATGCCCCTCGTAGTGGGTGACCTCGAGCGACCACTGCGGCGCAGTATCGCTACATCCGGCTACATCACCTGCGTCATCGAACAGCTACGGCGACCAGTACCGCTCGACAAATACCCGGATTGAGGAGGCTTTCTGCACAGACCGTCAGGAACAGGTTGAGATAGGCTGGTGTACGTGCCAGAAGACCTTATTTTGGCCCTGTGCTTCGACAACAACATCGTCGACATCGAGTTCAATGGTGCACCAACGTTCAGGCCTGGAACCTACCGAATTAAATTGGCGTAGAATCGGGTTCAGTGATGAATCACGATTTCTATTGGAACGACGTGAAGGAAGAATGCGGGTGTACAGACGTCGACGTGAACGTTTCACCGACGCTTGCGTCCCCCAATGTGGACAGAATCGACCGGGGAAGTGTTATGATGTGGGGAGCGATCACCTACCGCAGGAGAAGTGATTTGGTGATGATCCAGGGCAACCTGACAGCTCAACGGTACTGCGACGAAATCCTACGCCCACACCTCCTTCCAATCATTGATCGCCGAAGGGAGTTGTTTCAACAGGACAATGCCAGACCCCACACAGAACGTCACACTAGAGACTTCCTCCAGAACCACAACATCAATGTGCTCCCCTTGCCCTCAAGAACACCGGACTTAAACCCTATCGAACATCTGTGGGATGCCCTGGACAGACGGGTGCGACTCCGTAACCCTCAGCCTCAGACACTTCAGCAACTCGCACAGGCACTACAGGCAGAGTGGGCTGCGATTGGGCAACACGAGATTCTGAGACTTATTCGTTCGATGCCGAGGCGATGCCGTGCAGTTCTGGATGCCCACGGTGGTCACACGAGGTATTGACTTCAGCGCCACAACACGTCTCCATGTGACACTCAAACTGACCTTCCTTGAGTTGGTGCCAAAGGCGGATAAGTCTGCATTCCCAGTGTGCAATTTCGCTATATTTCATTGACTCATAAAGCCTACAAGATGTTTCAAAATAAACATAAAAATACAGTTGAAATTCCTATATGCGTTTCTTTTTTGGGAGAGTATATGTTTAACGTTCATCAATAATAAGACCACTTATATAACGTTAACTTCACGCTGCGAGCATGCTCTAACCACATACAACATAATCGACATTTTTACCCCGAATACCCCAAGCAGCCTGTGAAGCGCTGTAGGTTAATAGTCATGTGACTAATACCACCGGATACCCATTTTCGGCTAGATGAACTGAGGCACGTTTGAACGATCTCACTTGCCCAAGGTAAGATGTCATGTGGCACGTGTACATCGTTGTGGGGCAGGACAGAAGTCCAAGAAGCTAGTCAAGCTGCCACATAGCTGGAAAATCACTGTGTGCGGCGTTAAACAACTAACAAACAAAATCTGAATTTATCTGAGCTGCCGTGATACAACTTAGTGAGGTTTGTTGAACGTCACCTTGAACTGTATTCCAGGTAAGTGATTAGGAATTTATGGTGGCTCATTCGGGCCATCGCTTTATCGCCCTGAAGAAATCTAGGCGATATCGCGACAAAGCGATAGTACGACACGATATTGCGATATGGCGGCACGATATAGCGATATTGCGATATAGCCAAAAACGATATAGCGATAACGCAACACGAATTGGCAACAACTCGACACGACATTGCGATAACACGACACGAAATGGCGATAATACGACAGGAAATGGCGATAACACGACACAAAATGGCGATAAAAAGAGGCGACATTGCGATATGGCGATAACGCGAAAAGGCGATATTGCGATATGGCGATAACGCGAAAAGGCGATATTGCGATATGGCGATACAGCGACATTGCGATATGGCGATATGGCGATACAGCGACATTGCGATATGGCGATATGTAGAAAAGCGGGTAAGTTGATTCATTCTTAGGATTCAATAATAAGATAGCGGGAAGTATGTGAGATAAAGATGCACTTGATGCCTGGCATAGATATATAAAGGGATATGTAGTGAATCATATCAACATAAACGACATTGTTATGCAACCTCTCTGGTTAAATCACTAGTTTCGCAACACATATTTGATAATCAATAACTGGTTCAAACAAGGAATTGTTAATATTAAAGACATTTTCAATGACTAAGAGGTACTCTCATTTGCAGAACTTAAAACAAAATTTGATATTAAGGGCACAGTACTTGACATAAATCGTGTCATCGTCAGTATTCCCCCAAAATGGAAAGAAGTCATTCAAACTGCTGGACACCCAAACATAACAAAGGTATCGATAAGTTCCCTTGGAATGATCTTATTATACCGACTAAAGGATCTAGATCAGTTTACGATAGTCTCATATCGAAATCCAATTTTCCAAACGTATGCGATAAAAGGGAAATTGAAGTAAACGATCATATCGATTGGAAGACCATATTTGTGCAATATAGACTAACCATTAAAGACCCAAAGCTTTTGGATTTTCAATACAAATGTATTCATATAGTTTTTTTATACATTAAAATGAAACTAGTTGATAATGACATATGTATATCGTGTGACGTAAGTGAGAATATTTATCATGTATATATTGAAAGTCCCATCATTAGATTATTCTGGAAAGAATTCACCGGTTTTGTTAATTGTGTCCTGCACAGAACATTCGTACTCTCAGCTCAAGATATACTATTTTGTGCCAATAGCGACCCCTTGCTCAACCATATGATCATACTAGGGTTATTAAAAGATGTATATGACATTGAGAAATATATTGCCAGAAACAATTTCAATATGAATTTATTTCAGAGAAAATTGATTAGGCTCCAAGATGTTCTGTGATTATGACAATGAAATAGTTCTACTCAAGTGTATCTGCGTTTGTTCCAGTTTTACATATTTATTTCCCAGTGAAATTGAAACAAAGTGACATGCCATTTCTCATAATATATCATTACAAAACTATGTCCACGGATTGTTTCATACAAAGTGTATCCAAGTGAAGTGAATAAAAAAATGTGAAAAAAATAGTATGTGAAATAAACGCATTCGTAAAACCGTCCATTCTACTGAAATAGCTTTTCCAAAAGCACAATAAGAGATGACATATTCCAAACTGTGATGCTTGTCCATGTCAAGATCCTGAGAATTCTGTAGGCTATAAGAGTTCATCAGAATAGATTTGGGCTCTTACGGTGCCTGATCGATCTACCTAATCTTATGGGAAATCGATCTCTGAAGTGTCTAATTTTAAGAATGGTGGTTGCTTATCAAGAAAGGAAAATATCATTATAAACGAAAGGTTCTAGAATACTTTTCTTCTTCTATCTATGAATAAGTAAACAATACATTGCACACCAAAACAATTTCAGTGGTACAGTGGAAGCTGTATAATCCGACACTCACTGGGCCCGGGGGAACATGTCGGATTATACAGCGTATCGGATAATTCACTGTCTCGTTGCTTGAATACTTTTCAAACAGTACCATACATTGTAACTGGCTTCATGAAATTAATGTTTGATAGCTATTTACTCGGTGAATAAAGGGAAAAAAACCAAAATCAGTATTTACATACACATGTATCATTGGTATTTATTCTCTTCAGTACAATGTACATACCATGCGGACTACCCAATCACGATCATATTCACACTTTCATGAAAAAATCCTCCATTGTAGCCATTGACTATTTTAGTCTAATATGGGGAGAGGATGTCGGATTGTACAGCGTGATAGTGTCATTGTTACCAGAGAATGGTGTCGGAATTCTGAATGTTCAGATGTCAGATAATTCAATATTAATATGATGATAATATAGAAGAACGCTGCCGGGGCCCAAAAATATATGTCGGAATACACAGATTGTCGTATAATTCAGAGTCCACTGTATAGTAAATCAATCTCAGAGTTTTTGACAATTATTGTTGGCAATTTGGCGGGATGTAGGTTTTAAAGGGGAGTATAGATATGTTCGTGTATTCCTGAGTTAAGTCACCCGTGAAGGTCCGGGATAGAATTGATCTTCAGTAACCCAATCTTGTCTTAAGAGGCGACTAACGGGATCGGGTGGTCAGGCTCGCTGGCTTGGGTGACACATGCCATCGGTTCAAAATTGCGCAGATCGATGCTCATGCTGTTGATCACTGGATCGCCTGGTCCAGACTCGATTATTTACAGACCGCCACCATATAGCTGGCATATTGCTGAGTGCGGCGTAAAACAAAACTCACTCACTAAGTTAAGTAAAAGTAGTATATCTAAATCTTTACAGTGCAGTTAAAAGCAAAGCAATGTGTTGGCCAGCAGCATATGGCCGGTTTGCCACGGAAGCTTAGTATTGTGGATGAGGGACTGGGTACTGCAGACTGACCATACATGTACTGTACATACGATACAAAGATGCCTGAAAGTGAGAATTTATGTAGAATTCTGGTTTTCAACGGGATTGGACCCTCATAAAACGGCAAGGCAGGGGGACTGATGATCCCCTCTGATATGCTATCTGTGCGTTGCTGTACTATCATGTAATTGCATATTTGACGCCGAATAAAGTGTTGTGGACCCGCTGAGGAACTTCTGTGTTTAAGGAGACAGATAGCCCAACAAAACAGCCCGGGATACAATGTTACACATGATTGGATTAAAGTATTTGATTTCAAAAGTAGGTCCAATTCATTTATTTTTATCAGATTTGTGGAGGCAAGAGCATTTAGATTGCCAAGAACCATGGGGACTTACAATACTTTTGTTTCCTACATGGATCCTAGCTGGAGGAAATAGTGTATTTGATGTCTTACTATGTGTTCCATCAGATTGCCTTTCGCATGCATTGCTTGTAAGCAGACCAAGAATGTATATTCGGTCATAGTTCAAAAAAGTACATAATTATACACAGCATTCAGACATATTTACATGGAATGGCTTTTGGGGTAACATCAGCATTGATGGCATGATAAATCAAAGCTGCTAAACAAAACCCAAACCCTTCCTTTATCCTTAAGACATATATACTGATGCTGAGTCCAATGCTTCCGACTACATCATGAGCATGTGTTATTGAATCATTATTAAATAGTGAGGAAACCATGTGTTTCGCGCATTAAGCAAAGGTTGCCTTAACAGCTCCCTCAATTCACGATCGCCAACCATTCGGAATGTAAAGCGTCCTTGGGCTTTATAGCTTCACATCAAAGAATCACCCTGCTTCTAAACTTTAGCTGTCTCTCGCTCTTCTGTTGTTGCCCATTATCGAGGACTGGATGACCTTGTCCAGTTGTCTTTCCTCCCAAATTTAGCTGAAACGTCTGAAGTTAAATGAAAATCCATTCACACAGAGACCTTGATATTCGAAAGCTGAAGGTAGATATCACATACAGCTTTAAATAGAACATCCAGGTCAAAAGTCCTGCTAATGAGACTTCCGTAATTCTAAGAGCACCATTTCAATGTGAGCAAAATCCTCCCCGGATCCTCATCTAACCCTACCACTGCTGAAGAGATGGCAGAATCAGCCAGATCTATAATGACGTCTTTGTTCTGCCTTCAGTATCGGCGAGCATGGATTCTACATGCAGGGTTATGTTACTTATTCAACGCCGCGCTCAGCAAGAGTCTCCAGCTGTATGGCGACAATCTGTACATATAATCGAGTGTGAACCAGACAATTCAAGGATTTACTTCTGAGCAATTTGGATACTATGACATGCATCATCCAGGTCGAGGAGCTGCCCATCCGATCGCTTTAGTCGCCTCTTACTAAAAGCATGGGTACCTGGAAACTAGTTCTAACTCGAATCTTCAAGGGTGAACTCTATTGTCTTCAGCAAGAACATTAACAGGAGATTAGGTAACGACCTCCAACCTTAATATTTCTGTAAATATTTTACATCAAACGAACGCATAAAGAACATCTGCCCCTCCGTTCTGTGTTCTGACTTTGATGAATTTTCAGTGTTCTCACTATTTTCATGTTAACACAGTACTTCATTTCATCAAAGATGGTTTGTTTTAAGGGTGAAACTTTGTAATGTTTTGGTTACCAGATTAGCGAAAACCTATTTCATGCTGTAACTTGTCTGGACCTAAAAAAACGAAAAAATAATCACCACATCAAACGATCTTGGAAAACGATCACACAGTACTTAGATTGGATTTACTATCAAAGATAACACCATCTCTTGAGGAGATTTGAAATGGTTCTCCACCGAGAGATTTAGTTCGCATAAAATGACAATAGTTGTTTGCAACGAAGGAACCTGTTTCGCAGTAGTACTGTTGAGTATTTACATGATAGAGTCATAAATGCTATAATCTACAATAAAATCGGATAAAATTCACGAAAGTTCAACTAAATTTCAGTTTCCGTTTTTATGACGAGGACTGTATTAATCAGCTATTTTACGACACATGATCAGTGTTGAATCAACGCGTAGGAATTTCCCGAGGCATGTAAAGTTGCGAGGAAGTTCATGACCTAGTTACATTGATTGTATCAATCCGCCATCATAAAAACATAATCCTTATGATTCTGATGTCAAGGTCCCAATATATCACAGAAATGGCAAATCTTTGCACGGAACGGTTGTAATGAAAGAGATGTTATATTAACAAGAACAGGTTCGTATGCTTAGCTGCAAGTATTACAATTCAATTATTATTACAATTTCAGATGAAGAGACTGAAAAAAGATGAAAAGATGAAAAGTCTCATATCAACAATGGTGATGCTGACGTTTTCGTAGAAGAAATATCCGTTTACATTAGAAAGGAATAAAGTTCAATGTCCTCTAAAGCTGTATGAGTTAGTTGATGTGGTATGGCTTAGTGTCCATAATTTCATAGAAACACAGACGATGGCCATTGAGTATGTCTGTAAACACGAAGACTATAGTCATCTATGTTGTTTGCACACAGTGATATGTTTCGGACTAAGCATTTAGCGTGAAAAACTATTTCGTTTTGTTTCTTGTTTAAGGCTGCAATCAGATATGTCCCTGCTATGTAACAACGGTATACGTCTAATGGAATATGTACCAAACTAGTTAATGATATTGTAAACCCCGTCGGTGTACGATGTCATAAAATTAGCCAAACCACCGAATATTATCACCCGCCCTATCCTCCAGTGACCTCGTACAGCACGAAATATTCTGGTATATTCTACCCAGAATTGTTTAAGTTGAGTGAGTGAGTGTAGTTTTACGCCGCTTTCGAAGTATTCCAGGGATATCAAGGCAAGGGACAAAAGAAATGCGCCTCACACATTGTACCCATATGCATCTGGGTGATCGAACCTAGGTCTTCGGTCTGACAAGCGAACGCTATAACCACTCCCCAGATCTTTTCCTGTGGGAGGATTTTATATGATATATAAGTATAATTAAAAAAGAAATATTCACCGTGATTACAACGATATAATCACGATAGCATTACTGATTAACCTGTGAACACACCTCATCACAGACCAGGATACTGATCATTTCAATCTGTTCAATCAAATTATCATTCCCTTCCCCTACTATAGCAGCAGTAATAAGAAATGAATGAAAACATTTGCAGATTTTTCACCATAAATTATGCAGAAGTACACACACACATTTAATCAGAACTTAGCACGGGTTTGTACAATTTAAATTTGTAACAGACTGAGGATTCAAGTACTGTTTAAACTGACGACTTAATTAAACTCATAATGTCATATTCATATTTTTTATCATATGCTTTCTGGAGAACCCAGTATGGTGTCTCAACGAACGGGAGAAATAGCTGTATTGTATATTCAGTTTAAGAGCATGAGTAACAGAAACACACACAAAAAAGACTTCAAGACACCTGAAGTCTATATAAAGAAAACTTTGTCTGCAACAAGAACATTAACAGGAGATTAGGTAACGACCTCCAACCTTAATATTTCTGTAAATATTTTACATCAAACGAACGCATAAAGAACATCTGCCCCTCCGTTCTGTGTTGTGACTTTGACGAGTTTTCAGTGTTCTCTCTGTTTGTATGTTAACACGGTACGTCATTTCATCAAAGATGGATTGTTTGAAGGGTGAAACTGTACGATATTAGCGAAAAAAACATTTCATGCTGTAACATGTCTGAACCTAAAAACTCGAAATCTGTCGGTAAAGAAAACATAATAACCACATCAAACGATCTTGGAAAACGATCACACAGTACTTAGATTGGATTTACTATCAAAGATAACAGCATCTCTTGAGAAGATTTGAAATGGTTCACCGCGGAGAGATTTACGTCGCATAAAATGACAGCAGTTGTTTGCTACAAAGGAAACCTGTTTCGCAGTAGTACTGTTGAGTATTTACATGATAGAGTCATAAATGCTCTCATCTACAATAAAATGGGATAAAATTCACGAATCTGAAACTAAATTTCAGTCTCCGTTGTTATGTTATGCCATCATTGAGGATTACGGTGGTTAAATATCTTTATCCTTACCAAGACGTTTCACAGATGACTACCACCAGACAATAAAAATCGCTGCAATAATTTTGTTAGCGCTATGTTCACAGAATTTGTAATCATAGTAGCCGATCGCTGCAATCAACTTATATAAAACTAGTTGTGACCAGGACTGTATTAATGTGCTTTTATGACACGTGATCAATTTTGAATCGGCGCGTAGGCATGTCAAATTGCGAGGAGGTCATGACCTAGTCAGATTGATTGTATCAATCCGCCATCATAAAAACATAATCCTTATGATTCTGACGTCAAGGGGCCAATATATCACGGAAATGGCAATTAATTGCACGGAACGATTGTAATTGCAAAAGATGTTATGTTCACAACGACAGGTCCGTATGCTTGGCTGCAAGTTTTACAATTCAATTATTATTACAATTTCAGATGAAAAGACTGAAAAAAGATGAAAAGATGAAAAGTCTCATATCAACAGTGGTAATGCTGACGTTTTCGTAGACGAAATATCCGTTTCTTATGTTTACATTGGAAGCAATCGGGTTCAGTGTCCCCTAAAGATGTCTGAATCAGTTGATATGTTATGGTTGGTTTAGTGTCCATGATCTCATAGAAACACAGACGATGGCCGTTGAGTATGCCTGTAAACACGACGCCTATAGTCATCTATATTGTCTGTACACAGTAATATGTTTCGGACTACCTATTTTTGCGTCTAAACAAATTATGTTTTGTTTGTTTGTTGTTTAAGGCTGCATGTGAAGACGGTATACGTCCAATCGATATTGTGCCAATGTAGTGAATGATGTTGTAAACCCCGTCGGGGTACGATGACATACAATTAGCCAAACCACTGAATATAATCACCCGAACTATTCAGTGACCTTGTACAGCAAGCCAAATGTATATTCTAACAAGAAATTACTATGTTAAGTGAGGGAGTATGATTGTAAGCGGGTTTAGAATTATTCCAGCGATATCAATGTAGGGGACACAACAAATGCGCTTCACACATTGTACCCATATGTGGAATCGAACCCTGGTCTTCGGAGCGAACCCTATAGAAACTTCCAATCTCCCTTCCTGTGGGAGGATTTTATATGATGTATAAGAGTACCCAGAGTCATAGAGAAGGATGCGTAAATTTCCTGTCAACTGAGAAAGAAACATTCCTCGTGGTTACAATGATATGGTCACGATAGCATTATTGATTAATCTGTGAATTAACGTCATCACAGAACAGGATGCTGATCATTTCAATCTGTGTTAGGACAATTACCATTCCCTTCCACTACTGTACAGGTGTAATAAGGAATAAATATTTGCAGATATTTCACCATAAATTGTACAGATGTATATATTCACTTGTAATCAGAACTAAATACTGGTTTGTACAATTTGAATAGGGAATAAACAGTAACATCCTCAAGTGCGATTCAATGGAAACCTGTCCTTACGTGTCATCAGGTTTTCTTCATATAAAGGATTTCTAAAACATGACACCATGACATTTAGACAATAAACAATAGAATGAGCGTATATGTTGTAGAAAATGAACGAAAATTGAAAATATGCATTCTGATCTAGGCGTCATAAAGGCAAGGATCAGAATGAGATACTTATAATTGAGGCAAAAGAAGAATGTAAGTCAATATTTGTGAAATATGTACAACTGTGAGGAAGCTGAGGAAAAAAATCACCTTTGATCTAAAAAAGAACCTCTTCATATTCTAATATTTGTAATATTCCGCCAGACTATTATTGGGATGTAAATCTGTTTCATAAACCTGAATGTAAAATGGTATTTTTGTAATCAAATGACCGTGATGAGATATCAAAGATTCCTGTACCACATACAAATCAAGTTCCATTTTATTTTCAGTTAGAGAAGTCATTATAAACACGAACATAAATGATATAGTTCTGTTTCAGGTCTATTTTGTATACATGATTTGTCAAACTGACTAGAACGTATATGATTTATTGACAACACAAGCAGCATATATGATCTGTTAAACAGACGAGCAGCATATATGATCTGTTAAACAGACGAGCAGTGAGTTATTTCAAGGTCCCCCGCTTCACAAATACTCGAAACGTGAAAACATGAATATATGTCGTGTTTGGCATCTGAGCAGAGCTCGTGTCTTGCATCAACATCTATGAAGTATGAGGTCTAATCCATTGAGCTCTTTCAACGTCAACACGTTGTTGGCAAACTAGGTTTTCTAAGCATTGATGTTTCTGATCTATTGGCGGTCTTGTAACTAAATGAGACTTGTTGTTGCAAATGAATATGTACCTACAGTATATTTTGCAGTTATACACAACTGTTAAGTTGTATGCTGTATGTTTCAAGTTGTCTTTTGACGTGTTTAACCAATTTGGTGCCTGTGATTAAATGCAAGGAGAAACATTTCATATCTACAGTCTGCCACATCGTCGAAGACGTTGTTACGCTGAAACTCCACAGGAATGCTACACAGAACACAATACATGTCTGTTCTCTAATGACAACACAGGAGGTGAGACGGCGGTTTGGCCATTAGCTACAGCGAGCAACCCCCATGGCTTTTTTTTGATATATTGAATAAAGTGCTGGTGGGTTAATCAACTGACACGGTGTATTTAAAAATAGTATTAATTCGTTCTCCCAAGAGCTCTCTATGCTTATTGTAAAGCTTATTATCAACAGATTTCCTTTAATTTAATTAGAATTGCAGCAACGTTAGTAGTACTTTGTCCACAAATCAACAGCTGATGTGGCTTCCAAGCCACAGGTCTCTGGACAAACAAGCAATAGCTGACAAGGGTAAATTGGCCGACTTTGGCAGACCAGACATTGCATTAAAACCACACTGAGACAGTACCTAGACAGCAGTGTATAAGGTAATCTGTTATCCATGGTCAAATATGAATTCCTGAGCAACATAATATATCTCATTTCAAAGAAAAATATCTCATTGCTTGACATTTCCCACCAAAATGTACTATAGGGAAGTGTTGTTAATCGTGCAGTAACTCGACTTGAAAGGCGGAGATGGCCAGGTAATCTACTTCACTTGAAAGGATCACATGAATGACTTTCCACACAAATTGTTGAATACGTGGCCTTTACAACATGAATAGCAGGTCAGTATATGATCTTGTTAAACAGCTTGTACACACGACGTGTGAAGGAGTTTTGGGCGATTTAGTACATCATCATTCACTGAACTTTCACTGTCAGTGGCCGAAAGAAATCTCCTTTCAGAAACTTTGTGATTTACTGTGCTTTAATCAATATCTGAAAACTGGCAAGGAAGTCAGTTGTGATTCTACAATGTGGTATCCCGTATTTGTAGAAGAAAGGACATGGTGATCAATTCCTGTACTTATATTGCGCTGAACTCCACCCCGCACGGGTATGCTCTAAGTGCATATAACATGATGAACATTATTACCCTGGATAGCAAAAGCTGCCTCTGAGGTGCCAGAATGTTAATAGTCATATCACTAACCAGACCGGGTACCCATTTTCTGCTGGGTGAACAGAGGCAATTATGAACCAACTCACTTGCCTAAAGGTAAGACCGCGTTTATTACGATCGTTTCGTTGTGGGGTAGGCCGAGGAACTCTCAGAGTCAAGCTGCCAAACAAAATCGCACTTAAAAGGACGATCCGCTCCCAACGTGGCTCAACTTGAACTCATTTGTGACCTGAGCTCTATGCGCAACACTTTTTACAGGACCATACACAACCACATCATTTGCTCAGGTAAAAACACGCATGAGCATAAGGCGGGGGAGCCACGTGGCATTACTGGAATATTGCTAAAGCTCCGTAAAACTAATACCTTTCAATCGGCATTACGTATTCTAAAAAAAACACTCACTGTTGTTGTGCTCGAGAATTCTAAAAGCTGCTATACTGCTGATGCGACTGTTGCACGTACGCACTAACGCACGCACTAACGCACTCACTCACTCACCCCCAGTCCTATTACGGTCCTATCACTTATCTCGATTAACTACAAATCTTTATGTGGAAGAGTTTAGAGCAATGGCGGAAAATTTTTACTTTTCCGACCGACATAATAGACCAGACCAGTGTTCCTTTCCCTGACAAGCAAAGTTATTTTTTCATCTCCCTTTTTCTACAATTTAAAGCCATCAACTTACAAAACAAATGTTGGATATAACTGGAAACGTATGGTTTCACGAATCTCTTACCAATATTCCAACAATATCACAGCTGGGAACACCAGAATGTCTTTTACATATTATACACGTTTCGGGACTCGAACCCATGTCTCCGTTAGTGTGACGAGCAAACGCTTCAACCACTATGCTGCTCCACTGGCCCTTGGAGGAGGTTAAGATGCAGTACCCGAACACATGATAAAGTAGACATGTCTTTATCAAATCCAATCCTTGAACGATATAAACGGATGACAGATCGAGAAACTTAAAAGAATGTAATGAGCATCGGATACCAAATTGCTGCAACGTTAAAATTACAGGTTTCTCAAGTTAAAGAAATACGAAAAAAAGCCAACAAACATATGAACCCACCTAGCACTCTCAGGAGTTGGTTTAAGTATATACATCCATTTAACGTTGTTGTGCATCTTCCCATTCATCATCATTAGATCCGACTGCTTCAGCATCAACTGCCTGCTGTAATCCTTGTAATTACTTGAAGTAAGAACATTATGAAGGATCTGGTGTAAAGCAGCCGTACACTTAGAATCTCATCGTACCTCCCGAGTTGATGTACACGTATCCGCAGGTGAGTATTTATTTACATATTGTAAAAGCTCGTTACTTGAGGTTAAAAGAGAAGTGTGTGTATTGCTACATATTGTAAAAGTTCGTTACTTGAGGTTAAAAGAGAAGTGTGTGTATTGCTACATATTGTAAAAGTTCGTTACTTGAGGTTAAAAGAGAAGTGTGTGTATTGCTACATATTGTAAAAGTTCGTCACTTGAGGTTAAAAGAGAAGTGTGTGTATTGCTACATATTGTAAAAGTTCGTCACTTGAGGTTAAAAGAGAAGTGTGTGTATTGCTACATATTGTAAAAGTTCGTTACTTGAGGTTAAACGAGAAGTGTGTGTATTGCTACATATTGTAAAAGTTCGTTCACTTGAGGTTAAAGAGAAGTGTGTGTGTATTGCTAAATATTAAAAAAGTTCGTCACTTGAGGTTAAAAGAGAAGTGTGTATTGCTACATATGTAAAAAGTTACACATGAGGTTTAAAGAGAAGTGTGTGTATTGCTACATATTGTAAAAGTTCGTTACTTGAGGTTAAAGAGAAGTGTGTGTATTGCTAAAAGTTATTGTTAAAAAAAAGTTCGTTACTTGAGGTTCGTTACTTGAGGTTAAAAGAAGTGTGTGTATTGCTACATATTGTAAAAGTTCGTTACTTGAGGTTAAAAGAGAAGTGTGTGTATTGCTACATATTGTAAAAGTTCGTCACTTGAGGTTAAAAGAGAAGTGTGTGTATTGCTACATATTGTAACAGTTCGTTACTTGAGGTTAAAGAGAAGTGTGTGTGTATTGCTACATATTGTAAAAGTTCGTCACTTGAGGGTTAAAAGAGAAGTGTGTGTAAGAACATTGTATTGCTACATATTGTAAAAGTTCGTTACTTGAGGTTAAAAGAGAAGTGTGTGTATTGCTACATATTGTAACAGTTGGTCACTTGAGGTTAAAAGAGAAGTGTGTGTATTGCTACATATTTTAAAAGTTCGTCACTTGAGGTTAAAGGAGAAGTATGTGTATTGCTATATATCGTTACGAATTGGTCACTGGATATTTTAAATGAGATATACCATCCTGGTTGGTATACATGTGATGAGTAGTGTGTTTATTGCTACACATGTGTTAGGGTCGTCATTTGAGGTTTAAAGAGAGGTACAGATCCCTGTTTGACATACACGTTTGGAGAAGTGTATGTATTGCTAAACATGCTTACAGTTTGTCACTTGAGGTTAAAACGGAGGTGCACATCCCTGTTTGACATACACGTTTGGTGAAGTGTGTGTATTGCTACATATTGTAAAAGTTCGTTACTTGAGGTTAAAAGAGAAGTGTGTGTATTGCTACATATTGTAACAGTTCGTTACTTGAGGTTAAAAAAGAGAAGTGTGTGTATTGCTACATATTGTAAAAGTTCGTCACTTGATATTTTCACTGAGATATACCACCCGGTTGGTATACATGCGTGGAGAAGGGTGTTTATTGCTACACATGTGTTAGGGTCGTCATTTGAGGTTTAAAGAGAGGTACACATTCCCGTTTGACATACGCGTTTGGTAAAGTGTGTGTATTGCTACGGTTAAAGGGTATTAATGAAATTAAATGGGTCTTACTGTAACAGCTGAGTCCCAGACCTTTTTTCCACAGAGTATTTTCTCACAAATTTTCATTAACACTGGGTATTGACAGTTTTGGTTGTGTATTCCATATGTTTTACACCCACAGATACAATATATTGGCGGCGGTGGGGTAAGCTGATGGTTAATGCACTCGCTCATCACGCTGAACTCCTTGGTTAGATTTCCCACAATGTGTGAGGCTCATTTCTGGTTTACCTCGCTGTGATTTTACTGGAATGAAGCGTAATACAATACTCCCTCAGATCCATTCTATGGAGAATTTTACAACTACAAGCAGACAAAGGGTAAAACTGAAATGATGTTCACAATGTTCACAATGTGTATCTGGTATGGGCTACACGACACGTACGGGTAGAACAAGTCACATGAACTAGGGAAACAATGTGTATGTTACACTTACAATGAGGACGATGAGCGTATAGAGGCTACTGTGTTTGAGACTGGGGCTGTTTAAGACTCACATCGTATTGAACTTCCCTCCACATCTGAATTTACCCGTGAAGATCCTGGTTAGAATTGGTCTTCAGTAACCCATGCTTGTCGTAAGAGGCGATTTACGGTGTCAGGTGTCAGGTTCGCATACTTGGTTCACACAGGTTAGCATATCCTATTTGCATAGATCGATGCTCATGATGTTGATCACTGGATTGTCTGGTCCAGACTCGATTATTAGGGACCGTCGTCACATAACTAGAATATTGCTGAGTGCGGCGTAAAACTAAACTCACTCACTGACTCACTCGTCTTTCGACAAGCCTTCATTTAGTTGTTGGGATCCAGATTCAAGCGACCAAAAAAACCAACACAAAACAAAAAAAACAAACAAACAATACAAATCTGAACCTATCTGTGTTGCCATGATACCGTTTTGTTAACTCCGCTTTGAACTCTATTTCAGTCGTAATGTCAGCTTGATGAGGGAGGAGAGCCCGACCTGGTGCGCATCTTAGGCGTTTATAAACTACTGCTTTGGTTAACCACAAAACAACGATAAGATGGGTAAGATGGGGGTTAAGCTACTTTTGGCAATATTCCAGCAATATCACAGAAGGGGACAGCAGAAATGGTCTTCACACATTGTACCCATGTTGGGAAACATAATCAGGGCAAACCGGGATTCAGATCACGATCACAGGTTTCTGGCGTGCCCACGGGAGGCAACTCTGCCCAACCTTTTAAGTTCGTTTTGTTTAAAACACATCACTTCTACGACATTCAATTACAATCTTTGCATTCACTTCTAATGTATACAATATCGATAGATCGATAGATCAAAGACCTCGCTATGGGGATCAATAAAACAAGCATGTGATAATGAATTCGTTTTAAATCAAAATCAATCGCTCACTTCATTTTCTCTCAAAGTGCCCATCTTATTAAACCCTGGGGCATCGCACCATACAAATACACAAGCGAAGACCCGGCAATTCAATTTTCCGTTTGAACGAGTCCTTTATGCAAGACACATAGACCCAATATAAAGCCTAAATGACATGGAATAAGAATGAGGTGGTTTATTCAAAGAGCGATTGAAAGGGTGCTGGTTCGAATAGGAAATTGGCACGAAAAAACGACATAATGTTTTTTTCATATTAAAATTTCATAAAGCGGGGAATTTTGTTTGACAGTGAACACAAATGAATTATGTTTCTAATCACATTGATGAATGCACATTCATAGAACATGAAATTGGCTATGATAATCAGTCTTGTAACAACATAATGAAAGCGTTGTGTCACAAGAAATGGAATGGTTTAAGAGTTGTGAGGACTAACATCTTGTCAACTGCTTTGGAAATGCCTTTCGTGGGGCTTTCTGTGCCGTTTCCGTCATTAAAGCGATATTTGTATTTGATTGCAGTTAGTTCCGTGATGAACTGCATTGTATTCGCTTTAGCCGTTGTTGATTATCTGCTTCAAGAACTCATGCATGAAACATTATTGACTTTGGCGACCATGAGCAGGTCCGTGGGATAATACGAAAGAACTAGTTCAGCGTTCATATGCTTTTATAAAGTTTAAATAAATAGTAAATGTATGTAATGGAATCCCTCATTCTCCAAACTCGGATACATCGAATGTCAAAATCACAACAAGTATGAACCGGACTTTCCACTTTTCTCAAACTCAATAATTAGTCCCTTGTGCCACAATAATATGTTAAACTTTTCCTGATAAATTCTTGAACTACATGGGATATGACTAAAATGCATACAGATGCACACGAAATAAGCGCTTCTATCTTTTTTCTTAAAATACCTGTGTTATTTTCATGATGTTTTCTGTTGTGCAATGGTCAGGACAGATCGCAATAAGGCAGCTCCGGATAACTGGAAGATCGCGAGAACGGGATTTGACTGTACAGGTGACTGCGAGCTGTGAATATACAAGACCAGTTGATGACAGCATCTGCATTCACAGTGTTAAACAGTGTACTTGATGTCTGTGTATGTGTTCCCTATTATTGACTTTCACATGTATGAGTTTTAAGCAGATACTGACTGTATATTCGGTCAGAATTGAATATACACAGCATTCAGACACGTTTACATTGAATACCTTTAGGGATAACATCAGCATTGATGTCATGATAAATCAAGGCTGTTAGAGAAAACCGACCAGATCTTTTCTTTATCCATAAGAAATATATACTAAAGCTGAGACCAATGTTTCTGACTACATCATAAGCATGTCTTTATGAATCATTGTAAATAGTGATGAAACCATATGCTGTCGAAAAGGTGCACATTTCTGCATTTAGCAAAGGTTGTCTTAACAGCTCCCAAAACGCACGGTCGTGAAACGGTCAGAATGTAATTCCTTACGACGTCCTTGGGCTTAATAGCTTCGCATTAAAGAATCACCATGCACCTTAATTTTGGCTGTGTCTCGCTCTCCTGTTTTTCCCATAATACGGAACTGGATGACCTCGTCAAGTTGACTTTCCTCCCAAATTAAGCTGGAATGTCTTGCATTAAATGAAAGCTCATTCACACATAAGAGACCTTGATATTAGAAAGGTAAAAGTTGATGTCACACACAGCCATAGAACATCCAGGTCAATAGTCCTGCTAATGAGACTTCCGTGATTCTAAGAGCACCATTTCAATGTGAACAAAATCCTCCCTGGATTCTAATCTAACCCTAACACTGCTGAAGAGATGGCAGAATCAACAAGATCTATAATGACATCTTTGTTCTGCCTTCAGTATCGGCGAGCATGGATTCTACACGCAGGGTTATGTTACTTGTTCAACGCCGCGCTCAGTCTCCAGCTGTATGGCGACAATCTGTACATATAATCGAGTGTGGACCAGACAATTCAGGGATTGACTTCTGAGCAATTTGGATACTATGCCAAGCATCATCCAGGTCGGGGAGCTGCCCATCCGATCTCTTTAGTCGCCTCTTACTAAAAGCATGGGTATCTGGAAACTAGCTCTAACTCGAATCTTCCAGTGTGAACTTTTTAATTTAATTTTACAAGTGTAAAGCACGAAAAATGTAAAAACGCGTGTCATATACATCATACGCTATCTGGAGAACCCAGCATGGTGTCTCAAAGAACGGGAGAAATATCTGTAATGTACATCCAGTTTAAGAGCATGAGTAACAGAAACACACAAAAAGACTTCCAGACACCTTAACTTTATGCAAAGAAAACTTTGTCTGCAACAAAAACATTAACAGGAGATTAGCTAACGACCCCCAACGTTAATACGTCTTTAAATATTTTACATCAAAATAACGCATAAAGAACATCTGCCCCTCCGTTCTGTGTTCTGACTTTGACGGGCTGTTGGTGTTCTCGCTATTTGTATCTCAACACAGTACTTCATTTCATCAAAGATGGCTTGTTTTAAGGGTGAAACTTTGTAATGTTTTGGTTACCAGATTAGTGAAAAACCCATTTCGTGCTTTTACATGTCTGGGCCTAAAAACTCGAAATCTGTCGGTAGAGAAAAAAATAATGACCACATCAAATGATCTTTGAAAACGATCGCACAGTACTTAGGTTGGATTTACTATCAAAGATAACACCATCTCTTGAGAAGATTTGAAATGGTTCTCCACGGAGAAGTTTATTTCGCATAAAATGACAGCAGTTGTTTGCTACAAAGGAACCTGTTTCGCAGTAGTACTTTCGAGTATTTACATGATAGAGTCATAAATGTTTTAATTCACGAATCTGCAACTAAATTTCAGTCTCCGTTTTTATGTTATGCCATCTTTGAGGAGTACGGTGGTTAAATATCTTTATCCTTACCAAGACGTTTCACAGATGACTACCACCAGACAATAAAAATCGCTGCAATAATTTTGTTAGCGCTATGTTCACAGAATTTGTAATCATAGGAGCCGATCGCTGCAATCAACTTATATAAACTAGTTATGACGAGGACTGTATTAATCATCTTTTATGACACATGATCAATGTTGAATCGGCGCGTAGGCATGTCAAGTTGCGAGGAAGCCATGACCTAGTCAGATTGATTGTATCAATCCGCCATCATAAAAACATAATCCTTATGATTCTGACGTCAAGGTCCCAATATATCACAGGAAAGACAATTAATTGCACGGAACGGTTGTAATTGCAAGAGATGTTATATTCACAACGACAGGTTCGTATGCTTGGCTGCAAATATTACAATTCAATTATTATTACAATTTCAGATGAAACGACTGTCTCATACTAACAGTGGTGATGCTCACGTTTTCGTAAACGAAATATCCGTTTTTTATGTTTTCATTGGAAAAGGAATCGGGTTCAGTGTCCTCTAAAGTTGTCTGAATCAGTTGATATGCTATGGTTTAGTGTCCATAATTTCATAGAAATACAGACGATGGCCATTGAGTATGTCCGTAAACACGAAGGCTATAGTCATCTATATTGTTTATACACAGTAATATGATTCAGACTACGTATTTGCGTGTAAAACAAATTCGTTTTGTTTGTTTGTTGTTTAAAGCTGTCCCTGACAACGGTATACGTCTGATTTAATATGTACAAAGCTAGTGAATGATATTGTAAACCCCGTCAGGCTACGATGGCATACGATTAGACAAACCAGCGAATATTATCACCCGCACTATCCTCCAGTGACCTCGTACAGCTAGAAATATTCTGGTATATTCTACCCAGAATCTTTTATGTTGAGTGAGTGAGTGTAGTTTTATGCAACTTTCGAAGTATTCCAGGGATATCACGGCAAGTTACAAAATAAATGCGCTTCACACATTGTACCCACATGGGGAATCGAACCCGGGTCTTCCATATGGTGAGCGAACACTATAACCATCGCCCCCGTCTCCCTTCCCATGGGATTTTATATGATATATTAGTATACCCAGAGTCATATAAAGGGATTGTTAATTTACTGTCAACTGTCAAGAAATATTCCTCGTGATTATAATGATATTGTCACGATAGCGTTGTTGATTAATTTGGGAATACACCTCTTCGCAGACCAGGATCCTGTCAATGTGCTGGGACAATTACGAAAGTCTCAAATCGATTTTGTGGGGTCCGTTTTCGCTGGGGTCCGTTTTCTCCGTATCCCAATTCATTTACTTATATAGCACTGAACTCCACTCCGCACGGATATGCCGTAAGCGCATACAACTTGGTGATCATTATTACCCTGGATAACCAAAGCTGCCTGTGAGGCGCTTGAATGTTAACAGTCATGTGAATTACCAGACTGGGTACCCATTTTCTGCTTGGTGAACAGAGGCAAATTTGAACCAACTCACTTGCCTAAGATGAGACCACATGTGTCACGTGTGCTTTTCTTTGTGGGGTAGTTCTATAAACTCTCAGGAGTCAAGCTACCAACACGGTCACCCATCCAAGGACTATCCGCGCCCAACGTGGCTCAACTTGAACTGATTGGTGATCTGAGCTCGAGGCAAAGGGCCACACACCACCACACCATTTGAACACAGACATGAGCTAACATAATGTTCTCTATCTGGAACCTCAAAGTAATTCCTGTTTGCAATCATTACCAGTTGAGTTCATTATGTACCATGATTTTACCCTTGGAAACAAATGACCAAATAGAGACTGATGTATTATTATATTCTTTGTATGAATATAATTCATACGCCATCCACATGAGAATAAATTGAAGGTTTAATGTAGAAAAGCATAAATGCAAAATACATTATCTTCTGGTTCTTAACGTTTCTGTGTGAATCTTGAAATGTTTGGCATACAAAGTCACACACAACTTGATTTACTTGGGGTAGGTTATTACTGCCCAGTGCTTAAAATGGAATATCTGTGCTCACATGGGTACAACGAATGAAAATAATTCTGGTGTAAATGGTGTATTTATGTGTTAATGCTGATTCTACCATGGTAACGATGGTAAAACTGACAAGTTTTCCAATTACTCCAGCCAAAGTCTAATAAGTATACCGTACTCCATTAATGGAACAGATAAGGGAACACAATAGAGTGTGCAACAAACAAATGTGTATGACTGAATGAAGGAAAATGTGGGTTTTTTCATAAAAATCCATGATCATGCTGAACCAAGGCAGAACAATGCTTCAATGCAGAGCCCGCTGATTCTGCCCTATCTTCAGTTGTGGTAGGGTTAGAGTGGAAACCGGGTCATGTCCACGTTGAAATAATGCTCTTAGCATCGTGGAAGTCGGATTAGCATGACTTTGGCCTGGCTCTATTAATGTAGATGTAGATCTAATATCGAAGTCCATATCTCTGTGTGTGGATCGATTCAGTTAAATCACGACGTGTCTGGGTAAGAAGGCAAGTAACCAATTTGACGCAGGTCATCCGCTCCATGCCAGGAAAAACGTCGTGACAACCTTGCATTAAAAGGCAGGGTGATTCTTGAATTTGATTATACGATTCTGGCACGCATAAGGGATTAAATTCTGTACGATTGGCCAACGTACCTGATCCTTTCAACAGTGTCCGAGCTGTGAGTTATGTAAAGCATTCTAGGTTAGAGCTTGTATGATCTCCAGAGGAATTTGAATGATGCTTTAGTGCTGATCTAGAGACCGTCGTGTCGATAATGCAGTACCATGAACATGGTGAAAGAAATTTAAAGCACTTTAAAATGACATTCATGATGCATTCAATTAAAAGTGACAAAACACATTTCCATCAGTAATCTCTCCTCGAGGTCGAGGCATTAAATTTGATCCCAAGATTATAGGTTTAGAACTCAATCACTAATCCACTAACTTTGATGATACCAATGGCGAGGCACATATCATAATATTTGGATGACAGGTGTATGAAAACAGAAATCCATGCTACTTCATATCGTTGTTTTACAGGTCGTACGAGTTTTGAATGTTTTTGTGACGGGAGCTGCTTGTGGGGCAAGATACGGACACATTTCCGGAAACCCATGTTTATGAGATTAACGAAATTACAAAATAAGGTCTACCTTAGGTGGCAATTCTTATAAATGTATGTATGCATTTGTCTCATTTACTATGGAAATTAAGTTATATAATGATTTCTGTCAAAAGAACATTCCTGCATCATTAACATAATGGACTCCAATAATTTACAACAGACAGCATCGCTACATGTCGGCAACATTAGAATAACAACCACACAAACATCCCCTGCATTAATGATGGACACAAACAAATGATGGCTCTTAAACCGCTCATCATGATAATTCGCTGCATGGTGGACCTCTCAGTTACGGAAGTTACGGAAGCCTATTAGGGCCACGCTGCACTATTATTCATCATTTTTTATCTTGAAAATTCAACTTGTTATCTTGAAAATTCAACATGTTATCTTGGAAATTCAAATTATTATCATTAAAATTCAACTTAGCATCTTGAAAATTCAACTTACTATCTTGAAAATTCAACTTAACTTTGTTGAATATTCAATAAGGTATCTTGAAAATTCAACTTGCTTTCTTGAAAATTCAACATCTTATCTTGAAAATTCAACATCCTATCTTAAAGATTCAACATCCTTTCTTGAAAGTTCAACTTAGCATCTTGAAAATTCAACATCCCGTCTTGAAAATTCAAGAAAATCAGTACTTAAATGAAATGCTCTTGATTCATTATGCGCATATCCAACTTCTCTGTACACGAACTGTTGCCAACACAGAGATTCTATGCTTTCTTGCACAGTATCATGGCATGATTGTAAGTATAAGGACACTGAAAACGGTTTTGTCCAAATGCAAACTTCACAGGAGAAAACACATCGCGTTAAATCTGTAAGAATTCCGCGTTAATCACTCCAACGAACCCCATAAAACATAGTATGTGGAAACTCGTGAAGGTCCGGGTTAGAATGTTGATCTTCAGTAACCCATGCTTGTCGTAAGAGGTAACTAACGGGATCGGGTGGTCAGGCTCGCTGACTTGGTTCACAAATGTCATCGGTTCCCAATTGCGCAGATCGATGCTTATGCTGTTGATCACTGGATTGTCTGGTCAAGGCTCGATTATTTACAGACCGCCGCCATATAGCTTGAGTATTGCCGAGTGCGACGTAAAACTAAACTCACTCACTCGTATGTGGATATAAGTATTGTTAACAAAACTTTCTTCGACACAAAAATAATACATGGTACGATATTTAAAAAAACACGCGCCTCTTTATAATGAAACATGGAGTAAATTGTGAAAATATGTGTCTAAAAAATGTCATAGTGCCATAACGTCACAAGATTGATTTCCAAAACGATATTTTTCCATGGACAGTGCTTCTTTGTAATCCTGTATCAGCCTAATGCTATCCCGGTTGAATTAATAGAACAGCAATCAGTGTCCTTTCATAGCCACACCATCATTATCGGGATTTTTCCACTAACCTCCCCCGCCTTCAAGACGACGCTCCAAACGATTTCCAACAAGAACATATAACCAAACTTTGAACAGGGAAGTATGTGCTGACCAGACCGACTTTCCCAATAACAATTAAGCTTCACGACTTTCGTTCGTTCTATAAATCCCGCATTCCAGTCCAATAATTGCCCTCCATAAAACTCCTCTCACCCAGGCAAGTTGTCTGTGTACACAAAGAGAGTTTCAACACTCAGGCTAAGCGGCGGCAATTTGGCTTTTTGTTCTTCGCTAAAGTATAGGTTCTTAATGGCCAGTAATTCAACGTTTGCTGTATATTTAACGCCAGTTGTGGTTTGGGGGTAATTTCGGAATGTTCATAAAACACCCTTTTTAGCTTGGCGTCAGGATATGGGTAACACAAGAAGCCGTTTCGTGGTTCGATTATTTCAAGAGACGGGAGTAATGCAATGGTACTCTCTTGCCCCCTATATATCTCTCATGTTGCACTTTCCTTTGTCAGGGAGATGTAGATCACCATTACTATAGAATTATGCTGTTGTGTACCTATATCCGTGTCTTTGTATAGTTCGTTCTGGGGTTTTATCAGGCTGTGTGTCTTCATTCACAGCAACCATTAATCTCAAGGATACATCGAAACCAACTTTTTGAAGCACATAAAATTTGAAAGTATATATATCTTGCCATTTACATCTCTTCACATAGATAAATCTTTTTATGTTCAACAGTTTCGGGACTCGTCAGTAAGCATTCGTCCGCATTTCACACACGTTTCTCATTTTTTCAACCAATATTCATCGAGCTTCTGGATGGGGTGTTGATATAATCATATGCACAGAGCGGGGAAGTGAGGTAGCACGGTTTTATTCTGGACTCCCTCAACCAAGCCACATTCGGCTGGTGTGGCTGAGTGGGATAGCCTTTTGAACAAAGCGTTCGCTCGTCATACCAAAGACCCGGGTTCGATTTCCCCACATGGGTACAATGTAATGCCCTTTTATGGTGTACCCGTCGTGATATTGCTGAAACATTGCTAAAGGCGGCGACAGACTAAACTCACTCACTTACATTCGGTTGGCCTGCCTTTGAAATGAGTTCCCAAAGCTGTTATAATGGTGATGCAACTTTAAGGAAAATTTACACTCTCTCACTCACTCGCTCACAGCAGGGGCGGAACAAACAAAACAGGGACACCTTCAAGTAACAGAGAATAATGTTTCTCTCCCTAAAAACCACAAATCATATTTGATTTCCTGTTTCCTATAATTCCAAACGTCTTCAAACAATTAAAGAATCGACTAAGAAAGCAAATGTATGATATATTTGGGTGTGTAAGGTTTCACCACGCTGTTATCAGTATTCCAGCAATACCACCACAATGTGTTTCACATATTGTACCAAATGTAAGGACTTGAATCCATGCCTCTTTCGGTTGACGAGCGAACGCTTTAACAACTATGCTATTCCACTGAAACACGACTGGTATCTAGATGCAACAGTCGAACGCATGATGAAGTAGATACGTCTGTATCATATACAACTCTTGAACAATAATAACGGACGATAGACTGACAAACTTTAAAAAAAATGTAATGAACAATGGATATCAGAGACTGCAACGTTAAAATTAATGGTTTTTCAAGTTTTAAAAAAAACAAACACTTCGCATTCTCAGGAGTTGGCTAAGTAGACACATCCATTAAATACTGTTAGGTATCTTTTCATTCATCATCATTAGATTCGACTGCCTCAGCATCAAGTGCCAGCGAGAAATAACTATAATCAACGTAACTACTGCTAGTAAGAACATCATGAAGGATTTGGTGTTAGGCAACCGTACACATACAATCTCATCTTAACCTCCCTAGTTCAAGTACGCGTGTACGCAGGTGAGTATTTTGTTACATTTTGCTTACACGTATGCGTACAACAATGTGCATATTTGTCATTCGAGCTTTACACAGAAGTGTGTGTACTTGTACATATGGTTACAATTCGTCGGGGCTGCTGACTTGGTTGACACGTGTCATCATATCCTAATATAATTGCGTAGATCGATGTTCATGATGTTGAACACTGGATTGTCTGGTCCACACTCGTCGTTTTTTTTTAATTTCCATTTTTGTTCCCACTCTACAACATATATAATACAGTAATATGCACATACTCACTCATAAACACACATATACATATACATATATAGATAGACATATGTACATTTTTTTCCTTCAACTGAGAAGGATGGGTGGATTTACAGACAGGCATTCTTAGTTCCTGCAATCGTGCACATAGCTAATACAGTCGTATGTATGAGAGTGTACATAATTTTAGTCTTAATTGGAAGGTATAGTTTACAGATAGGTATTCTAAGTTCATTTAATCGTGCACATAGATAAAGCATTAATATATAAAGATGTACAAGTGTTTCCTTTCACTTGGAAGGTATGGGTTACATATAGACATTAGACGTTCTGCCAGTCGTGCACATAGATAGTACAGTCATAGTATAAAAATGTACTTTGTTTCCTTTCACTTGGAAGTTATGGGTTACAGATAGACATTTTAAAATTCTGCCAACCTTACACATCGATAACGCAGTCATAGTATAAAGATGTACATGTGTTTCTTTTCAATTGGAAGGAGTAGTTTACAGATAGGTATTCCGTGTACATAGATAATACAGTCATACTTATAAAGATGTGCATATTTTTCCTTCCAGTTGAAGAGTCTTGGTTACAGATAGGCATTCTAAGTTCCACCGGTCGTGTACATAGATAATATAGTCATGCGTATAAAGATGTACATAATTTTCCTTTCTATTAGAAGATATAGTTTACAGATAGGTATTCTAAGTTCATCCAGTCATGTATATAGATACAGTTATATATATAAAGATGTACATGTTATTCCTTTCTATTGGAAGGTATAGTTTACAGATAGGTATTCTTAGTTCATCCAGTCATATACATAGATAATACAACCATATACTAGCATATGAGATGTACATATTTTCCCCTTCTATTGAAAGGTATATGTTTTCATATAGGTAGTTTTAAATTCATACAGTCATATATATAGACGATATAGTCATATACTACCACATGAAGATGTACATGTTTTTCCCTTCTATTGGGAGGTATACGTTTCAGATAGGTAATCTATGACCACCCATTTGTGTACACAAATAAACAGTCGTATTTATAGAGATGTATATGCCTTTCCTCCCGATTGGAAAATATAGATTACAAATGGGTGTTATAAGTTCACAAAATCCTGCCCACACATTTAGTATATTGGCTTCAGTACGTCTTTTAACCATATATCTAGTAGACAAGGGATAATTTTAGATGCTTTCGGATAATACTTAACATTGTTCGCTTTAGGGAGAAATGTGTAGTACATTGTAATCATCTGGTATCATTTCGAATAATTTGTGGAAAGATGACCAAAAAGAGAAAAAATTGCTGTTGGAGCAAGTTGAAGAAGCTGTATATCTGGTGGCTTCATAATATATATTTTATAATTTCTCTTTGAGCATGCTTAAAATGAATGCTTTTATTTTTCAAACGTTGGTTTACAATCGCTTGTTTTACTATCAGGCACACAGCATTTAATGGGTTATTATGTTTTCCTTGAAATCCTAATAGTATGTTTTCTTCGTTTAATGTAATTTCTCCTTCTGCAGCAATTTTCAGCCAACTGATCAGACGCCTCCAAAGCTCTTTTACATGGCTACATTCATAAAACAAATGCATGGCAGTTTCAGGTTCTCTTCCACAAAAAGTACATAGAAAGGAATCCTTACGTCCAATCTTGTATAAGAATACGCTTGTTGGTATTATTCCATAGATTATTTTGTAATGCAACCATATTAGATCGCTACTGTACATCTATGTGCCATTAGATAGATATGTTCAGACATTTTGCAATTATATTGTTTCTGAAATATTCTTTCCCACCTTTTATGTGCATATGATTTGTTGTAACCTGCATCCAGCAGTGAGGCGTAAAACACTTTTGTTCCTTGTACTGTACTTTGCAGTTGGGATACATTAAAGGGGATCCTATTAAAATGCCTAGACCTTATGAAGGAGAAATTGTTCCCTTTAAGAATCTTCCTCACATAGGATATTATACTCTGGTATCTTAGAAAGTTATTTTTAATATCAAATATCCTTTGTAATTCTTCATGTGAATAAAAGTCCATACTAGCAGGGTCAAGCAAATCATACACATAGTGTATTCTTCCATCGTACCAATTTGAATAGAAAACTGTCTGGTCTCGAATTTGGAAAAGATTGTTGAACCATAACGATTGATTCAGTAAATCCTTATTTTCCATCTGTTTATATTTGTTATCCAAATATTTCCCCATGCTTCCACGACATCCTTGCAAAAAGTGTTTCTAATTGTTTGGACATTTTTTTTATGATATATTGAGGATCAGCTAGCCATATTCTATAGTTTTCAAGTATACAGTATTTTCCATTTAGCATTTTCTTCTCGTAGTCGTTTTATTCAGAGTCTGGTCCAGACTCGATTATTTAGAGACCGACGCCATATAGCTGGAACATTGCTGACTGTGGCGTTAAACGAAAAACAAAAAACAAAAATTCTGAATTTGTCTGAGTCGCCATGATACAGTTTTGTTTAACTGTATTCCAGCTGTAGTGGTAGCTCGATGAGGGAGGAGAGCCCGACCTAATGCATATCTCAGGCGTTTATACAATACAACTTTGGTTCACCCACAAACACGGATATATAAACATAATCTGGGTTAGTGAGTGAGTGAGTTGGGGTTTACGCCACTTTTGGCCCATCACGGAAGGGGCACCAGAAATGGGCTTCACACACATGGGTGAACATAATCAGGGCAAACATGTATTCGAACGCATGATCAGAGGTTTCTGGCATGCAAAAGGTAGGCAGCTCTGCCCAACCCTCGACGCACGGCACTTGTGTCCTTGATATAAGTAAGATACTGTTCAAATGGGGATTAAAATCAACTCACCAACTGACTCCAGAAAGGGAAAGTTTAACTTTGTTGCAACCTTTCAAACTCGTTTTGAAACACATCATCGCTACCACATTGAAATACAACCTTTGGATTAACTTTTAATATACACAATATCGATAGATCAATGAACTCGCTATGGGGATTAATAAAACAAGCATGTGATGACGAATTTGTTTTAAATCAAAATAAATCGCTCACTTCATTTGCACTCAAAGTGCCCATATTATTAAACCCTGAGGCACTGCTCCATACAAATTCACCGGCAATTCAATTTTCCGTTTGAACGAGTCCTTTATACAAGACACATAGACCCAATACAAAGAATAACTGGCATGGAATAGGAATGAGCTGGTTTATTTAAAGAGCGATTGAAGTAGTGCTGATTCGAATAGGAAAGTGACACGAAAAAACTGACATGCTCATTTTTTCATATTAAAATTTCATAAAGCGGGGAATTTCGTGAACACAAATAAATTATTTTTCTCATCACATTGATGAATGCACATCCATAGAACATGAAATTGGCTATGATAATCAGTCTTGTAACAGCATAATGAAAGCGTTGGGTCACAAGAAATGAAATTGGTTTAAGAGTTGTGAAGACTACCATCTTGTGAACTGCTTTGGAAACACTTTTCATGGGCTTTAGGCGCCGTCATTAAAACAATATTTGTATTTGATTGCAATTGGTTTCGTGATGAACTGCATTGTATTCGCTTTATTCGATTATCTGCTTCAGGAACTCAGGGAAGATACATTATTAACTTAAGGTACCTGGAGAAGCTCCATTGCATAATATGAAAAACATGTTCCGCGTGCATATATTATAAAACATTTTAAATACATACAGGTATATGGTCGAATCCCTTCGTCCCGAAGTCGAATACGTCAACTGCCGAAACCTTTCGAGATACATCACCATTTAGAACAGGATTTGCTGAATTTCCACTTTTCTCCGACTCTATTAATAGACCCCAGGCCACAATAATAAGGTAAACGTTTCTCTGATACCTTCTTTAAATACAATGGATATGAAAAGAATGCACACAGATGCACATGAAAGTGTATCTATCTTTTTTCTTTTAAACACAACAACAATGTGTTTTACATGATGCGTTTGTTTTCTGGTGTCCGATGGCTGGAGGCAAGATTTACAAAATATGGGAGTGATATTGACAGGGTTGATATGGTACACTGCCGGTCTGTTTATCGGCGATGTTGTAGAAACAAGGTTAAATCTTATGAGAAGGCGGCAGCTGCTTTTTCACTTCTGAGAAGAACAAAATATTAAACAATTTTGGAAGAACGTTAAAGGTTATCACAAAAAGTCAAGTAGTATTGGCAATTGTAATTTTGAGGACCATTTTAAGAAATTGTTTAATCCTGAGATACTCCCGGAAACAGATAACGATGCTCTCAGAGAAATAGATCTTGATGATGTACAAGTGTGGGTAGAGGAATTAGATGTCGATATTAGTGAAAACGAGGTCTCCACTGCTGTTAAAAGGTTGAAGTTGGGTAAGTCAGCTGGTTATGATGGTATTATCAATGAGTTTCTGGTTTATAGCTCATCAATATTGATTCCCGTAATGACGAAATTGTTCAATGCTATTTTTAGAACAGGATATTGCCCATCAGGATGGACTAAAGGAGTTATCGTTCCTATACATAAGCAGGGAAGCAAGGTAATACCGGATAATTATAGAGGCGTCTTCATTACTGTCACGTTTGAGCACGTTATTTACTTGTATTTTGAACTTGAGGATTTCTTCTTTATGTGTGAAAAATATAGTTTAATTATTGAAGAACAGGCCGGTTTCCGAGAAAATTACAGCACTGTTGACTGTATGTTTGTTCTACATGGATTAATTAATATTGCAATTAAAAATAAAGTTAAATCATACTGTGCATTCATTGACTATCGAAAAGCATTTGACTATGTAAATAGACATGCAATTTGGTGTAAATTACATAAGCTTGGGATAAGTTCAAAACTTCCAACTTTAGTTCGAAGTATGTATGAGGAGGTTAAGTCTTGTGTGAGGCTGTCCAGTAATATTCATTCAAACTTTTTCATGTCGTCTAATGGTGTCAGGCAAGGAGAAAATCTGTCGCCGATTTTCTTTTCATTATTAATTAATGATATAATAGAAGAACGTTCTTCTAATGATGACTTGTAATTTCTCATGTACGTTTACTTCTGTTATTATTTGCAGATGATATGGTGCTCTTTAGCAAGAGTGTTAAAGGTTTACAAGACGGTTTGGATATGATGTTTACTTACTGCACGAAATGGGGCTTGACCATAAATGCTGAAAAAACAAAGGTTGTTATTTTTCGTAAAGGAGGTAGACAAGGCAAGGCTGAAAAGTGATCCTATAATGGTTCACCTCTTGAGGTAATCAATAGTTTTAAATATCTTGGTTAAGTATTTTCAACAGGTGGCAGTTTTTCACAAGCTCAGAAAATCCTATCAGAACAAGGTTTGAAGGCACTTGGTTCATTGTACAATATATTCAATGATAATGTGTACATTACTCCAGATATTCAGTATCAGTTATTCCAATCAGTTGTTTCTCCTATTCTCTCATATGGTTGTGAAGATTGGGGCTTTATGGAAGCTAATGCTATCGAAAGGGTACACTTGAAATTTATGAAACATATATTATATGTCAAAATGCCAACTCCATCAACTTTCTTATATGGAGAAGTGGGTACATTTCCTTTGAAAGTTATTCGTCCTGTCAGGATTATCAAATATTGGCTTAAGATTTTGAGAAGTAAACCAGATAGATATATAGTTTTGATATACAATTCATTGTCGAATAGTTCAAATAAGAACCCTGATGTTGAAAATTGGGCAAGTTTATTGAGAGATACGCTCTTCAGGTTTGGTTTTGGTTATATTTGGGTTGCCCAATATGTTCCTGAAAGTTGTGATTTTGTGAGAGAATTACACAAAGGTCTAAGGATATTTATCCTAAATGTGGAAACATCAATTATCAACCTTGAGTGAAAATAGATTGTATCTTCTATATTTGAATATAACGGGATTTGACTGCACAGGTGACGGCGCCTGTGAATATGTAAGACCAATTCACGACATATCTGCATTCCCCAATGTTAAATAGTGTGAGTGAGTGAGTGAGCTAACATTTATCGTCACGTCGGCAATATTTCAGCCATATCGTGACCAGAACAATTACTTATGTCATAGATCAATAAAAATATAAATGAAAAACCTGTTGTCGAGGAACAGTAAAACTATTAGTGTATCACAGATATTAAAGTAAACAGAACAATACAATACATAAACAGGCTATAGATTGCCAACAACCGAAGGTACCATACTAGGAACCATGGGGACATACAATACGTTTGCTACCTGCATGTACCCTTGCTGGAGGTAATAGTGCACAGTGATGAAACCATATGTTGGCGAAAGACAGGGTTTCTGCATTCAGCAAAGATTGCCTTAACAGCTCCCCAAAGGCACGATCGCCAAACTGTCAGGATGTAATTCCTTACGGCGTTCTTGTTCTTAATAGTTCCACATCAAAGAATCGCCCTGCTAAATTGTGGCTGTGTCTCGCTCTTCTGTTTTTGCCCATTATCGGGGACTGGATGACCTTGTCAAGTTGTCTTTCCTCCCAAAGTAAGCTGAAAAGTCTTGAGTTAAAGGAAAACCCATTCAGACAGAGACCTTGATATTAGAAAGCTGAAGGTAGACTTCACACACAACCATAGAACATCCAGGTCAAAAGTCCTCCTATTGAGACTTCCGTGATTCTAAGAGCACCATTTCAATGCGAACAAAATCCTCCCCGGATCCTCATCTAACCCTACCACTGCTGAAGAGGTGGCAGAATCAGCCAGATCTATAATGACGTCTTTGTTCTGCCTTCGTTCAGTATCAGCGACCATGAAATCCACATGCAGGGGCTTGTCACTTGCTCAACGCCGCACACAGCAAGATTTTCCAGCTTTTGGGCTACTGTGTAAATAATCCAGTCTGGACCAAACAATATAGGGATTGACATATGAGCAATTTGGATACGATGACATGCATCAACCAAATCAGCGGACCTGCCCATCCGAGCCCTTTGGTCGACTCTTACTAAAAAGCTTGGGTGTCTGGAGACTAGTTCTAACTCGAATCTTCAAAGGTGAGGTTAAAGTAAATTAACTCTACAGATGTTTGGAAGTGTTGCTGATAGAAGAAACTCAGTATATCCAAATACTGCTTGGGTTGTGAGACAGGCACTAATACAAGAAGAAGCCACTCGTGTCACATGCATCTATAGCTCAGACACCTTAGCTTTGTGTAACGAAAATCATGTCTGCAACAAGAACATTAACAGGAGATAAGGTAACGACCTCCAACGTAAATATTTCTGTAAATACATCAAAAGAAAGCGTAAAGAACATCTGAGCCTCCGTTCTGACTTTGATGAGTTTTAGTGTTCTCACTATTTTTATGTTAGCACGGTATTTGATTATATCAAAGATGGATTGTTTTAAGGGTGAAACTTTGTAATGTTTTGGTAACCAGATAAGCAAAAAAACCATTTCGTGTTGTAACTTGTCTGGGCCTAAAAACTAGAAATCTGTCTGTAGACGATCTTTGAAACGATCACACAGTACTTAGATTGGATTTACTATCAAAGATAACACCATCTCTTGAGAAGATTTGAAATGGTTCTCCACGGAGAGATTTATGTCGCATAAAATGACAACAGTTGTTTGCTACAAAGGAACCTGTTTCGCAGTAGTACTGTCGAGTATTTACATGATAGAGTCATAAATGCTATAATGTACAATAAAATCGGATAAGATTCACGAAACTGCAACTAAATTTCAGTCTCCGTTTTTATGTTATGCCATCTTTTAGGCTTCCAGTTGTTGAATATATTTATCCTTACCAAGACGTTTCATAGATGACTACCACCAGACAATAAAAATCGCTGCAATAATTTTGTTAGGGCTACATTCACACAACTCGTAATCAAAGTAGCCGATCGCTGCAATCGACTTATATAAAACTAGTTGTGACGAGGACTGTGATAATCAGCTTTTATGGCACGCGATCAATGTTGAATCGACGTGTAGGGATTTCGCGAGGCATGTAAGGTTGTGAGGAGGTCGTGACCCAGTCACGTTGATTGTATCAATCCTACATCATATAAAACATAATCCTTATGATTCTGACTTCAAGATTGCAATATATACATATGAAAGGCAATTAACTGCACGGAACGATTGTAATTGCTTGGTTGCAATATTTCAATTCAATTATTATTACAATTTCAGATGAAACGACTGTCTCATATTAACAGTGGTGATGCTCACGTTTTCGTAGACGAAATATCCGTTTCTTATGTTTTCGTGGAAATATGGAAAGGAATCGGGTTCAGTGTCCTCTAAAGATGTCTGAATCAGTTGATATGCTATGGTTTAGTGTCCATAATCTCATAGAAATACAGACGATGGCCATTGAGTATGTCCGTAAACACGAAGCCTAGTCATCTATATTGTTTATACGCAGTAATATGATTCAGACTACGTATTTGCGTGTAAAACAAATTCGTTTTGTTTGTTTGTTGTTTAAAGCTGTCCCTGACAACGGTATACGTCTAATTTAATATGTACAAAGCTAGTGAATGATATTGTAAACCCCGTCAGGCTACGATGGCATACGGTTAGACAAACCACCGAATATTATCACCCGCACTATCCTCCAGTGACCTCGTACAGCAAGAAATATTCTGGTATATTCTACCCAGAAAATTTTATGTTGAGTGAGTGAGTGTAGTTTTACGCCGCTTTCGAAGCATTCCAGGGATATCACGGCAAGTTACAAAAGAAATGCGCCTCACACATTGTACCCATATTGGGAATCGAACTCGGGTCTTCAACATGACATGGTGAGTGAACACTATAACCGTCGTAACCATGTCCCTTCCCATGGGATTTTATATGATATATACGAAGCTGCAAAGGAAACGTCAGCATGGACTTTTCCTTCGCAGAAACGGACAACTGTAAACTCATTAAATGTTTTGATTGTATATTTTTGACAACATCTCCAACTTTACCTGAGCAAAGACATTCCTTCCCAAACGGAATGGAACCCAGGAAATGGTCTCAAACACGCAACCTGATCTCGGAGATGGTACAGTGTTCTCCATATTTTTCATGCAACTCATGCTGCACGCGCTGTTCACAAGGACCAGCCCTATAAAATGCACCCCAAAACCTGATTGAAACATTCACATTACAACGTCAGCAGGATGCCCAGTCTCACTACAGCTCAGAGGAACCAGGTGCTAGGGAGACTTGAAGCTGGCCACACTGCACAGGCCGTTGCCAATCACTTCCAGGTGAACGTTCGGACCATCCAATGCAGGAACGTTTCCGGGCCACCAACACCACAAATGATCGCCCAAGTACTGGCAGATCAAGGGTGACCACAAGACGATACGACCGCCATGTTGTGCGACAGCATGTACAGAATCCCTTCGTGCAGGCATCCGAAACAGCACGCCAGACAGTGGGAACACACGGAAGGCCAATCAGTACTGATACAGTACGCCGACGTCTTAACAGCGGGAACCTCCATTGCCGTAGACCTTACCCTTCGACATCGGCGTGAACGTCTACAGTTTTCCCTACAACACCAAACCTGGCGATACAGGCAATGGAGAACTGTTCTGTTCACAGATGAGAGTCGGTACTTCGTATTAACTGCAGATGGCAGAACAAGAATATGGCGACGACGTGGCCCGCGTTACTCAGACCAATGTGTTATCGAAAGAGAATCGTGTGTGTGTGTGCATCATGGTATGTGGTGGCATAGGCCTGGACCTTGGTCCAGGGGGAGGAGGCGGCATCACAGCGGTGCGCTACATCGACCATGCTCTCAGACCCCACGTCATACCACATTTCGCACGTCACCGGAACAACATTTTCCAAGATGATAACACCCGGGCCCAGAGCTACACGGGACTTCTTACAGCGGAACGGTGTCAACAGTATGCAGTGTCCAGCCCTTAGTCCTGATTTAAACCCAGTTGAACATCTTTGGGATGAAATTCAGAGGAGACTGAATAATGATCGTGTCAATGTGTTGGGACAATTACGAAAGTCTCAAATCAAATGATAATTCCCCTCCATTACAATACAGCTGTAATAAGGAATGGAAATAACATTTGCAGATATTTCACCATAAATTGTACAGATGTACACACTCACATTTAATCAGAATTCAGTACTGGTTAGTACAATCTGAATTGGGAAGAAACAGTAACATCCTCAAGTGTGGTTCAATGGAATCCTGTATTTACGCGCTAACAACTTTTCTTCATTTAACGGAAACATTACACCGTGACATTTAGACGTTAAACCCGAAACCCATAATGGGAATACTCATTTCATTATTTTTAGCTCTGTCAGATAGAATGAGTGAATATGTTGTAGAAGATGAAATGAAAACCGAAAATATGCATTCTGATATAGACGTGATAAAGGCAAGGCAAAGAGACAGAAATACCTTAAAGAATGTACGAACCTCTTCGTATTCTGATACTTGTAATATTCAGCCAGACTATTATTGGGATTTTGTTGTATTCATAAATACATCTAGCGCCTGTGATTAATGCAAGTAGAAACATTTCATGTCTACAGCCTGCCACAACGATGAAGACGTTGGCCTGAAACGTAATAGGAGTGCTACAGAGAACACAATATATGTCTGTTCTCTAATGACAACACAGGAGGCGAGAAGGCGGTATGGTCATTAGCTACAGAGAGACAAACCAAGGCTTTTCTATTAGAAATATTGAATTAAGTGCTGGTCGGTTAAAATCAACCGACATGGTTTATAAAAAAAAAAATTTGTTCTCCCAAGAGCCCTCCATACTTATAGGCAAGCTTATTATCAACATATTTCCTTTAATTTAATTAGAATTGCAGCAATGCTAGTAGTTCTTTGTCCACAAATCAAAAGCTGACGTGACTTCCAAGCCCCAGGTCTCTGGACAAACAAGCAATAACTGACAAGGTTAATTGACCAACCTCATCAGACTAGACATTGCATTAAACCACACTGGGGCAGTACCTAGGCAGCAGTGTATAATATACATCTGTTATCCATTGTCTACTATGAATTCCTGACCGCCTCCGTGGTGTAGTGGTTAGAGCGTCCGCCCGGAGAGCGGACGGTCGCGGGTTCGATCCCCAACCGCGTCATACCAAAAGACGATAAAATATGGTACTTGTTGGTCCCTGTCTGGCGCTCGGCACTAATGGGTACAACAGGGACAGGTCGGCTCGGAGTCAGTATAATGTGTCTGAGCGGGGTATTCATGCTTCACTACGGCATGGTATCTCAGTGGGCTAGCACTATAAAACCAGCTTCAGTCTGGGCTAGTACAAGCAGCCGCACATACACATACACACGCATGCACGTCGTCATATGAGCGAAATATTCTCAAGGACGATGTTAAACCCAATTTCACCTCACCTCACCTCACTATGAATTCCTGAGCAACATAATGTATCTTCAAAGAAACGTATCTCAATGCTTGACATAATCTCATTTGACTACGTAGTTTACCTATAACAACTTGTATATATGACGTGTGAACGAGAATGGGACGATTTAGTACATCGATCGTCATTCACTGAACCATAACTGTCAGTGACCGAAAGAAATGTCCTTTCAGAAATTTTGTGATTTACTGTGCTTCAATCAATATCTGAAAATATCATTTTCTGCTGGGTGAACAGAGGAAACTTTGAAACCAACTTACTTGCCTAAGGTGAGACCACATGTGTCACGTGTGCTTTTCTTTGTGGGGCAGTTCTATAAACTCTCAGGAGTCAAGCTGCCAAACGGTCACCCATCCAAGGACTATCCGCGCCCAATGTAACAACTGGAACTGATTTGTGATCTGAGCTCGAGGCACAGAGCCACACACCTCCACACCATTTGCACAGTAAACACAGGCATCAGCTAACATATATTTACTATCTGGAACCTGGAGCAGGAACACAGCGTGTTGCGTTAATCATATACCATGATTTTACCCTTGGAAACAAATGACCAAAACGCAGATGTATATCATCATCATCATCATCATCATCATTATAATACATTTGTAATGCGCTGGTATCCATGCAGTCCATGCTCAAAACGCACATAGAATGTAACAAATTACACAATTATAGTTGAAAAGGCTGAACAAATGTGTTTTTAAATGGGATATGAAAGTGACAAAGTCAGTACTGTCCCTGAGATTGTGTGGAAGTTTGGTCCAGGCCGCTGGTGCTGCATAGGCAAAGGATCTGTTTCCATACTGCACTGTTCTAGTTTCAGGGACAACAAGAAGACTTTTATCTTGTGAACGGAGTGAACAAGAAGGCTTGTACAGGGAAAGAAGACTGGATAAATATGTAGGGGCAGTCCAAGACAGACAGCGGAAGACAAGGCAGAGAAGTTTTAACTGAATTCTGAAATCTCCGGTATATTCATTATATGAAAGAAGATATCGCCATCCACGTGAGAATAAATTGAAGGTTTAAAGTAGATAAAGAAAATTGGAATATACATTATTTTCTGGTACCCATGTTAGAGAAACTTGAATATTAAAGTAGAATTTATTTTCTGGTTCTTAATGTTTTTGTGTGAATTGGGAAATATTTGGTTGCACATACAAAGCCACACACAACTTGGTTTACTTGGGGTTCGTTATTACTGCCTAGAGCTTAAAATGGAATCTCTGTGCTCACATGGGCACAACTAATGAAACCAATTCCGCTGTAAATGGTGTATTTATGTGTTAATGCTGATTGTACAGTAAACAGACAATACAAGTTAAGTTTGAATGGCAGTGGAGGGTACGCCGTCTGACCCTTCTAGCCGTCACCATAGTAACGATGGTAAAACTGACAAGTTCTCCAATTACTCCAGCCAAAGTCTAATAAGTATACCGTACTCCATTTATGGAAGAGATAAGGGAACACAATAGAGTGAACAACAAGTAAATGTGTATGGCTGAATGAAGGAAAATGTTGTTGTTTTCTGTGTTAATAATAGAATTCCATAATCATCCGATGCTGAACAAAGACCGAACAAAGACTTCATAACAGAGCTCGCTGATTCAGCCCTCTCTTCGGTTATTTTAGGTTTAGAGTGAAAACCGGGTCATGACTTTGTTCACGTTGAAATAATGCTCTTAGCATCATGGAAGTCGGATTAGCAGGACTTTGCCTGGCCGCTCTATCGATATAGATGTAGATCTGATATAAAAATCTCTCTCTCTCTCTGTGAATAGATTCAGGGTAATGAGGCAAGAAAAACCAACTTGACGCAGGTCATGCCAGGAACAAAGAGGCCCCACAAGCTTGTATTGAAACGCAGGGTGATTCGTGAATTTGATTCTACGATTCTGGCTCGCATAAGGTATTAAATTATGTACTATTGGCCACTGTAGCTAATCCTTTCAATAGTGTCCGAGCTGCGAGTTATGTAACACATTCTAGCTCAGAGCTTGTGTGATCTCCAGAGGAATTTGAACAATGGTTTAGTGCTGATTCAGAGACAGTGGTGTCGATAATGCAGTACCATGAACATTGATAAAGAAACTTAAAGCACTTGAAAATGACATTCATGACATTCAGTTAACAGTAATAAATTGAAAGCACTTTAAAGCATTCAATGAAAAGTAATAAAACCATTTCCATCAGTAATCTCTCCTCGAAGCAGAGGTATCAAACTGGATCCCAAGATTATGGGTATAAACCTCACCAATCTATTCACTTCTTTGGTGATTGCTATAACGATGCACACATCAAAATATTTGGATGATGGTTGTATGGAAACAGAAGTACATACTTGTCCATGTTCGGGTCTCTGTTTCCTTTAACCCCGTAAGCATACACTTCGACATACTAACTGCTGCTGATACACTCGCACAAGACATCTCGACGTAGTAAACTTCCAAATAGTTTCATATCAAAGTGTCTTACACTAATGTGCTTTATGTTTGGCAAAGGAAGACAGTTAGGGAAATATAGAGATAATACTTGTACTCGTAACTGTAAACTCATGAATGGATAACCTCGCGCCCGCAACAGTTATTCGTATCTTCTTAACAAAAGTCATGCAGGGGACATATATGTAGCCCGTTTGAATGTAGATGCCGTGCTGCTCACGAACAACCGAGTGTATAGGCTATCAACAATGCTACAAAGGAGGAGGCTGCTCACGAACAACCGAGTATATAGGATATCAACAATGCTACAAAGGAGGAGGCTGCTCACGAACAATCGAGTATATAGGATATCAACAATGCTACAAAGGAGGAGGCTGCTCACGAACAACCGAGTATATAGGATATCAACAATGCTACAAAGGAGGAGGCTGCTCACGAACAACCGAGTATATAGGATATCAACAATGCTACAAAGGAGGAGGCTGCTCACAAACAATCGAGTGTATAGGCTATCAACAATGCTACAAAGGAGGAGGCTGCTAACGAACAATCGAGTGTATAGGCTATCAACAATGCTACAAAGGAGGAGGCTGCTCACGAACAATCGAGTGTATAGGCTATCAACAATGCTACAAAGGAGGCGGCTGCTCACGAACAATCGAGTGTATAGGCTATCAACAATGCTACAAAGGAGGAGGCTGCTCACGAACAACCGAGTGTATAGGATATCAACAATGCTACAAAGGAGGAGGCTGCTCACGAACAACCGAGTGTATAGGATATCAACAATGCTACAAAGGAGGAGGCTGCTCACGAACAATCGAGTGTATAGGCTATCAACAATGCTACAAAGGAGGAGGCTGCTCACGAACAACCGAGTGTATAGGATATCAACAATGCTACAAAGGAGGAGGCTGCTCACGAACAACCGAGTGTATAGGATATCAACAATGCTACAAAGGAGGAGGCTCCTCACGAACAACCGAGTGTATAGGATATCAACAATGCTACAAAGGAGGAGACTGCTCACGAACAACCGAGTATATAGGATATCAACAATGCTACAAAGGAGGAGGCTGCTCACGAACAACCGAGTGTATAGGATATCAACAATGCTACAAAGGAGGAGGCTGCTCACGAACAATCGAGTGTATAGGCTATCAACAATGCTACAAAGGAGGAGGCTGCTCACGAACAACCGAGTGTATAGGATATCAACAATGCTACAAAGGAGGAGGCTGCTCACGAACAACCGAGTGTATAGGCTATCGACAATGCTACAAAGGAGGAGGCTGCTCACGAACAACCGAGTGTATAGGCTATCAACAATGCTACAAAGGAGGAGGCTGCTCACGAACAACCGAGTGTATAGGCTATCAACAATGTTACAAAGGAGGAGGCTGCTCACAAACAATCGAGTGTATAGGCTATCAACAATGCTACAAAGGAGGAGGCTGCTCACGAACAACCGAGTGTATAGGCTATCAACACTGTTACAAAGGAGGAGGCTGCTCACAAACAATCGAGTGTATAGGCTATCAACAATGCTACAAAGGAGGAGGCTGCTCACAAACAACCGAGTGTATAGGATATCAACAATGCTACAAAGGAGGAGGCTGCTAACGAACAATCGAGTGTATAGGCTATCAACAATGCTACAAAGGAGGAGGCTGCTCACAAACAATCGAGTGTATAGGCTATCAACAATGCTACAAAGGAGGAGGCTGCTAACGAACAATCGAGTGTATAGGCTATCAACAATGCTACAAAGGAGGAGGCTGCTCACAAACAATCGAGTGTATAGGCTATCAACAATGCTACAAAGGAGGAGGCTGCTCACGAACAATCGAGTGTATAGGCTATCAACAATGCTACAAAGGAGGAGGCTGCTAACGAACAATCGAGTGTATAGAATATCAACACTGTTACAAAGGAGGAGGCTGCTCACGAACAATTGAGTGTATAGAATATCAACACTGTTACAAAGGAGGAGGCCTATATATTTAAATGGAATATCGGAACATGGTGTGTGCCATTTTCATTCAAGTGAACGTATTTGCGGCGAGAGCTACCTGTGGGGCAACAAATAGAATCCTTTCCGCAAACACATGCTTATGTGATAAACGATGGAATCGTCTTTAGTTGAGATATTTAAAATTGTATTCGGACATGGCTGTCTCATTTACTATGGAAACGATGTATTGATTTCTGTCCAGAGAACATTCGCGCATCATTACAGCTTGTTCAGCTTGACCTGAGCTACTCTACATATGCATTACCCGCGAGCTCAAATGGCACAAACGGCAGGTCGGGTTATCTTCATTAAATAGGGGTGCAGAGAATGTTATTAATTTTGCGTTCGTGCAACCCTTCTGAAAAAAACAAAAAATCATTTAATCTTTTAACTGAATTGTTTATACAGTCATATGCTATCTAGTTTGGTTTTCTACCTTTACAACTTACAGATGTCAGTGACGTTCACAATCCGATTCACTCTCGCTATCACTCTCTACACCCAGTTCAATTTCACTTTTTCTATTTTATGTTCAACTGTAATATTTCTGTCCCAGTAGTCACTTTCATTTTCAACATGGGCACAACAATCAGTCGACTCGTTTACTCCAACTGACAAATGTGCACCCCTTCACAATAATAGACCCAAACAGCTGTGACACGGTCAAGCAATTCATTAGTATTCACTTGATCAGGTCAAGCTGAACAAGCTGTAGCATAACAACTCCAATAATTTACAGACAACATCGCATTGACATGACAACCACACAAGCATCCCTTGCATAAATGATGGACACAAACCATACGCTCTTAAAATCGTTCAGCATGATAGCTCACTACATGGGGGACCTCTAATTGACATGTACTATCCTCACGGATAGACTTTCAATGGTTTCGATTCCCCTTTTCCGTCGTTCCTTCGTTGGTCGAAACTGGTTCAACATGCCCTTGGTCGATAGCTCTTCAGCTGATAAGTTTACTGACATGCAAGCAACTCCCAAAGACCTCTATCTCTGGTTGTGTTGGGTGATCTTCTGATCCGACACGTCTCTCTGCTAAAGCACTGATGTGAGGTGGTGTTACAGATATGAGAAGGAGAGAAAGTTTAGTTGCGATGACAGACCGAACGTACTGCGTGACACACTACGGCGGGACGATAGAAGATCGACCAGGAAGATCTGGTGAAATTAGATGTCTTAAGTCAGTCAATGTAATTTTGAAGCTATTTGCTTTGTGTTTAGTATCAATAGGGTGAGCAACTGAGTAAACGATCACATGCTAGGGGGAATACGATTAGTTGGACAAGGGTCTCATTTCAATCCTTTTTTTGTTTGTTAATTTGTTAAAATTATGATCAACACTTTGTAATTGTTCCATCAGTATTCTAGACGTTGGTGAGTAAATAATGAATCCTGCGACGACATGGACAACAACTTTTTGAGTATTTCACAGAGCCGTTCTCAAACTAAAGCTTTTAGTTGATGTCATGTGAGCCAATAGAGGCATTCTCATGCTGAACTGTCTTGTTAGACGTGAAACGTATCAACCATCATGCTTCCCAACAAGCTCTTACATGAGCCAGTAATACATTCTTTTCAACTATAATTTATTGTTCATACACAATGTTATGGACTTCATCTCAAGCGAATCAAATAACATATTCTCGCGTATGCCCCAACACTGTTAAATAAGAAGCTTATCCATATCTCACGATCTTGTTTCAAAGGGTCTCTTTTGTTAACCTCCTATCCTATTATACCCTAAACATATCCAGTATTAATAAACCCATAGCAATTACTGTACTGACACATTTCTGGAAATGGTCCAGGATGTCCCAGGAGACACCGTTCCGTCTGATGTTCACAGTTACAAATATCACCCCTATCTCATTTCCTCATCGCCGCCATCATCTATATCATACACGACCGACCCTTCACAGAAAGGTATCATGAAATCACGGATGGCCATTGCGTTTTGCTACGTTAATACAACGCGAATGGACGTTTATATTATGCACGCGGGCTTTCTGAAAGATTTCTCATGAGACTGAATAGGCATTTCAGTCGAGTGAGCATTTTGTGTTCATAACCAAGTCAACAACTTCATACCAATCTTTATGCACGTGTTGACACAATACTAGCGCCAAGAGATATTTTGCAGCTGTAAATATAGATGTTCACGGTTTTTTTCTAGTTCAGATTTGAAAATAATCATATGCCTTTGACAACCGATCCCACAGGCACTACTTGTTTCGTAAAGATGGCGGGAAATATTGTTGTGTTTCCTTGTCGCTTTTAGACAGTAGAAATCACTTCATGACTTTTGTTATCGGTCGTAGAGCTGACATTGATTCAGTGTTTCCATCATGTAAGAGACATTACTCCGATTTCGACAGCATTACTATATCTGTTCATTACACTGCATTTTGATTTGAAGTCTGACTTGTAGATTCATCGTTCTTCTTTAGTTAACTTAAACAAAGATATGAATTTGTGCCTACGATATTTGATTGCCAAGCTTGGGTTTCCACTTCACAGGCTGATATCAAAACGTAATTATATCATAAGGCAGGGTAGACACGTATCTCATTAAATGCCTATAAAGTCTCCTTGCAGTACAGCCTCAACGAAATATATTAATTATGAATTATCCCTTGATGGAAGCAGGCCTATGGCTAGTTATATTTCAGGAAGAAAAATTAGTGTCGATGAGTTATTTTACCAGGCAGAAGACATGAAAATGCCAGATGGATATGATAAACTATACAACCACTCAAATTTTACAACTTTCGAAATTTTGTTAGAAAAATGTAATACTGTGGCTTCTAATCGTAGACTTGCGAATTTTTCAATCAGCTTTCGTTACTTCTCTAAACATACATGACCAGTGATCTACCAATTTTATGATAGCAACGGGGATGAGCACATACAAACATATCTTTTGAGAAGGAATCTGGGATTTGAACCTTCGATTACGACTACTTTCGACAACTCGTTTTCCAGTGGTCCCGAAGTCTGGTAAAACGTTGCGTAATCAGAGTGTATGGGTAAGTGAAATCGTGCACCGGGGGTTCAACATTATTGCACATATTTAGAGATGTACATGTAATAGTACTGATCAAGAAGAAATGAGGAATCGAACCCTGTTCTTCGGCGTGAGAGGCAACACTCTAACACACACTATCTTGCAATTTAACATGGATACACCATTCCGACACATTACACTGAATCAAGGTCGAACGGTTTAATGCTTCCCCTAGGCAGGGTAACCAAAAAGTGCAATATGTTCACATAAGGATACAAGTAGGATACAACTTAGTGCTTAAACCATCGGCCATCCGGTCTCTGGCTCGCTCAGGAACACTAGGATATAGAAAGTGGAAAGTCCAATAAAAAATGTTTAAGCAGACGCATATATATATGGGGACGAATTGAAAAGAAGATGCATATTCAATGCCACAACCTGGGACCATTTCTGTAGTCACTACGAATTAATGCATTAGATATTAGATAACCCTTGAAGATTCGGGTTGGAATTGGTCTTCCGTAACCCATACTTGTCATAAGAGGCGACTAAGGGGATGGGGTGGTCTGCCTCGCTGACTTGGTTGACACATGTTATCGTATCCCAGTTGCATAGTACAATGCTCATGCTGTTGATGACTGGATTGTCTGGTACAGACTAGATTATTTACAGACCGCCGCCATATAGCTGGAATATTGCTGAGTGGGGCATTAAACAACAAATATTCAATCAATCAAGTAGATATTAAATACAAATTGAGATTTTGATTAATCAAGGCAGTGCATAATGATATGTGTACCCAATTAATCCATATCCATTAAGCTGCAAGACTACGGATAGATTGCAAGATGACATTAGAAACATAAGGTTGCTCTCATCATTGTTTAGGTTCTCGAAATGACCAGTTTCATGCTCAGTTAAGCCTAATGGTTTGAAGATAAACATAATGTTAACCCTTCACAAAGTTTCTGTCTTCACTCTTCTGTCAATTCGTCTGCAGTTCAAAATTCATGTCCTTAACCTATGGTATTTTTTAAAGACAATGATTAGAAATCAATCCTCCGATCGAATTGTGTAAAGCCAGACGTCGGAATAAGCAATTTCACACAAAAATTCAAACATGGGGGAGATTGTAATTAGCAAGTAATTTTGATTCATTTACGGGAAGAAGTATCAGGACAGAGCGCAAATGAATTTTTTTCTCTTAGAATTTAACCTACAACGATGAGGTTTTCCCATGGCTACGAGTATAAATACAACAGAGCCATTGGGATTTGCTGTGTGAAATCAAAGAAATTGATGGGTTACTTGAGACTTAGCGCGACTTTTTGTGTATTTTATGGCGTGATTGATCACATAAAATCATGTGCTCTTGGTGAAATTCATTTTTCACTGTGGTCTACAAGTGCGGAAGGGAAGGAATTGGCTCCAGAAAGAATCACATTGATGGCATCAGGCTGAGGTGCGGTGGTATTATTGTAGATGGTATAGTCGTGTACATGGCTGAAGGTTTCCACGTCTTCCACTAAAACGAAACAATGTGAAACATAAATCTGAACTTAAAAACGGCGTTTTCTTCTCTTTCACTCCTTCAAAATAGTGCTTTATTAAACATATTGTTTCCAGGTCATATCAGTTGATTGCGTTTTACATTTAGTACCACATATGTCACTATTCCCTGTCATGGTAGTTAACGGACTTAAATTTTCATATTTTTAATTGATCCACATTTGGTACGATGCTGAGTTAGTCAAATTATTTGTCAACGATTATTGTCATTCCCGTTGAGCAAGTTTGCATCTGCCGATAACGAGTTCCGATATTTAGTCAAATTGATGGACATGTATCTTCATTCTGGACACAAAACACAATTTAAAAGTTTCAGTGGTTAATTGGAAGTTAAATTGTGTGTATTCAAAATAGAGGTCTTGAACGGTTTTGTATCATACCATGTATCATATCATATCATATCATATCATATCATATCTATCATATCATACCACACCAGACCGTATCATACCATATCATATAATATCGCACCACATCATACCATATCATATCAAATAACAATATGAGTACATACATTCTATGAATTATTATGTTTATTTCTTAGAGACAATGCCTGATAGATAAACTGACGGATAAGAACATTGTCATCTGTACTCATTAACAAATAAAATTTCACCCTATCGGGATATACAGAATAATATGTTGGGACATATTTTTTCTTAACTCACAATAGAATGGGCAAATAAGAGGAAGTGATATTCACTTCCTCTTCTACACAACTAAGATCACAAAATGTACAAATTCAATTTTCTCTCTCTATTTTATGATATCTCCCTGTTTCGATTGCCAAGTCATGTGAGGAACACCTAAACCGAGCAAAAGCCTTTCGAAATGTCTTGATATTTAGTGAAAACCTTTTTCTCGGTATATATGGGATTTAAACGTTCTATAATAGAAACATTTACTTGACAATGACAGTGCTACAACCCATTCTTGTGTATATATATCTTTGAGCCTTTGAGTAACATTATTCGCAAGATTTGTATGAAAGTCAACATTTTGCCTTGCCACACCTCCTCAAAACCTATTGTATCTAACAATGAAATATATGGTGTGTTATGATATGATGTGATACGACAAAGTATGTGCAATGCGATGTTATATGATGTGATACATTTTGATGTGATATGACATATTGTGATGTGACTATATTATTCTGTTCTATGATATTGTGTACTATGTTCTTGTATACTATGGGCCTGTGGCCTTCAGTATTAATAAAGATTGATTGAAAGGTTCTGTATGACAAGAAGTGATCGCTAATTCACTCTGGGGCTACACGTGTTTGAGTTGTCCGAGACCCAAGAAACATATCAACTGGGTTTCGTTCGTATGTCAGTACATTCCAATCATATTTCAGCATCTATGTTTGGGTCACCATACCCATGTAGCAGGGCGTGGAGTCATCCCACAGATGACATCCTTACCTTGTCAGCTTGCTGACGGGGTTAACCTCTTTGGTCATGTGGACAAGGCGTCCGACTTCGGAATAGAAGGTTCGTGGTTCGAATCCCAGCACGGGACTGGAAATTGTATGGCCGCTACACCCATGCAAAGAAATGGCGAACGTACATAACCGGCATCCACCTGTTATTTAACAAAAGGCAGCAAATGTTACTATATCACCTTTATGATTGTCCTTATTCTAATCTGACCCGTGACGGTCCAGGTTAGAATATAAATCTAAAAGCCAGTGGCATGAGGTAGTTTAGAAAACAGTTGCTAAATTTAGTGTTTTTAAACTTACATGAAGACATGAGACATTTCAACTGATGATTCCCGAGGTAACTTCAGTGTTTCATCACCAAAGGCCTAATACATTATTGACAAATCACCAGTGTCGTACGTCAGAGATTACCACAAATGCAATCGGCGTATAAGAAAAGCGCCAGACGGCTCCGCAACAAATAGGATATTCTGACAGTGATGTAGAGGTACGGTTTTACTATCAGGAACAAACACATACATATACCACCGGCTGTAATAGAGCCTTAACTGTGCAACCCTAAACCCCCAAGTATCACTTGTAGGACAGGATATGCACACAACTAGCGAGTACCTGTTTTTGTCTTTTTAGTTGTTTAACGCCGCACTCAGAAATGTTCAATTGTACAACTGCGGTTGTAAGTTTTTGTTTGTTGTTGCGGCAATGTTCAAACCAGTAATTTGCGATTAGATTCCACTTATCCATCATTCTTCAATGCAGCGCCACTGGTTCGTCATGCCCTTGGTCGATATCTCCTCAGCTGATAAGTTTACTGACACGCAAGCAACTCCGAAAGACCTCAATCTCTGGGTGTGTTGGGTGACCCTCTGATCCGACATGCCTGTCTGCCAAAGACAGATATGAGAGAGAGAAGGAGTATAGTTACGATCACAGGCGGAACGTACCGCATGACACAATACAGCGAGACGATAGAAAATCGACCAGCAAGATATGGGCTTCGGGTGACCATAAATGTCTTAAGTCAGTCAAAATAATTTGTTTCGTAATGCCAATAGGATGAATAAAAAGAGCAGACTCGATAATACAATTCTTAGTTCTTCCTTACATGGGACGAAGTATATTTGGTTGGACAAAGATAACTTTCCAAACTATTATTATTATACATACATAAATTTGTACATAAACATCCCAATTGGCCCCAGGGTGTACTGTGCAGCTGTCGTTATATTGACTGAGTCCCATTAATAGCGCGTTCTATTTGCAATAGGTTAGCAGCGGTGCCGATTTCTAAAGTGAAAATAATCATTAGTCTTTGGAAACGGATCCTACAGACACCACTAGACTTCGTTTGGATGACGGATGTTATAGTAATGCCTCCGTGTCTGTTCCATACATTATGAAATATTATATCAGTCGCACAACTGAAATTCTTTAAGTGTCTCGCCCCTAAAGTAACCGTTTCAATATATCATTCTCACTGTGAGGGAATGCAGGTGCTGATTCCCTGATCAATCTGTGATTACTACTTTGTATGTAGTTCGATTGGAGTCAATCGTTAAGAATGTCATTATAAATAAATAACATGCAGTGTCGATCTTTTTGAAAGATTTACATGATTTTGGACTGCGAGGCCATTTGTCTCAATTTATATCCGAGTCTTTAACCGACAGACAATTCCATGTCCGCCTGGGTTCTACACTGTCTCATCACTATAATCAAGATCAGGGTTTCCCACGAGGCAGCAGTTTGTCTGTCACTCTATTTAGTATCAAGATCAACAGTATACCAAACGTTTTAAACAATTCAATTGGTGGATCGTTATTTGTGGATGATTTTAATGTTTCGTTTCGTGGCAAAAATATGAATACTATTGATAGGCAGCTGCAGCTATGGTTAAATAGAATCAGTAAATGGTGTTTAGAAAACGGGTTTAAGTTTTCAAAATCTAAAACCAATTGTGTCCACTTTTGTAGAAAATACAAAACACACAAAGACCCAGAATTACATTTAGATGGTACGCCTATTAAAGTTGTAAAAGAGGCCAAATCCCTGGGTACAACATTTGATCAGCATCTGACCTTTCTCCCAAACATTAAAAATAATGTTTAAAGAACAAATGCCTGAAGGCACTGGATTTACTTAAAATTGTTTCTAATTCGAAATGGGGAGGGAGAATTGCATAACGATCTTCCTACTGGTCAATATGACATCGGATTGTGTTGGTTACCCAGCCATGTTGGAATCAACGGTAACACATTGGCCAATCCTGCTGTTAAAGGCAGCACACAACAAACCTGAGACACCAGTTTTGCTATATTACAGTGATTATGAACCTGTTATGAGAAGTTACATCCGTGATCTAATGCAGAAGAAGTGGGACACCCACGTTGGCATCAGTAAGCAAAATGCAATAAAAGCAACTATTGGTTACATCTACTTGGGTTGTCAGTCCAGAGTTTGAGAGGTTATTTTAAGAAGATGTCGTATTGGTCATAGCATATATAGTTTTGAATATTTATCAAAACGCGAGGATCTTTTTTGTATCCCTTGTGATGAGAGAATTACAGTCGAGCATGTGCTGCTCGATTGTTTTGACTTTTCAAATGGAACCTGGTATGGTGATCTTCCTTTAGTTACTGGAGATCTATAGCCCCTTTCTACATATTTCTATGTAGTGATATCTGTTTAAGATTACATGCTAGTTTTTAATGTTCATCTGTGTTAGATAAACTATCTTACTGTTCTTCGTTGCAGGTATTATATTCACAAATTTTATTTTAACATGGAACTCTTATAGTCACTATATGGCTCAAATACTGCCAATATGACTTTAAATTTTAACTCACTCACCCACTCATTTTGTATGTAGGACATATTGATCTGAAATAAATCTGCCTTCAAGTTGTAAATCAATATTTGCATGTCAAGTTAACGCAGGGATGTCAATCAAGTCAGCATTTTGTGTTAACAGCCAACTCAACAATTTGATAACAAACGTGATGCATGCGTTGACAAAATATGCACATTAACACCAAGATTGGCACCAGGATGTACTCTGCAACAGTCAGTATAGTGTTGGAGCTCCTTTCATAGCACGTTTTATTTGCAAATCAAATTAGTAGCGGTGTGGATTTTCAAACTGGAACTAATCACATGTCTTTGACTACAAAAACCACATACACTACTTGATTGCGTTTAATTAATAGAAGTTATAGTAATGCCTCCTTGTTTCCTCCAGGCATTCGACATTATGTCTATGGCTTTAAGTTTCAGTTCTACAACCGAAATTGTTTTCGTGTCTCCGCTAATACAACTATTTCAATATATCATTCTCACTCTCAGAGGCTCTATAGAGCAGCATCAATCTTTGATTGCTACTTTGTATGTAGGACATATTGATCTGAAATAAATCTGCCTTCAAGGTGTAAATTGTTCGTTGGATGTTAAAGTTAACGTCAACAAAGATATAAATTTGTATGGATTAGTTTGAACTGTCGACTGTGCTTTTTCAAATCGTACGCTGACATGGTGTAAGGCACGGTTAGTTCGTGTCATCGCAGCATCATCTGAGCGACATGGAATTCATAGGCATCATCCCTCAACGGAATTTTGAATGATGTATGTTTTGTACTGATGATTTTAGCTACTCTTTTCCAAATCAAAAGTTGAAACTGCAACCTTGATAAATCCCAGACTGGGAATAATTACAGTTCTTTCGCCACCTGCATTGACCCTTGTTGGATTTACACCATCCCTTCAGTCGTTGGTGATTGTATTCTATTTCAACCAAACATTAACAGAACACATATCCCACTATTAAAACACGTAGTATGCCAAAACCGTTGATTGAAATAGGACTTACATCCCTTCTCAGGGGACATTCATTTTACGCTACTTGAACCCCCTCTCTCACTAATTGCCCAAGCCATGACGCTTCTCGGCTGATTGGTCTCGCTAACTCCATGCACAATTTCACGCATTCTCCACTGACTCTTTACCACGAAAAGACAGCTTGGACAGACACACAGTGTGACATTAAGGTTAGTATTCATTTAATTAAAGTATTATTGCATTTAATCCTTGCAGTATATTTATAATAAACGTATATCTATTTACTATCATTTTAATAGGTATTATATTGTATAGCATGTAAGTGTACTATATGTAATTATGCTAGCTTTCCAACCCTAAGCTATAAACATAAATAAGTATCATTAATATATTCTTATCTTTACTATCCCTTTCACTGAATGTGTGAGATGAGAGAATGTGTTTTAATATAAGTTGCTATGTTTTAACTATGATAACTATAAGTGTAATTATAAATGTGTGGAAGTAATTTTATGTTCATGAATGTGGCCCTAAATCTACTCCTCATTACATTGTATATTATTTATCATTTAATATTATTTACAGCAGATACGTCCCTGTCCATAAGACTGGTGCTGTGCCCGATTGGTGTACACCCTTGTACCACCCACGGGGTATGTGCATATTGTAATGGTAGGGTTATTTTTTTAGTAGAAATTAGGCTTGTTTTTGGGGTTGGGACAGGGTTAGGCATAGGCTCGGCTAAAATAATACACCTGGCTTAGGCTTCAGTGGGCTGGTCCATTTAGATCTTGAGGGGTAAGTACCCATTAGGCATATGACTAGTATGCTTCTTCCCGAATGTTATGCAATGGGATGGGCCAGTGCATGAGCATCTCATGAGTAGAGGGATCAGTCCACTGAACTTTTCTTTTGTAGGCATTTATTGGGTAATTTTCAGAGCATGTTTTTTATTGGATAAGAGTTATAGGTTAGGGGTATAAAAGGGCACATCATTTTTTTCTCTGGACTCAGAGGCGAGAAAGGTGAGAAATTCACAATTGTTTCTGTAGACTAGGCAAACAGAGTTTTAAGATTGTTTTGGTTTTAGTTTAAAGAAGAAATAAAGTTTTGGTTAGATAATGTTAGGTAGATAATTTTTGTTATATTTTGCAGGTAACGTTATTTGTGGGCATTAAGTTGGGATAAGGGGCAATAGTATAGGTATATTTAACAGGGTTTTCACTTTTCTTAGGACCCTTGGAGGCATTATTATTTTGTCTTGTATTTAACTTAGTTTTATGTTGATTTTATGATATATATTAGTTGCGTTGGAAATAAATTTATTTGGTTTGCAAAATCTTGTGTTTGGTTGTCATTATATTTTTAAACCCCTGAATCCTGCGAACCTGAGGACCCGAAACAGGATCCTCCTGTTACAACATGTATAATTTATATATCCATGTATTTAAGAAATACAGTTCGCTCTACCACCATGTATAGTGTAATAAAACACTCTTTCGCCCTGAACTATTATATTTAAAGTACGAGGACGCTTGCGTCCGAGTGCTTTAACGTTATAATAATTCAGGGCGAAAGTGTATTTTATCGGTTGTGTAATGCATTGTCGGACAAGTTCTTAGATGTAAGAAATCAGTAGAAGTTCATAGCAATGGGTTTTTACAATAATTGGTTGAAAGGAATGCATTACTAGCTGATGCAAGCACTAGTTTGAGATCAGTTTTTTATGCTTATGATTTCAAATGATGTTTTCCACCATAAACATGTGTTCATTTATTTCATTTAAAAAAAAGGACATGGAACATGGGGACTTAACGAAATGTTTTCTGGAAACATCCGTCTACAAAATACATTTTTCCTGCAGTGCGAGTCTCCTTGTCAACGGGCTTACACCACGTGGGCCACACGGATGATGCACTGTACACAATAACACAATTATCCTTAGTCTTCTCGTTCAGTGTAATCGTGAAAATTCAGCACCTGCAAAAGATACGTTTACGCATATCAGTGAAAATGTAAAACGATGTTGTGATTGCAATATTCTTCTTCTGTTGTGGTATAAACTTCAAAATCAAAGTTTGCTTATCATTCTGTTTAAAAGAAAGGATGGAGTGCACAAACTATTTACAACTCTGACGAATTCCGTAAATTAGTGTTTTTGGTTTGAAGAACAAAATTACATGTCGACGAGTTCGACCGTTAACAAGCCAATGTGCTTAACATAATATCGGTGTAATAATCAACTATACAGACATGTTGAATATAAGGTTAACAATTTTATAAAATAGTTTGGAAAGGAAAAAGGGATCCTTGTCCAATGAGCAATACTTCGTCCCGTGTCAGAAGCTCACAGAACTAAGAATTGTACTATCGAGTAGTATACACAATGGTGGAACTGCATCAGGTCCTCACCAAGGCCTTAATTTTCCAAATTAAGGCCTTGGGAAGTCCCCGATGCAGTTCCACCCATTGTGTATACTACCACTGAGGTGCATGCAAAATTTCACGAAAATCGGTGGAATAGTTTAGTTACAGTGACAGTAATTTATCATACTACAACTAATAACACACACACAACACTGACAAATCATGAGAAGTATCATACACTGGGCGATCTAAAAGGGACTGTGTCGAGAGGTACGATCATCAACTCCTCTCTGAACAATGCTCTAGGCAGTCCGTCTTTCAAGTAGTACAATTTCGGTTCGCCGTCTTTGATGTCGACAAGGTCTACGCGCGTTTTCTGCTGTCTCCCTTGTATTCCTCCCGGCTGCAGCTGGTACAAGTACCTAACGCTGACCCGGTCCGGTAATGTTTTCTCCGTTTTATCGCGACGTGCCGCTGCCGACGACGATTCGACAGATTTCAGTTTGATGGCTTCGACGGGTCTCTTGCCCACGAGTCTGGTGACTTCGTTGTTGATGGCATCCACCACTCGCAGCAAGCGTACGACCCATTCCGTGGTTCTGTTTTTTGGGATCTATTAAATCCTGCGAGTACTGATGTGAGAACAGGCGTTCGGCTAAGGTGCGATTAATTCTCTCGACTATGGCTTGGCTTTGGTGAGATCCTGCCATGCCTCGTCTCACCTGGACTTTGTGCTTGGACAGCGGCTCCCATGAACTCGCATCCAGGATCAATTTGCAATGCGGCAGACCAGGTCATTCGACTGCGTTTGTAGATGCGTTCTAAGGCTTTGTCGACTTCGTTCAAATCTTTGGTCATCAACGGTTCGGCATCCTTGTAGCGACTGGCGACGTCGACGACTGTCGGAGCATACTTGTAGGTTTTGCATCTCACCCTATCATGAGGTAGAAACAGGAGGTCGGCTTGGTGGACGCGATTCGGCGCTGAAATGTCGAATTTTCTTCTCGGGATGTACCGAGGCGCCAGCAGGTAAATTCGCTAGATGACTTGTTTGTAAGACGTCTTCCAAGACTCTAGCGGCTTTGGCGAATTTCGGGATGGTGTCCAAGCCTTTCCAGTACCCCCCGGGCTGTAATATATTTTCTCCATGATGTATGTATTGCGTGCGTTTTAATTATTTAATATATGCGTGTGTCCGTACGCGTAAGTGGTGACTCCGTCAATGGCAATCCATCGTTTTGTGTCCATGGGAGACAGCGACGTCTTGTTGATTCTCAGTCCATATATCCTGTGTCCGTCGCTTCTCAGCATGTTCATCTGGTGATTGAACGTTTTATTCTTGAACAGGGCTTCCTTGAATCTGGCGTGCTGGATGTGTTTTTTCACCAAGTGTTTTTTCACGCCTTTTGCCTTTCTAAATTCGTAGTCGGCTGCTTTTTTGATGGAATACATCTTGGGTCTCAAGCCGATGTACTCGGCGATCGGCGTGCCAGAACCGAATCGTTTTCATCGCGACAGTACAAGAAATTAATCCGAGGCAACATCATGGAATTGAAAATATCGGTTTTAGACATCAAAAACGATCCCATAAGTATAGGATATCTCAGCGCGACGCTGCACATGCAAAAACAATGACCGAAACTTCGGGTCCCGGAACGACCCTGCAACCGAAAAAGTGCCCTACCATCGTGCTCTCAGACCTTGGGGACATGCGCGGATTCGCCGAGCCTGGAATCGAGAACAAACTGTACTCATTGGAACTGAAAAACAGCATGTACAAACGCGTTGAAGTGCCCACCGTCAAAGGCAGCATCAGCGCCCGGTGAATTCCATGCTCATTAAAGTCTTCCTGGACGAACCACCGTCGACATTGCACGAAGTCGAAATCGTGAAAGGGATCAAACTCCGGTGGTCCAAGAAACAACAACACCACGTTTGCTCCATTTATGTTGCGGTGAACGTGAACACGTACACCAGCCTGCAGGGAGTCACCGTCACCATTGAAGACACGTTATCGCTCGCCAAGATTTTCCTACCCGACAACATACATTTCATGGGCTTGAAGTGCACCTCTGAGAAATTATCCGAAAACCAATTAACAACTATTTCGTAGCATATAATATACTAGATAAACCATCATCCCAACGCTAGCCAATCTAGGGGACACACGGGGATTCGATCTGCCCGCCGAGGAAAACACCTTGTACGTCCTGCACTTACAAGACAACGTGTACAAACAACGAGAAGTCATCTTCGAATCTCAGTTGAACTGGATTATTAACCTGGTCCTGACCTACCCCTATCTTATCATGGATAATAATGATGGTGGCGTCTCGCTAAAAAATAATGGGATACTGCTGGGGAGGTTTGATCCTGGAATATTAACGTGGACGAGCATAGCGTCATTACCAGATCAAACGGCTAACATGTTAGTCCCCAATGAGAAAAAAATCCTCGTTATTTTTAATAAATTATACTGATGTGCCAGACTCATGGATTAGTGTGATACAAGGTTCTACTCTTATTATCGAAGTATTTCTAGGAGATGCCCCTGGAGTAGATATAGACCTTCTGCATGGGTTAAAAATACGCTGGCATGATCGCCATAAAAAAAAACGTTGTCTTATTTGCATACAACCAGGAAGTACCCCCACCGCAAACCTAGATATTATTACTTTTCAAAAGAATTTCATTAACCTCCAGACCATTTATATATACAAAACTTGTACCTCATCAGCTTAAAGAATATTCATCAAACATTGACTGACGACTAATTAAATACTATTTTATAAAAAGAGTATATATACAGAATGGGACTGTACCCGGTCGTGGATGAAGTGGTGAAAACACTTGAAACCGTAGACGGGTTCCGTTTGCAACAGTTGCAAAATTAAACGACAACTAGAACAAGATCGCGACGCGCGGAGAGAGCACTGCATTAAAAAAATCACAGAGCCGTTAATTACGTGGACAGTGTTGACACCGCCTTGATGGTAACCGGCATGGGATTAGTCTTGGCAGGCGGCGGGTTGTTGACCACCATCGTGGCCACGCCCATGGTGCTGGGCATCGAAATAGCGGCCGTAATGACAGTGTTGGTGGGTTTGGCGGTTAAGTACGTGTCTAGCAGACTGCAACGTAAAGCGTTGAAACACGACGAAATTAGAGTTCTAGCTGAAGCGAAGCTCTACACAATAGAAGATCATATTTCCACCGCGCTCACGGACAGTAAAATCTCGCAGGAGGAGTTTCGTTTAGTTCTCCCGGAACTCCCCAAATACCACAGAATGAAAACCAAACAAATTATTATCGGAGAAGATTCACAATAAATTGCTTTGCGGACATCAACATCACAGCCGAGTAGACAGCCGAGGTTTGTGAGCACCCTTCATGATGTTCACAGTGTGAAGATATGAGTAAACACAGTTCACTCTATTTTAACAATGTAATCAGTGAGATGATGTACATAAGTATCAAACAGCTTCATTTGCAATGGGGGTTCGATTCACGACATGGGTACATTGTGTGAAGCTCATGTCTGGTATTGCTGGAATATTTTCTAAAAGCGGCTCAGTCACCTAACAGTCGTGGTGGTTGTAACAATAGGTAAAGATAGAAAGGTTAAAATAGCAAGATAGAAAGGTTAAAATAGCAAGATAGAAAGGTTAAAAAAAGTAGCAAAACATCCCCGGTAGCGACAATTCTCCTAGGGTGAAGTAGAAAGATGAAGGTTGCCCAACTTCACCCAAGGGAACTTATGTGTCGGCTACCTTTCTCTTACCACGAAAGTGCCCTGATTCAGCTGAGCGCAGCTGATGTGATCCTGATTCCTTGCTATGACCAACGAAACACATGAAAGTGGCAAGGAACCCACTGAAGCAACGGTGGGATACGTACTATCAATGCATAAACACTGCTGAACACGATAAATGTATCGATGGACGCTGAAAGAAATATTTAGAAGCCACAACCCATGATTTTAGAATCGACATTCATCAGCATAGAAGGTGCAAAAGCTATTTATAGTTTTAATACACTGACGCTAGTAGAGTCTGCTGGTGTAGAGGATACTGAGTTCGAAACCCTCCCGTTGTCATAGAAAACATTTTCTTTTTTTTGAAAAACAAACATTTCACCCTACCAACCCCATGCTCACTAAAAAGTTATTATTTACTAAACTATTCCACCGATTTTCGTGACATTTTGCATGCACCTCAGTTGTACTATACACAATGGGTGGAACTGCATCGGGGACTTCCCAAGGACTTAATTTGGAAAATTAAGGCCTTGGGGAGGACCTGATGCAGTTCCACCATTGTGTATACTACTTATCGAGTCTGCTCTTATTCATCACCCTACTGACATTACGAAACAAATACTTTAGAAATTATGTTGACTGACATCTTTTGTCACCAGAAGCCCAGATGTTGATGGTCGATTTTCTATCGTCTCGCAGTATTGCGTCATGTGGAACGTCCTGTCTTTAACAACAACTACACTGTCCCTCTCTCATATCTGTCAGACCACCTCACATCAGTACTTGGCAGAGACACATCTCGGAGCAGAGGGTCACCCAACAAACCCAGAGAAAAAAGGTCTAAGGGAGTTGGTTGCGTGTCAGTAAACTAATCATTTGAGGATATATCGGATTTAACGTCGTACTTAAGAATATTTCGTTCATATGACGACGTGCATGTGTGCTTATGTGTGGCCGTTTGTACTAGCCCGGACCCAAGCTGGTTTTATAGAGCTAGCTCACTGAGATACCATGCCGCAGTTAAGCATGACTACCCCATTCAGACACATGATACTGACTCCGAGCCGACCAGTGTTTGTTAATACTGAGCTCCAGGCAGGGACCAAAAAGTATCATATGTTAGCGTTTTTTTGGTATCACACGGCCGGGGATCGAACGCGCGACCTTCCGTTCTCCGGGCGGACGCTCTAACCACTACATCAAGGGGGCGGTCCACAAGGGCATGACGAATGGGTGGTGCCACATAAAAGGACGACGGAAAAGTTTGAATAGAATCCCACATTAGCAGGGCCCCACTTTGAGATTATCCACGAAATATGTACATGTCACTGAAAGGTCCAACATGAAGCGATCTACCACGATGAGAGGTTTTAAGAGGGTATGGTTTGTGTCCATTATCGACACAATGCTTGTCTGGTTCTTATGTTCCTGCTGCCGGGATGTTGCAGCTGGCGATGTTGTTAAATTGTAGCATGTCCGTCTTTCTTTTCTTGTCAAGGACTTCATGCACTGCGTTAAGTTGATTTACGTTCCAGATTAAACTGATACACCGTGATTTAACTGTATCTGTTCACACAGTACTGCGTCCAATTTCACTGCACGTTGTTGTACCCACAACTTGGTGTTTGCAAGTATTCATGTAGCCACCATCTGGTCATTCACAAACAGATTCGTGTAGAGGGTTGTGTACTGTACACTATAGGTTGTGACAACACAAAAAGAGTCAGCGCACAACGTTTTTTACACCCGGTCACAGACGGGCTCGATCCCGGCACCTTAAGCTCGCTGGATCACAAGCCTGGCGCCTTTGACAGCTCGGACATCGCACCCCCAATTGCATGTTTTGCCATTGCAATGTAATATTAGGTCAAGGTCCATACCTTATGCAACTAATTGGATCCGGGGCTTAGGAACACTGGCTTGGTTGATGCATGTCGCCGTTTCCCAATTGCCCATGTTGACAATCACTGGATTGTCTGGTCCAGCCTTGAGTATTTACGCCATCTTTTTGGAACATTGTCGAATTACACAACAAACAACATGTTACAGACCGCAGTCATACAATTGAACATTGCTGAGTGCGGCTTTAAACAACAAAAACCAAAAACAGGTGTTCGCTAGTTGTGTCCATATCTTGTCCTACCAGTGACACTTGGGGGTTTAGGGTTGCACAGTTGAGGCTGTATTGCAGCCGGTGTAATCCCCCTGACCCTTTGGTATTTCCAGGCTATATGTATGTGTGTGTTCCTGATAGTAAAACCGTACCTCTACATCACTGTCAGAATATCCTATTTGTCGCAGAGCCGTCTGACGCTGTTCTTAAGTATACACTCTGAGTGTATTTCTGGTAATCTCAGAATTGGTTTCTGTACGATGCAGCTTATGTGTCAATAATGCATTAAGTATCTGGTGATGAAACACTGTATTTACCCGAGGAAAGCTCTGTTGAAATGTCCATGTGAGACTGATAACACGTAATTAAACACCTGTTTCAAAACTACCTCATTTTAGATTAGACAAAGGACAATCAGAAAGAAGATAGAGTATTATTTAAACATGTGGTTTCTTTTATTAAATAACAGGTTGGTGCACACTATGTACGCTTATCATTTTGGTGAAACCTGCCAGCATGGGTATGAAAAAACATCATTGGGATATACTGAGATTCGAAAGAAACCCAGTTGGCATGCTTCTGGTTCAAACACATGGACCACCTATACCCCTAGAGTGAAATGTGGGCTCTCTAGTAATACCTTTCACGAATTCTATCCACACAGAATTTAAGTTTCAGTTTACCACTTAAACGTTTTAATTCTGTTTTGTGTTTGGAATGAAGACATATAAATTAGACTAAATATCGGAACTAATTATCGGCAGATACCAGCATGCTCAATGGGACAGACAATAATCGTTGTCAAGTGTTTTCAACATCGTATCAACTGCGGATCAATAAACAACATGAACATTTAGGTTTGCAGTGAGCAATGTGAAACTTAAGGCAAAACGCATTCAACTGATAACAAGATGTTCAATAAAACACCATTTTAAAGGGGAGAAAAAGAAGAAAACACCATTTTTAAATTCAGATCTATGTTTCACATTTTTTTCGTTTTAGTGGAAGACTTAAAAAGGTATACACAAGTGCACGACAATACCATCTACAATAATACCAGCGCAGTGTGATACCATCAATGTGATTCTTTATGGAATAAATTCCTTCCTTTCCGCTCTTGTAGACCACCGTGAATAATGAATTTCAGCAAGGTTTTTATGTTATCAATCACGTAATAAAATACACACAAAAAAGTCGTGCTAAGCGTCCCTCCCAGGATGATTTGACCCTTCAAACTCTCAAGTACCCTGTCAATTTCTTTGATTTCACGCAGCAAATCCCAATCACCATGCTGTTTTTATATCCGTAGCCTTGGGAGAAAACCTCATCATTGTAGCTAAATTCGAAGAGAAAAGAAGCATTTGCGCTCTGTCCTGATACCTCTTCCTTTTCTTCCCACACTTGAATCAGAATAACATGCTGATTAAAAATCTCCTTCGTGTTTCAATTTTTGTGTTGAAAATTGCTAATTCCGACGCCCGGTTTTAAAAAAAAATGGATCAGTGGATTGATTTCTAATTATTGTCCTTAAAAAACCATAGGTACAGGACATGACTTTTGTACTGCAGACGAATTGACAGAAAAGTAATTACGTTTCTGAAGGGTTAACAGTAAGCTTATCTTCAAACCTATATGCTTAACTGAACACGAAACTGGTCGAGAACGTAAACAAGGACGAGAGCAGACTCGTTGTTCAAATGTAAATCTTGGAATCTATCAGCAGAATTATAGCATAACGGATGTGGATTGGGTAACACATATCATTACACCCTGCATCAATTAATCGCAAAATCAGTTTGTATTTAATATCTAATGCATAAATTCGTATTAAATACAGAAATGACCCTACGTTGTGGCATTTAATAAACATCTTCTTTTCAGTTCTTTCCCAGTTTTCAGTTCTTTATATCTGCCTGCTTACACAATTTGTAATGAGATTTTCCACCTTTCATATCGTGGTGTACCTATGAGAGCCAGAGACCGGATGGTCGGTGGTTCAAGCACCTAGTTGTATTATCGTGATCAGTGCAATTACGTCGCTAAATGCGTGCAATAATCTTGAAACACCAGGGCACGAAATACCCAGCGTTCTATCAGACTTTGGGACCACAGGTGACCGAGTTGTCGAAAGCAATCGAGGGTTCAAAAGATTCCTTCTCATTAGATATGTTGGCACATGCTCGTGCTCGTGGTTATCATCAAACTGGTAAGCCACTAAACGAGTATTTTAAATGAAGTAACGAAAACTGATTGAGTCTTTGCAAGTCTACCATTAGAAGCAAAGATATTGAATTTTCGTAACAAAATTATGATTGTTATTACATTTTAAAAGTTGTGCAGTTTACCATATGAATCTGTCATTTCCATGTCTTCTGCTCGCTCAAGTAACTTATCAACACGAATGTCTTTTCCGGTAATATATCTGGCCATATACCTACTTCCATCAATTAGTTCATATTTAATATGTTTCGTTCAGGCTGTACTGCAAAGAGACATAATAGGCATTTAATGAGATAGGTGTCTTCCGTGCCTATGGATATAATACAGTTACATTGTCACATCAGACTGTGAAGTGGAAAACCACGGTTAGCAATCAAATATCATGGGTACAAATTCATATCTTGGTTTTCGTTACCTCTGTAAAACAACGATGAATCTAAAAGACCTCAATCAAATCAATATGTCGTAAATACAGTGTAGTGAACAGATATCACAATAATGTCTAAATCTGAGTAACGTTCAAAGCAAGATTGCCATACAAAATGGAAAGAAAATTATGATACTGGTCGCTAAAGCCTCCGCTTTCCTCTAAGTGAAAATGATATTGTAATATTCCATCAGTGGAAACACTAAAACAATCTCGGTTGTACGACAGGGAACATAAGTCATGAAGTAATCCTGAAGCCTGAATGAAGTCTGAAAGCGACCAGGAAACATTAAAATAATTCGAATCTAGTAGTGTCTGTGGGATCGGTTGTCAAAGACATGTCAGTAGTTTCAATTCTGAAATCGAAACAAATATTGTGTACCTGTATAGTTAAAGCTGTAGAGAATATCTTGGCGCTGATCGTGGTGTTAATGTACTTATTCTGTCAACACATGCATAAAGATTGTTATCAATTTGCTGACTTGGCTATTAACACAAAATGCTCACTCGACTGAAATTGCTATTCAGTCCCATGAGAGATTTTTTATAAAGCCCGCGTGTGTATTATAAACGTCCATTGGCAATGTATTAACGTAGCATAACGAGATGACCATCTAGGATTTGGTGATACCTCTCGAACGTGTATGATATGAACAGATGGTTGTAAGGCTGGTAGCGGTGATTAGGAAATCAGATGGGCATAATATTTTTTTACACATCAAACTGAACGGTGTCTCCTGGGACATCTGAAACATTTTCAGAAGCGTGATATTACAGTAATTTCTTTGAGTTTTGTAATGCTAAACTTTATATGTTTGGGTTTTTTTATTAGAGCAGATGTTAAAAACAAGATCGTGAGATATGGATAAGCTTGTTATTTCACAGTGTTAGGACATCAATGAGAGAATATGTTTTGTGACTCGCTGGAGCTGAAAACGAAGACTGTTTAAAGGTTTAAATTCAACATAACATCCTATGCCATTATTTGCTCACATCAACTAAACTAATATTATTTGCTATATAATGGTGTAAGGATCCTCATCTAAATCTAATCGAATCATCGACTTCATTATTTACTCACCAACTTCTAGAATACTGATGAAACAAGTACAATGTGCTTATCATAAGTTTAACATTTTAACAATAAAAATGAATTGAAATGAGCCCCTTATCCAACTAATCGTATCCCCCTGAGCATGTGATCGTTTACTCAGTTCCTCATCCTACTGATAATAAGCATAAAGCATAATTATACTTTCGAAATTACATAGATAGACTTAAGACGTCTAATTTCACCAGATCTTGCTGGTCAAAATTCGTTCGTCCAAACGTATTGTGTCAAGTAGTACGTTCTGTCTGTCATCACAACTAAACTCTCATATCTGGAACACCACCTCACATCAGTGTTTGTCAGAGAGACGTGTTGGATCAGGGGGGTCACCCGACACACCCATAGATCGGAGTGTTTGGGAGGTGCTTGCGTGTCGGTAAACATATCAGCTGAGGTGATGTTGGACCAGTGGCGCCCCACGCTGGAACGGCAGAGAAGGAGAATCGGATCCCAAATTAGTAAGACCCCACTGTGAGATTATCTATGATGGTCGTAAATGTCAAAGTCAAAGTCAAAGATGTTTATTGTATTCCATGCCTCCAGCCCATATACATTAGAAGTGCATGCATTATACAATCACATACTGTTTGAATACAGAGATGATTTTGACAGAATATCACACTTAGACATTGCATTGTAGATGTATTGTGATAGTTCTAAGCTAGTACAGTTGTCATAAGTAGACACGAATTGTTTAAATGCTACAGTAAGTGACTTGGAGAAGTAACACTCAGGAATATATTGTTTACGTAAATCTATGTAAGATGGACAGACAAATAAATAATGAATTTCGTTTTCAATCGATAATTTACTCAATGGGAATAATTCTTTTATATTTGTCGATGGACATTCGTCTTCCTTCATTAATCATTAAGTTTGATAGTCCTAATCTAAATCGTATTAATGAATTTCTCAACTTTTTGGATCTTAAGTGTGATATGTACTTTTCGGGTTGGAGTAGGGTTTTAAACATTCTATAGGAATCATATCGTGAGCTATCATCTAAAACTGAATGCCAATCTTAATTAAATATATTGATAGCTATTTCTCGGAATTGATACAAAAAAGATTCACATTGCCAACTGACTGATTTTGCCACACAAAACTATAACCATGAGAAAAATGAGATTTCTGATATGTGCCCATGTTACTTTACCCAACTCATCCAAATGAACAAGCATATTGTAAGCCTTTTTAGGTAGTCTATTTTCATGCATACATATAATTTTCAGCCAGTATTTTATGCATCTGATATAGGATTTGATATACAAAGGATATCTCCCACATTCACCATATACCATACATGTTGGTGTTGACTGCCCTACACAAAGAAGCTTTTTACACGCTAATAGATGTATTTGTTCGATACTTTCAAAACGCTGGAATCCCCATATGTCTGATCCATAGATTAAGATAGGCTGTATTTGTGAATCAAATAGCTTAAAAAATATTTTGGGCGTCAACACGACCAAGTTCAGTCATTATTGACAATAAATTAATTAATGCTTTCTTTGCTCTCAAGGCTAGTTCAACAACCGATGTTTTCAAATTGATGGTTGTATTAAACATAAAACCAATAGTAATCACAGGCGCTAGATGTATTTTGGAAATACGCCAATCTGTATGGGTTAAATAGGTCAAGAAACAATTGGAAACATACAGCATTCAACTTACTACTGCTGTATAACTGAAATATATACAGTAGGTACATATTCATCTGCAGTAACAAATCTCAGTTAGTTACAAGACTGCCTATAGATCAGAAGCACCCATGCTTATAATATTTGATTTGCCAAGATCCTGTTGACGTTGAAAGAACTCACTGGAATAGAGATCATACTTCATACATGTTGTTAATGTAAGACAAGAACTCTGCATCAGATGTCAAACACGACGATGTATTCAGGATTCGAGTATTTCCTAAGAGGTAGAACTTGGAATAATTCACTCGTATAGTCATCACATTTCTCACAGGCTATTGATGCAAGATAGTAGTGTTTCATCAGATGTCAAACACGACATTTATTCGTGTATTCAGGTTTCGAGTATTTGTAAGGATAGGGACATTGAAATAACTCACTGCTGAACAGATCATATATACAAAATACACCTTCTGAAACAACCATATCCCTTATGTTCGTGTTTATGATCACTCTTCTAACTGAAAAAATGAAATTTGATCTGTAGGTGGTATGGGATCTTTTATATCTCATCACGGTCATTTGTTTGCAAAAATACTATGTTGCATCAGATTTATGAAACAGATTTACATTCCGATAATAGTCTGGCTAAATATGACAAATATCAGAGTACGAAGAGGTTCTTAGATTCTCCAAGTTATTTCTATCAGAACAAAGGGAACTTTTTCTCAGCTTCCTTACAGTTGTATCAATTTAACACATGTCAACTTTTGCATCCTTCTTTTGTTTCAATTTCAAAGTATTTACTCTGATCCACTGACTTTTTGCCTTGCCTTTGTGACGTCTATATCGGAATGCACATATATCAGAATACATAAATGCGCTTTTCAGTTCATTTTCTACATGTTCGCTCATTCTATCTGACAGTGGTAGAAATAAAGAAATCAGTATTTCCAGTATGGGTTGTTTAACACTTAAATGTCAGAGCGTCATATTTTAGAAAGCTGTGAAATGAACAAAAAGTGGTTAGCGCGTAAAGACAGGATTCTATAGAGTCTTTCAATTCATATCAATTGTGATTAAACAGGTGAACCTCAATGACAAGTTTACAGTTTGAACCGAACTTTAGGATGTTACTGTTTATTCCCAATTCAAACTGTACAAACCAGTATTTGATTCTGATTAAAAGTGACTATGTACATCTGTACAGTGTATGGTGAAATATTTGCAAATGTTTATTTGCATTCTTATTACAGCTGTATAGTAGTGGAAGGGAATGATCATTTGATTTGAGACGCTCGTAATTATCCTAGAACACATTGACATTATCATCGTCTGAGAAGAGTTGTATTCACAGATTAACCAATAACCCTATCGTGGCCAAATCACTGTAATCATGAGGAATGGTTCTTGTTCAGTTGACAGACAATTTACGTATCCCTTTATGTGTCTCTGGATATAACTATGTGTCATATAAAATCTTCCCACAGGAAGAGAGATGGGGAGTGGCTTTTGGGTTCGGGCGCCACGCCAAAGATCTGGGTTCGATCCACGATATGTGTGAAGCGCATTTCGTGTGTCCCCTGCCGTGATAGCGCTGTAATAATTCTAAAGCAGCGTAACTCTACACTCACCATAGGAATTTCTGGTTAGAATATACATTTGGCTTGCTGGGCGAGGTAACTGCACAGTTTGGCTGATTATATTCAGTGGTTTGGCTAATTGTATGTCATCGTACCCCCTACAGGGTATACAATATCATTCACTAGTTTAGTAGATTAGATTGGACGTATAGCGTTGTCACAAAGCAGGGGCATTTCTGAGTGCAGCCTTAAACAACAAACAAACAAAACGAAATATTTGTACATGCTAAACACGTAGTATGAAACATATTCTTGTCTACAAACACTATAGTTGACCGTAGGCGTCGTGTTTACGGACATACTCAATGGTCATCGTATGTAATACTATGAGAATATGGACTCTGAGCCATAACATTTCAACTGATTGGGGCAACTTTAGAGAACACTGGACCCGATTGCTTTCCAATGTAAACATAAGAAACGTCTATCACGTCTATGAAAACATCAGCATCACCACTGTTGATATGAGAGAGTCGTTTCGTCTGAAATTGTAATAATAATTGAATTGTAATATTTGTAGCCAAGCATACGAACTTGTCGCTGTGAACATAACATCTCTAGCAATTACAATCGTTCCGTGCAATATTGGGACCTTGAAGTCAGAATCATAAGGATTATGTTTTTATAATGGTGGATTGATACAATCAAAGTGACTGGGTCATGACCTCCTCACAACCTTACATGCCCATGGAAGTTCCTACACGTCGATTCAACATTGATCACGTGTCATAAAAAGCTGATTAATACAATCCTGGTCACAACTAGTTTTATATAAGTTCATTGCAGCGATCGACTACTATGATTACAAGTTCTGTAAACGTAGCGCTAACAAATTTATTGCAGCGATTTGTTTTGTCTGGTGGTAGTCATCTGTGAAACGTCTTGGTAAGGATGAAGATATTTAACCACCATAGCCTAAAAGATGGCAAAACATAAAAACGGATACCCGGAGACTAAAATGTAGTTGCAGATTCGTGAATTTTATCCGATTTCATTATGGATTAGATCGTTTATGACTCTATCATGTAAATACTCGAAGGTATTAGAGCAAAACAGGTTCTTTTGTAGCAAACAACTCTTGTCATTTTATGCGAAATAAATCTCTCGGTGGAGAACCATTTCAAATCTTCTCAATAGATGCTGTTATCTTTGATGGTAAATCAAATCTAAGTACTGTGTGATCGTTTTCCAACATCGTTTGATGTGGTGATTATGTTACAGACAAGTAACAGCATGAAATGGGATTTTCGCTAATCTGGTCACCAAAACATTACAAATTTTCACCCTAAGACAAGCCATATTTAATGAAATTACATTCTGCGTTAACATGAAAATACTGAGCAGAACACTAAAAACTCGTTAAGGTCAGAACGTAGAATGGAGGGTAAGTGTTAATTATGCGCTCATTTGATATTCTTATATGTTCTTAAAATACATACAGTAATATTTCCGTTTGAGGTCGTTCTCTTAATCTTCTGTTAATGAAATTTCGGAGTCTTTATTTATTTTTTTTTTCAGTTACTCATGCTCTTAAAATAGGTGTAAAGTAAGTTATTTCTCCCATTTTTTAGACAAAATGCTGAAGTCTCCAGAAAGTGTATATATGTATATGACACGAGTGGCTTCTTCTTGTTTTAGTTAGTCTCACAATACATGCATTATTGGGATATTCTGAGTTTCTTCTATCAACAATATAATTAATCTGTGGAATAAAATTACTTCAACATCGCCCTTGAAGATCCGTTTTTGGGACTAGTCTTCAGATTCCCATGATTTTTGTAAGAGGCGACTAACGGGATCCGATGGGTAGGCTCGCTGACTTAGTTATGCACGTCATCGTAATTCAAAGTGCGTAGATTGATGATCATAATGTCAGTCGCTGAATGTCTGGTCCAGACTCGTTTACTTACAAACAGTTGCCATATAGCTGGAAAATATCCATATGCGGCTTTGTGCAACAAACATTCCGCTGTATGTAGAATCCATGGTTGTCAATACTGGGAGAAAGGGAGAACAAATACGTCATTATAGATCTGGCTGATTCTGCCATTTCTTCAGCAGTGGTAGGGTTAGATGAGGATCCGGGGAGGATTTTGTTCACATTGAATGATGCTCTTAGAATCACGGAAGTCTCATTAGCAGGACTTTTGACCTGGATGTTCTATGGTTGTGTGTGATATCTACTTTTACCTTTCTAATATCAAGGTCTCTTATGTGTGAATGAGCTTTCATTTAATTCAAGACATTCCAGCTTAATTTGGGAGGAAAGCCAACTTGACAAGGTCATCCCGTCCCCGATAATGGGAAAAACAGAAGAGCGAGACACAGCCAAAATTAAGGAGCAGGGTGATCCTTAGATGTGAAGCTATTAAGTCCAAGAACGTCGTAAGGAATTACATTCTGACCGTTTCACGACCGTGCGTTCTGGGAGCTGTTAAGGCAACCTTTGCTAAATGCAGAAATGTGCACCTTTTCGACAACATATGGTTTCATCACTATTTACAATGATTCATAAAGACATGCTTATGATGTAGTCGGAAACATTGGTCTCAGCTTTAGTATATCTTAAATTTATACGTAAAAGAACTTTTCTTATGGATAAAGAAAGGATCTGGTCGGTTTTCTCCAACAGCTTTGATTTATCAGGACGTCAGTGCTGATGTTACCCATATAGGTATTCAATATAAATATGTCTGAATGCTGTGTATATTCAATTCTGACCGAATATACAGTAAGTATCTGCTTAAAACTCATACATGTGAAAGGCAATAATAAGGAACACATACAAAGACATCAAGTACACTGTTTAACACTGTGAATGCAGATACTGTCATAAACTGGTCTTGTATATTCACAGCTCGCAGTCACCTGTACAGTCAAATCCCGTTATCGCGATCTTCCAGTTATCCGGAGTTCGACCTTATTGCCGTCTGTCCTGACCATTGCACAACAGAAAACATCATGAAAATAACACAGGTATTTTAAGAAAAAAGATAGAAGCATTTATTTGGTGTGCATCTGTATGCACTTTAGTCATATCCCGTGTAGTTCAAGATTATCAGGGAAAGTTTAAGATATGATTGTGGCGCAAGGGACTATGTATTGAGTCCGAGAAAAGTGCAAAGTCCGGTTCATACATTGTGCACTTGTTGTGATTTTGACATTCGATGTATCCGAGTTGGAGACTGAGGGATTCGACTACATACATTTACTATTCATTTAAACTTTACAAAAAGTAGTAGAGGAAATGATTGTCCTGGACCAGTTCCAACAAAAGGCTCTGCAAAGCCTTATTCCCCAAATAAGGCTTTGGTCGGACCCTTAGCTCTTGCTACCATTACCCCTACTGCTTTCCCAACCTATAAAAATTTCAAGCAAAATGTCCCCGGCAGCCACAATTCCCAAAGGGAGAAATAGAAATGTATTGCGCTTCCTCCCTTGGGAATTGTGCCGGCTGCCTTTCTCTCACCATGAGAGTGCCCCACTCCGGGATACCTTACCGAATCACCTCATATCACACAAAGTTGCAAGGAATCCACTGAGGCAACGGCGGGATACGAACCCACATGTATAGCTCGCGCAAACTATACATAATGGGTCGCACCACTCAACCGATTGAGCTACCGGGGACTTAACTGGAGTATCTCGGTTTAACGGGTCTATCCTGGGATTGCACCATTGCATCATCGCTATGCCGTGTTGACAGGAGGTAACACTGTGCCGTACGGTACGATCAATAATTCTTCTCTCACAAACCCCCTACCTGGCCCATCCCTCAAGTAGTACAAGTTCGGCTCGTCTGCTTTGATGTCCACTTTATCTATGTTGTAAGTTTTGACTGACCATATAGGATCGGTGGCTCGCTTACGGCTATCACCCTCGTGTTCCCCCGGCTGGTATAGATATCTCACTAGGGCCCTATCTGGTATCTGCTTCTCCTTCCCACGCAATGGAGCGGCCGACTGTGCAACTATTGATTTTAGTTTGATAGCGTCTGCCGGCTTTTTACCGGTGAGACGGGTGACTTCATGGTTGATTGCCGACACCACCTTAGGTAACCTCATGACCCATTCAGTCGATCGTTTTCCCGGGGTGGCCATCTCCCTAGCATACTGATACCCAAATAAGCGCTCAGCCAAAGTCCTATTGAATCTCTCAACTATGGCTTGGCTGCGATGGGCTCCAGCCGTGCCACGCCTGACCTTTGTATCGTGTTTGGTTAGCAGTTGTGACACGGCGCCCATGAACTCCCGCCCGGGGTCAACTTGCAGCTCTGTTGGCCACGTCAGCGGACTACGTTTGTATATGCGTTCGAATCCTCTGGCTACCTGGACCGAATCTTTCGTGGTCAAGGGCTCGGCTTCCTTGTAGCGACTGGCTACGTCCACTACGGTTAAGGCATACTTGTACCTCTTGTCGTGGGGTAGGAACAGTAGGTCTGCCTGGTGAACGCTATTAGGTATGTTAATACCAAACTTCCTTCTAGGCACATAGCGTGGTGGCGGCAAATAGATCTGCCAAAGTGCTTGTTTTTCAAGCCACGCTTTAGCCTCCTCCGGTGGTACTCGCGCCATTTTAGCCAACTTATCTACAGCGCTAGCTCCTTTCCAGTACCCACGCGGGCTATAGTAAATAGCCTCAAACTTTCTCTGGTTCCGTGACATGTCGTCCCGATATTTATACCTATGTTCTTGGTTCAATTTTCTCATGCCCATACGCGTACGTGTTTATCCCATCAATAGCTATCCAACGTTTAGTATCCATAGGCGACAGGGACGTCTTGTTTATTGTCAGTCCGTATATCTTATGGCCATCACTTCTAAGTGTGTTCATTTTATGCCTAAAGGTACGGGTCTTGAACAGGGCTTCCTGAATCTGGTGTGTTTGATGTGTTGTTTAACCACGTACTTCTTAACACCCTTAGCCTTCCGGATCTCCCCATTGTCGGCTTTCAGTATGGAGTACATCTTAGGCCTCAACCCTATGTACTCGGCTATGGGCGTGCCAGCACACTTGTCCTTCATCTTACCTAGAACCTTTTTATTCACCGTGCTGTGTATGGCATGATCCTTGGGGGTAGTCGCTGGTGTCATACAAATCGAGGTGTTTTTTCATGTCCTCGTACACGTCCTCGGTTCGAATCTCCATCAGCAGGGAATCCGTGTCAGTGTACAGCACTTCGCACCTGTCGCCGTACTGTTTCTTGAGCTCATTGTAGTAAAAGTCGTACATCAGGTGTTTGGATAAATCGAGGATGCTCATCCCCACGTAAACAGGCCGGTTGAATTTTATGTGGCTTTTCTTCATGTGTAGGGCAACTAGGTCATCAGTGAATATTTTGCTACGGTTGAATGCCGGACTGGCTATCAGTCTCCTGAGCTTGTCTTCCTCATTCGACCGAACCAGCTTCACGGTCACGCGTTTCCTCAGGTTCTCCATAGTCTTACCGAACACCGAGTTGTTCATGAGCTTGTAGAGATTTTTCTCAAAGTCACTGGTGGCAAGCTTTCGGAGGTCTGTGTTCATTCTGATGTAAGGCTCCATCCATGGGCTCTGGTCGAACACGAGCACCCTGTGTATTTTGGTCAGCCTCATACCCAACGACAGGTACAGCTGTAGGTTGCGATAGTGAACGATGTACTTGGTCTTATTCATTAAGTTAGGCACGAGTTTTTCAACGTCTGTCACCCGCCCACCTAACAAGTTATGTTGGTACTCAGACATCCAGTCTGGGTTAACCCTCATACGTTCGGGAGCCAGGGGGTAGCTGTTGTGTGATGTGTGTAATGCCTTGGGGTACTCCAAGTCAACCTCGAGGATATAACCTTTGTTAGAATCTGGCGCGATGCTCATAACATCAACATGTGACGCCCATTCGAATCCCCCTGTGGGTAGATACTGGCTCATGGCCCAGCCGTACAGGTTGTTTGCGTCGAGGTAGAGAATGTGATTGGTTGGCTTGCTAGGGTCGTAGCCCTTCACGTATTGATTATTTGCTTTCGCGTATCGTTTGGTTGCCATGGAGATCCCACCTCGCAAGCCTTTCTCAATGAATAGGTGCATGTCATAATCCGTAAGCAATTCCAACTTAACTCCGGTCTTTTTAAGGAAGGCATCCCACGACAGACCTGGGCTGGTGTAATACCATGCGGGGTCGAGTTTATACTGCTTGAAACATGTCCGCCTAAACGTCTCAAACACGTCGGCTAACAGCAGTACATCCGTCCTCAAGTACAGATCGTGATAGTCACCCAGGTTCTTACAACCCAGTTTATTCCATACATTAATAGCGTGTGAGTAATCGTCTTGGGATATTTCCGAGTCGGTCAGATTGCTGTAAAATTCTCTGATGGGGGGTAGTCTGGTCTCGGTGAACTTGGGCCAACTATCCATGTACTCATAGGGGTACACACCCTTCCTCATAAGCAGGGGTCTAGTCTCGGAGTCTGTGTATCGATCGGTAATAGGGAAGGTATCGTTGGCCTTGACCAGACTGTCTAATGAAGACAGCAGAAATTGTACTGAATCTATGAACCTAAGACCGTTTAAGCTGAAGGAGATGTATCTCTCCATGTTGTTGGGGATGCACGTTATATTACCATCGATTTTCGCGATGGCCTGCATGATTAAGTGAGAGTCGTACCCTCTCAAGTTGTGAAAGACAACGGGGATGTTTATTGTCTTAGGGTTGATTCTAAGCTTAAGGTTACACGCTGTGAGCGGCGCCTCTATACTTACCGGTTACGTGACAGTGATCTCTTACCGAATCACCGTTAAGTGGTGAGTCACACACGTGACAATTAGTGCTACAGGCGTGAGCTAGCCTGTCGGCTTGGGTCATACGCATGGGAGCGACTCTATACAACGCATTCCTAATAATTTTTTCTTCCTCCTGCAAACACTTTAGAAACCTTTCAGCCGCGTCAGGACCCCTGTACACTACCGGAGCTTTCGTTTCCCCGTCACAATGGACGACAACGTATCCAAACCCACAGGCTTCATGCTCCTGTGTTTTGAGTGTGGTTGGGGTACCCCCAACAACCCCGCCTGTGGGAGTATCCCCAACAACCTTAATAGGTTTGACCAAGGCTTCAAAGTCGGCGTATATGATATAAGGCACAGACATTTGGTTCTTGTGGTTGTCGAATTTTAGGATATTGTCACCTTCCTTAGGCATGTCGACTCGTATGGCCGTCTGCCCCACACCTTGGCAATCCTCCCGGTGGGATTCTAATAAATCAGCTCGGCTGAAACCGTGTAGGCATCGCACACAAAAGTGTTTTTTCCCAACGTGTTTCGACTGATCGTGCAACAACCGGCTGAGATGTTTTATCCACGTGTAGTGATACTTTTCACCTCGTTGGATCATGAATATATTGATAACTTGGTGGGGTTCCCCCAGTTGGGGTTCCCCCAACGGGCTGACCCTGTGCACCATTGTTGTGTTACCTTCGTGCCCAAAGACATTTATAGCTAGATTATTCTGTTTTTCTACTTTAGTGATCTGGGATATGGGGGTGGGTTCATCTATACCATCCCAGTTGAACCCATCATCTTGGGGATAGCTAGAAAGCCTGTCTGAATGAGTGTCAGCTGGAAACAAGGCTGACCTTATAGCTACCCTCAGGCAATCGTCTCCTCTATTCTTAACGTTTACTATGGCATGTTTTTTCCTATAGTAGGGAGGCAAGTCTAGGTATGACCCGCCTCTGAACGGCACGTAGTTAGCTATGTCTAGATAGACATTATCGATTTTATCTACAGCCCACCCGGACCCCAAGTGTGTGTAGCGTTCTAGGTATTCTCGTATCTGCTGAAAACTGGTATCGATCGATGCGTTAATGGTCTCTGTATGCGTGACAACCTCTTGCCTACCTCTGAAGTAAGGTTGAACGTACTCAGTGACCCCTCCCCCTACCTGCTTATCGAGCGACATTTTAACTGTGATCTGGAACTTGATACTTCCCAGACTGTTTAGTTCCTGATTTATTTTATCAGCTATCAGTGGCTTAATATCTGTAATGTCTATGTTCCTATCAACATGCATGCGCCAACCTCTCAAATAGTTACCTACAGCGCGCTCAGTGCGCACGAACTGTAGGTCAATAGCTCTATTCTGCCGTAACAGTTCTACAAGCTGTGGTTTACTCATTCGGGAATACCCCCCTAACCCCAAATCACGAACTTCGGTTTTTAATTGTTTTACAGTAGGTACGGGGGCATGTGATAACAATGCGTTTAACCCGGCTCTCCCCAGGTTTGAATAACCTGTGAACCCAAGCTGTTTTGCTTGAGCTTTTAATTGTTTTACTGTGAGAGGGGTTTCTAAACCTAGTAATCTCAACAAGGCTGGCTTCCGCATTCTAGAATACCCTATCACACCTCTCTGTCTGGCGATTTGCTTAAGCTCGCGTATAGTAGTCATAATTGCGTACACACCTAAGAGAATTAATGTCTAATTGGACCACAGTAAAGGGAGGTAACTCCTAAAAAATATAGTGAGGCCGTTTCAATCCAGTACTTACACTGTTGGATATAGTATTCCTTGAAGTTGTGTAGGTATTCCTGTATACTTGTAAAACAATTTATCTGGTGTTGAGTCGTGATGTCCCCCCTCACATGTGAAGGGGCGAGTATACTTAACACCCTCTTTAATCCATACCACTTCCAATATTACCTGAAATCTGACGCGTCCCCATAAGTTCAGTTCATCTTTGAGTATGTTTTTAACCAGAGATTCGATGTCCCTGGGGTCAATTTCCACAAACATAGCTATATGTATGTGTGTATAATCTCTAATTGGGTCACTACACTGTTATCTTGAGAAGCCGCCTACGTTCTTTTATGTAGGCCTTTTTTGTTCTCGTAGATGAGGTGATGTCTGACTACGTTCGCTCCGTGAGCTTTACATAGACAGTAGTGCCCTTTCACCCCGATACCACACACAGAACACGTGTAGTTCGGGCTTCCCATGTGGAAACAACAGTACCCCTCTGTCCTACATCTCTTATCACAGGGTTCGTTCTTCCCCATAAGTATGTATTCGCATCGGTATGGAGCAGGTCTCATGTTTAGCATACTTATATGAGTACTTAGTCTAATTGTTTCGCAACCAACGCAGTCGCCGCTATACCCAGCGCTATGAAGGTCAGTTCACGGTCCATTTGTCCCTTGGATGGTGTGTAGTACTGAGTGAGTGTGGGTTTATTGAGTGGCTCCAATCGTTTACCAGTTAATAAGAAGTATTCTCTCGCTGCTCGTCGACATCGTGGAATGTTTGAACGGCATGGTTTTCACGCCTGAGTTGTTTGTTAATGTAATCTATCCTCTGGAGGCGTTTTTTAGCGTACTCGGATTGTGCTGTCTGTAATTTTTCAATAGCGAGGTCGTGCCGCTTTCTTTCGGCTTGTATTTCAGTCGCGTGTGACTCTCGTAGTTTCGAAAAGAGGAAATTACTCCCGGAAAATGCCAGGGCATTCACTAACGCACCACCGACCATCATAGCTATCGTGGCCATCCTATATTTATTTCATAATATCTTCAGGTATTATCCCTTGTTTTACTAGGATGTCTTTTGTGGCCATCGCCATACCAAGGTTCATTATGAGCATACCCATATCCTGCAGGTTGAAATCTAGCTTGATAGTTGGTTGTTTAAGCACCATTTTGGTCAACCGAGCGTATCCTACGGCTAGACTGGCGACCACTGTGGCGTGGTATGCGTCGTTGACGAACGTTTTCCCCTCAGACATTATGTATATGATATAAAAATATATATTTTATTGCATGATATGCGGGTTGACCTTTAATTCCGGGGGGTGTAGGGTTTCCCTCACTTTGCCGTGTATATAACCACGAGATAGCCACGGCAGCAGTTGCGCATACAACCAACAATAATCGAGACGGGTGGGTCACCTTAATAATTTTATGTTGGTTACACCACCGTTTTTTACCGGCAGCTACTCTCTTAGGATTCTTCTGCCTGGTGACTGTAGGGGGGTTGGGGTTCCACCTCCAGTTGTTGGGGTGGGGTCTGCTCGGGAGGGTTCACCGTCTCCTCTGAAGGGGTCTGGGTCTGTGCAGCATCCATCTATACTATTATTATTATTTTTCCTCTCAAATTGACAATGCTTTGCCGTGATAATCGCCGCCGTCACCGGGGCTAACAACATACCGTATTTGTGGTACAGATCGCAGCTAATAGAGCTCAAGGCCTGTTCGATAAAAGTGTCTTTCTCGAGGTCTTCCCACAGGTAAAGTCGACGCTCCGGGGGGATGGGAAGGAAGTATGATACAATACCAGTGTATATCTGAGTTATAGCCGATCCTATTGTCTTTGTCATTTCTGAACCTAGTCTAGCCTCGTATTTAGCGTACAGTTTATCGATTTCTTCGGCTGACATTTTGTGAATTTTATCCGGAGTGTACTCCCCAAAGTAATGTTTGGCTTTGCCCCCAACAGCCAACGCCACCAGTTTCTCTCGCTTATCATCGTCCACCTGTGGTGATTGGGGTACCAACAATTGTTCGAGCAATTCCTCACACTCCATCCTATAATGTGATAAGTAAGTTTTAGTTTTAACAATATAATACCCTATGCAGGCAAAACACAGAGAAATAAAGGTTAAGTTGCACACGACAAACACTTCAAATACCATAGCTATAACTAAATGCTAAGTATTTATACTAAGCATTGCTAAGCTTTGCTAAGCATTTGCTAAGCATTGCTAAGCTTTGCTAAGCTAAAACACCCTATAGGCCACGGGTTGGTCGGTCTTGAGCACGAGCTTAGCGTGTTTAGTTTCAGCGAGCTGTTTCTTCACCCGTTCCCGTTCTAATTTGCTCATCACATCGTTCTCTCTCAAACACTCCTCGAACGAATCCCTGTCCTTGCAGTGAAATAAGGCCACCCATCGCGTCTGCTCCCTGAGGTCTTTCAACACCGAGTTGAACTTCTGCGTTAGCACCCAGACGCTGTGATTTGCGTGTCGACCGGAGAAGGCCAGGTACGATAGCATGTCTCTCTTTTTTTTGTTATCTCGCGATTAGCGCTGCAGTCGTCCAGTATGAACAACGTCGACTCCCCTTTAAATTTCATATGGTAAGCTTTCAACCAGTCCTGTAGACGTGGCCCCGGGTCGACTCTGTGTACGTCCGGGTCCGTCATCACCCAAGGTCTTTCCGTGTACGTTTTATTCATGCTCAGAGTAGGGCACATGATAACGATGTGGTCGAACACATCCCTGTAGTACCCTTCCAACATATCCAACACGAAAACGGTCTTCCCACAGCCAGTCTGCCCGCACACTATGGCGCAGTGTGGGTAGCGTGGTAAACCAATACCGGCAGGCAAATCAGTAGGCAACTGCCTACTAGATGATGGCTTGCCGCCATCAGTAGATTGCTTGCACGAATCTCCCATTGTCTATATTAAGTTGCGCGTCCATAATTACGTACAGATATAATTTCAACTTGCCAGCGGGTTGAGCCTTCTTGGTAATCTGGATAGTAATCCCCTCACTACCGTTGTCTATACGGCGGCCGCTACCGTGTAGTTTATCGTCATCCGTGGATCGCATGTCCAACCACAGCGCGTACTTGTTGGTTAAGTATTCACCGATTTGCACGGATGACAGGTCCAGGTCTTTGGCTATGTATGGATGTTTGCTCGGCAGCTTTTTTATCTCATCCCACTGCTGGTACGCCCTCATACCATGACTGAACAGCTGGTTGGGCACGCCCTCGATGGTCACTTCCACCTTTTCAATCTCGGGGTTGAAAAACTTCTCGCTGTCCCTCCGGAACGGCTCGTAATCCTCCACGGGGACGATCAGGATGCCTTTCATCGATCACGCCGGCACGTTCAGGTTGATATTCCACACAGTGTCGCTCTTATCCCGCACGATAGATCTATGCCTCAGTATGCGATCGTACAGGATGGCCACATTCCCCGAGTACTGGTTTCGAACCTGCCTGGCTAGCTCCGGGTTAGTGACCATGTCGAACTCCAGAGAGATGTTGTCTATGGTATAACTAGCCTCATCGCCGTTCGGCGTACGCACTACTTTGCTGTAGTCGTTAAACGTGAGCTCGTATTCAAGCCTATCACCCAGCGCGGCTTGGTAAAACGGCGCGTGTTCCGTGAGCAACTCGAAGTCGAGCGGCACGCAGAACCTGTTCCCGTACGCTTGAGCGATGGCCTTTTCACCGTCCGTGATCTTAGATAACTGGTCTGCCGTGAAGGCATACCCAATGCGCGACCTGGTCGATTTGCTGATGCCCTGGTACACATCATTGACGCGTTCTCCCTCGCTTTTCCAGAGGTCCCTGTAGCAGTGAAACACGTTGCTGTCGTCGATACTCAGCACCTCGTTACCGGTGATCTTGATGGTGGTTTTCTTGATGATGGCTCGACCTACGTTCCGCACTAGCTCACGTTTGTCGTTGGTGGAGGTCAACGTGAGGTTGAACGCCAGTCGAACAGTGCCTGGTACAATGAGGTCATTCGCGCCAAGGTTTGGAAATCTAACCAGCAGCGTTTGATTCTGGTCTATCTTGCTGGGATTGTTGGTGATGGTCACCGACTGACGCACGGCTTTGACACCTAGTGGCTCTCTCGATCTTCTGAAAGGATCTAGTTTTCTACCGTACATTGTTATATAAATGAAATATATAAGTTTTAATACTAAATAATGGCTGAAGGCGGTTATGAGGAAATACCTATGGAGGATATGTGGGATGATAATACCCAGGATGAAACCTCGTTCCCCTTAAGTACTGAACTTGTACAGTCGGCCGTCGATGATTATTACGACGCAGTTGAAAATAAAGACAACATCAAGCCGTTGGGGAGGGACTGTTCCAAGTTTATGGTCGATAAGAAGGGCACGCTGCGATTGAAGGCTTACCCGTGGGCTGATATCATAAAAAAAGACGGGAAACCATATGCTTTGTCAACACTCACAAGTCGCCCTGGTGGGAGTCAACTGCTCCGTGGGGAACTAGGCTTCATAGATTACGGTGGCGCACGGTCTAAGCTTCCCCCGAAGGTCGTCCAAGATCTGCAAGTAGCCAGGGCCAATACTGGGAATGCTAAAGAAACATCGGACAGTATCGAAAAAATATTGGCTACGTACCATGACAAACCCTTGCCTGGGCTCGAATTTCCCCTGAGGGAACTGCGAGGTTTAGACGAAGCCTTGAAACATGTACGTGGAGAACTCGTTAACAACATGGGGAAACTGAACGAAGTCGACGAGCGCATCGCTCGCGAGAAAATAAAACTCACCGAAGCGGATGGTGATATGAAACGCCGTATCGAGGAGAGAATAAAAAACTTGGAAGACGAGAGACGGACTCGGTTGGAATCCGCTTCCTCGAACCGGGAAGCCCTCCGATCGCAGATCAGTCGAGTACGGGAAACCATCGATCGAGTTCTAAATGAAGACACCACGCTAGCCGACAGGATTCGGACCCTGTTCCGGGAGCAAGGGATCACCATCGCCAGCATTCTGACTGCATTGGGCTTCATCATATCAACCCTGGTGGTGTCACTGACAGGGGGGTACCCCCACGTCTACACCAAGTGGCGGCACACCACCAAGTGGTAACTGGATAAAAAAACTCGGGGAAGCCCTGGCTAAACTGGCTGGTAAGGCCGCCGAAGCCCTGCCTGGAATCCTGGGTAGCATCGTCTCGTGGTTGCTGAGCGCTCTGGCTAAAACTGCCACGTGGCTTAGTCAAAACCTGTGGGCAGCCATCGTCGCCGTGGCGGGTCTGGTGTACGTAGCGGCTAAGGAATTTTTAACCAAATGAGCCCAAAAGCTACCCCACCAACCACCATGGCTGTTTTACGATCGATGTGCTGCTGATTGGAGGCTGCAGGCTGGGGCTGTAGGTGTGTGTGTTGAACCCTAGGCTCCGGGGGTGGCGCCACTATACCCGTTTCACCGGTCGTGGGTGGTGGGACGTGGGGGACGTTGACATCGAGGTTGACGCCCAACTTTTGACCCGCCGTGGCTATAACTATTTCGTTGTTGTAGCCCACCACTTTTTTTTTACTCTCAGTTGCATATCACTCGGAGCCATGTACAGTCCCACGTCGAACACGTAGTCGACTTTCGACCTGGCATATTCCAACACGTCTTGGTAGCGTTTGATGGCACTCGGGAGATCAACTGGAGCATTAATAGCATCCTCAACGTTGACAACGAACTGTTTCTGAGCGTCGTAAGCAGTCCCCTTACCTAGGATATTGGAACGCGTTTGCGTCTGCGCACCCAACAGCGCCCACACGTACGTTCGAATCGAGTCGTTTAACCTGATTACCCCGGCACGAGTAAACCCTTTGACGTGTCCAGCATGAACTTTTTCCAGCCATCTTCCCCTGCTCGAACCTCCAGACTCTGTAATCCTTGCTGTTGTCGAAAGCCATGTAACGGTCATCCCACTCGTTTGTTGTGATATGATACGACTTGTATCCCCATTCTTTCAACTTCTCGCTGGCTTCCACGAGGGGCATATTGTGAACGATGGGGATACCCAACCCGTGGTTCTGAACACAGACTGACTCAGTGGGCCACGCCGAGTGTCGGTCAATGCCACACCACACCCCGTTGTAGCGCACCACACGGCGAAGTTGAGTTGATTCTGCCAGAACTGCATCGGGTTGTTGAACCAAGCGTGAACTACCTTAGCGTTAGTCACCGAAAACTTATACTGACCGAACACATCTATGAACTGGGTGCCGAAATACAACCCATCAGCGACCACGATCTTCATTTGGGGGAAATCTACATCCAGTTTAGGGTAAAACACTCCAGGGGAGTACATTTTAAAACTATTATATAATGAGTTTATATACTCTAACATGTACATAACACTTCCAGGAATAACGAGCGGCGAGGCCGTTCAGCTGACGCACGCGATCGATAACACGTCGGGTCAACTCGAAGTCGCACTGTGCGATATCACCTACCTACCACGATGGACTAACATCAATGCTAGCAACAATAAACTGTTCGTAGGTGGCGCTAGCAACAAGATAATTGACGGTTACTACAGCGTGTGCTCTCTAAGCGACGAGGTCTTCAAACCCCTGGGAGCCGAACTCAAGATGAACGACTCAAACGGTACAGTGGTGTTAATCAACAACGGAAGAAACTCCTTGAGGCTCGGTCGACCACTGGCGAGGACACTCGGTATACAGCCTGACGAGATAAAACCAACGACTACCGCCACAGGCACGAAGTTACCCGACCTAGTACCGTACCGGGAGCTGTGCATTCATCTCAGTCAGGTGAGCACAACGGACAACATTCAAGGGGGTCACCCTTCCACTATACTGAGAGCCGTACTGGTGAAAACGGAGAAATACAACGACGGCAGAACCGAGTCGTTTTCACCGCGGCAGTATAAGAGGTTAACCCAGGGCAACATCCCTGAGCCGATAATATCGGTGTTAGATATAAATCATAATCTCGTGAATATAGGATATCTCAGCGTAACGCTTCACATAAAATGACCAGCGCACAAGGTCCTGGAATGAAGTTGAAAAAATGCACCAATGTGGGGATCTCCGACCTCGGGGACACACGCGGATTCGACGACCCCGGAGTAGATGGTAAATTGTACGCCTTGCAACTGAAAAACAGCATTTACAAACGCGTTGAAGTCCCCTCCAATGGTACTAGCAATCTAAGTGATATGGTAGATACCTCAGGAGCGGTCGTCAACACTAAGTACACCCTTGTCAACACCGGTGATGATAACTGGATGACATACCCATCGTTCGGGGGCAAACTGTTCGACTTAGACGATGTTGAGAGCACTACCGTCGCCCGAAACAAGCCATATACGCTAGTCTTCACTGAAGATGACAAGTGGGTGTTATTACCCGATAAAGCCGACTGGTTTCTCAACATTAGGCTCGGCTCCCCCCTATGTGTTCACGGATAACAAAGACAACCACCTAAACAAAGTCGTAAACAACGGAATCCTGCTCGTGGCTTACGTTCCGACTCAGAGACGTAGCGTAGTCATCAGCCCACTCGCCAGTATGGCAGCCCACATGCTATCGAGTAAAGCGGGCATGCAAAACGTGGTATTGCAGTTGGTGTCTGAATTCGAAGGCGTGGTCAGGATCCTGGAGAGTCTACCGGCGAACTCAACACTGGTCATCCAAGTCTACCTAGGGGAACCATCGCGGGATGATGTAGAGATCGTGAAGGGGGGTCAAACTCCGGTGGGGAAAACAACAACAGTATAACGTTTGCAACGTTTACGTGCGGGTGGGTGTCGACTCCAAAACCAGTCTCCAGGGTGTCACCGTGGTCGTGGAAGACACGATATCACTAACCAAGATCTTCCTACCCGACAACATACACTTCATGGGGGTGAAGTGCACCCCCTGAACTATTATCAGAAAACCAGTTGGAAATTATATCGTAATAGTATTATAGCAATGTCTTGGCTTCACCCCAACACTACACTTAACGACTTAGGGGACACGGAGGGATTCGACCAGCCTGGTGAGGAAGACGTCTTGTACGTCCTACACTTGAAAGACAACGTGTATAGGCGGGTGTCGTTATCGGATTTTAAAGAGCCTGAATGGTTAGTCAACTTAACCCTCACCTCACCTTATATCACATTAAAGGAACAAAGTCATATCTCTGAAATTAAGAACAGCGGTATCTTGCCCGCGTGCTTCGTTCCGGGGCCTAATACAAGAATTATACTGAGCGCTAGTTTACCCAATAAGTTACAGTCATTCCACGGGGGTGAGTTAAGGTATGACTGCTACGGGCACATAGGGATTCCGTCTATGGTACCAGGCTCCACACTTATCATAGAAGTCTATATCGATAGAGTTAATAGTAATAATGCAGTACAACAACTTTTACCTCGGGTGACAGTACACTGGGGTCCCTATAACTATGGGTATTACCGTATCATCGTACAAACGGACCCCTCTCCCAGATTGTATCACCTATTTCAGCACGGCTCCCTTTGGGGCTGCATAAATCGCCTTTACGCGCATGCCGCGCGTCGTTGGAAAGCTGTGTCCTGTGGCTACACGGAGAATGTTTCCGTTTGTTTTTACGCAACTTTATAGCCGAGCAATTAAGGTTTCTGTGATTTTAAGCTGTGCGTTTTTCTTCCACGTAGGCCCCGGTGGAAGAAATTTGTTCCACCCAGCCTCCGGTGGAAGTCGCCTGCGCCATGGCATTTTTCAAGCCTTTTACTTTGTCATATCTATGCATGCTATACGTTCTTGGAAACCTTGGGAAACGCTCTCTCCAAATATACAAACGTGAATATTGTGCTGCCCCTGGTAACCAGTCCAGATTGAAACTCCGACGTGATGTTTTGTGTAATTTTACTGAAGTTCAATTCTTCTGTGATATAGCAATTTTCGCCAACACACGCGCAGTCGTGATATAACGGCTACTATTCTTACAGATCACCTCAGAATATACATTTCTATAGCGCGTTTGAAAGCCTATTAAGGCGTGTTTTAGACAATGTATAATACGCACATGTTGCACATTCAGTGGTGGAGCTATATAAGTGTTAATGTGCGAACTGCAAAATATATGGGACGTGATATAGATTGGCGGAATTTAGATGAATCTGTACACCGGCTATACCGGCGGTGTTAATATTTACATATATAGTGCATTTGCAAGATTATTCATGGGGGATTCTGGGAATATGTAATATGTTGTTGTGCAACATTAGATAGTTGAGCAATACAGGAATGAACATGCTTGACAGAACTAAAAAGTACAAGCGTTTGGAATCTAACCATAACAGCAATACCTGTAGTGTTATTATTTATAATGTTAGTGTATCGGAAAGCCCTTGAAAATGCGGTTCTGCCAAGGTATAATGTGCATTCGAGTCACACCTGATAGTCGGGCTCTGCGCGCAGTTATATTTTGCTGATACCGGATCAAATCTATGATCTGGCGTGCATGCTCCGTCGGCCCGTCGGCGTTATGACAGCTATACTTTATCACAAAAGCCGCCTCTATTGTCACTTAATTAGCTTTATATCACACTCTATATATCACATCTACGTATCATCATTGTTTTTATAACGTCTGTTTGACCTGTCCTCATGGATTCGTTGTATATACATGCACATCTCTAGCTTCCTGTAAATCTAATTATCACTTCATTAGCTGTATATCACTCTGCTGTATTTACTGTTTAGTCTGAGGCGTGGCAGGTAATTTCCGGAGATGTACCACTAATCAGCAAATTTAATTTCGTCACCGTGAAGATATCCTTCTTTGATAAGCAGCTTTGTGATTTTATAATCTTGTCGCCCGACTGATTTCGGCCATGTGCATAGAATGCTTGGTTTTCATTGGGATGGGCAATTCACACCTTTTGGCGTGCCCTTGCCCCTCCAAATGGACGTCATGCATAGAATGGAGATGGGCAATTCACAATTTCCTCCTCTCCCTTAAAAACATCCGACTTGGTCACATGACAGTGACCTTCATCTAAACCATTCCATTGGCTATCTGGCGGGGACGTGGTAATATAAGTGAATGCTCACAATATCATCATCACAGACCGAGTGTCTTAGTGGACGAATACCAGTCGGCGTTGACGATCCCTATTGGCAAGTGAACTTTACTTTTATTACCTTTTGCTTGTTTTTAATAAGTCATCTACGCTGCTCAATATATCAAACTGATACATAGCATAAATAGGGTTCTTAAAATATCCAAGTACAAAACTGTGACATCAAGGCCTTTTTCTGTAGCTCCCAGAAACATAGTACAGTGAATCTTTTGCCAGTATGCCTTCCACAAATGTATCAGTGGTTTGTCAAAAGTGCAAAACATATTACAAAGGCGTTGCGCATTTAAAAAAATGTTATCCTAACAGTTCTACTGCTGCTATAAACGCCATTCATGCCCAAAATCGCCGCCAAAGCGAGTCTTATACAGCTACTCAGCTTGTGTCCATGTCGGCTCTATTGGCATTTTGTGGCACATTCACAATAAACAAAAACCAAATCCCTGAGTACATCAGGGTACTAAAACACTTTGGCCACACAATACAAGGAGAGGACGCACCTGTAGCCTCTCCTTCAAATAATAATCCAATGCCGAGTACCAGTACTGGTTTAACTGGGTCGACCAGAAATGGTACTCGGTATAATTACCAACACAACTCAGTCAGGGCTAATCTAACTAACTCTGGCTTATATGATAGGTTCCCTGAAAGTGAACCCACACTTTCAGGGTTTAAGCAATATTTAACCAATATTCTTAAAAAAAGCAGGGCGCAATGCTGGGGACACATGTCGCCGCGTTTCTAAGTTTTTCTATTTTATCCAAAAACAGGTATTCCCAAATAGTAATATGGCTTGTATCAATTTTGATATATTTGAGCACGTAGATGAAATACATCATTTCAACATGGTATTTTCGCAAAACGGGTTTCTGCAGGTGCCATTAAAAATTACATGGCAGCAGTCAAATCCTTTCTCACCTACTGTCAAACATATGTTAAAATGTCACCCAGGGTTTGCGATAATTTGCGTAGGTTTACAAGTGCTACAAATTGTTCATATACAGGTGTAAGTAAACAATATAAACGCGAGGAAGCCCATAAATCTGTTGCAGAATTCAGAGATGAAACCAGGCAACCGCCATCCATTTCCGTTGCTCAAAAGGGATACACAGATCCTGCAACCAGACAGGAGGTGAGGGACATCCTGGATCGGGCCAAGGCAGATCGACAATCCGATGACGATCAGCGCCTGGTGATGCGGTACCTGTCCTGTGGGATAATTCAACTTGGTCATGCCCAAAGACCTTCGGTGGCATCCTGTATGAAGTTGGCTGACTTTGATAAGGCACGATCCGTTGGCGGCAGGTACCAAATTTCGTTCATGGACCACAAGACGTCCACGAGCTTCCTGGTCAGCATAACCTTGTGCAAAGAGGAGTACAACATGTTCAGGGATTACCGCCGGTATATACGTGGTGACATGCCTGAAGATGTCCAGCCGGAAAAGTCGCCTTTCTTCAGAAAGGTGGACAATGGTACCGAAGTGGGTAACATGTCCCTCGAGTTGGCCCGCTTCCAGGGCGAAAGAGGTTTCTTTAAACCCAACGAGGGAAATAAACGTAAGACATTTACAGCCACGGATGTTCGAAAAGCTTTGGAGACTGAAGTGGCAAGGCAGCATCCCGATGATGATGCAAAACGTAAGATGGCCAGTGACTATCTTGCACATGGCCCAAAACAGTAGATAAATATTATGTGAAAAAACACCCTTACAGGCTGCTAGTGAGTGTGCATTTGTAGCCGGTGTCATCAAACAAGCAGCTAGTGCATCAAACGACGGTGAGGAACCTGCCTCGGCGTCCATTCCAACAGCGCCCCAGCCCCAGCCCCCAAACCCCAAAGGTAGGGGGAAAGGAAAAGGCAAAAGTAAAGGCAAAGGCAAACTCATCAAGCCCAAAAGGTAATAAATTAAGTGGATAGTGGAAGGTAGGGGGAAGGGAAAGGTAACAGAAACAGGGAAAGATGATCAAACCATAATCAACTATAGGCTAAGTAATAGGATATAACCTGTAATTCCATAACCTAATGTCAGTATTGACGCATTAGGTTTATACAACAGTAGTAAAGGGGTTCGCTGTTCGAACTTGCTGTTGTGGGAATGGTGCAGGAAAATGAAAATGGCACTCTTAAAAGAGCAACCTCCACGTGGTGAGTGCTGGTTAATACGAATAGCTCTTAAAGTTTCTTTGGGGTGGTTCCGACGAGCTATAAATCACCATTGTGCAACTTATTTGATACGTAGACGTACGTGTATTTCGCAATGTTTATCATTCATTTATATGACAATGTATATATATATATAAGGTCTCTTTTTTTCAGCGGAAGATGTTTTTTGTGCATAAATTCATTATGCATATTACGATTCTTAATATCTATAACGCGTTTTAAAGGCCTTTCCAGTGCGCTTCTAACGATGTGTAACATGCACATTTTCGCCGCTGTGCAAAGGACTTGTTCGCGTATAATGATAATTTCCGTGTGCCATGTGCTATCGGCGGAAGATGTTTTCCACATAAATTCATTATGCAAAGTTGGATTCTTAATATCTATAACGCATTTGAAAGGCCTTTCCAGTGCGCTTCTAACGATGTATAACATGCACATTTACGCCGCTGCACAAAGGTATTTTAGATGTCCGTATATAATCGTAATTTCCGTCTCCAATGCGCTATGGGCGGAAGATGTTTTCCGCACAAATTCATTATGCAAAGTTGGATTCTTAATATCTATAGCGCATTTGAAAGGCCTTTCCAGTGCGCTTCTAACGATGTATAACATGCACATTTACGCCGCTGCCCAAAGGTACCAGTGTTGTTCGTGTATAATGGTCATTTCCGTGTCCCATGTGCTATCGGCGGAAGATGTTTTTTGTGCATAAATTCATTATGCAATGTTGGATTCTTAATATCTATAACGCATTTGAAAGGCCTTTCCAGTGCGCTTCTAACGATGTATAACATGCACATTTACGCCGCTGCGCAAAGGTACCAGTGTTGTTCGTGTATAATGGTCATTTCCGTGTCCCATGTGCTATCGGCGGAAGATGTTTTTTGTGCATAAATTCATTATGCAATGTTCGATTCTTAATATCTATAGCGCATTTGAAAGGCCTTTCCAGTGCGCTTCTAACGATGTATAACATGCACATTTGCGCCGCTGCGCAAAGGTACTTTAGATGTCCGTATATAATCGTAATTTCCGTCTCCAATGCGCTATCGGCGGAAGATGTTTTCCGCACAAATTCATTATGCAATGTTGGATTCTTAATATCTATAGCGCATTTGAAAGGCCTTTCCAGTGCGCTTCTAACGATGTATAACATGCACATTTACGCCGCTGTGCAAAGGACTTGTTCGCGTATAATGATAATTTCCGTGTGCCATGTGCTATCGGCGGAAGATGTTTTTTGTGCATAAATTCATTATGCAATGTTCGATTCTTAATATCTATAACGCATTTGAAAGGCCTTTCCAGTGCGCTTCTAACGATGTATAACATGCACATTTACGCCGCTGCGCAAAGGTACTTTAGATGTCCGTATATAATGGTAATTTCCGTCTCCATGCGCTATGGGCGGAAGATGTTTTCCGCATAAATTCATTATGCAATGTTGGATTCTTAATATCTATAGCGCATTTGAAAGGCCTTTCCAGTGCGCTTCTAACGATGTATAACATGCGCACATTTGCGCCGCTGTGCAAAGGGACTTGTTCGCGTATAATGATAATTTCCGTCTCCCATGTGCTATCGGCGGAAGATGTTTTCCGCATAAATTCATTATGCAATGTTGGATTCTTAATATCTATAACGCATTTGAAAGGCCTTTCCAGTGCGCTTCTAACGATGTATAACATGCACATTTACGCCGCTGCGCAAAGGTACCAGTGTGTTCGTGTATAATGGTCATTTCCGTCTCCAACGTGCTGTGGGCGGAAGATGTTTTCCGCATAAATTCATTATGCAAAGTTGGATTCTTAATATCTATAGCGCATTTGAAAGGCCTTTCCAGTGCGCTTCTAACGATGTATAACATGCACATTTACGCCGCTGCGCAAAGGTACCAGTGTTGTTCGCGTATAATGGTCATTTCCGTGTCCCATGTGCTATCGGCGGAAGATGTTTTCCGCATAAATTCATTATGCAATGTTGGATTCTTAATATCTATAGCGCATTTGAAAGGCCTTTCCAGTGCGCTTCTAACGATGTATAACATGCACATTTACGCCGCTGCGCAAAGGTACTTTAGATGTCCGTATATAATGGTAATTTCCGTCTCCAATGTGCTATGGGCGGAAGATGTTTTCCGCATAAATTCATTATGCAATGTGGATTCTTAATATCTATAGCGCATTTGAAAGGCCTTTCCAGTGCGCTTCTAACGATGTATAACATGCACATTTACGCCGCTGCGCAAAGGTACCAGTGTTGTTCGTGTATAATGGTCATTTCCGTCTCCAATGTGCTATCGGCGGAAGATGTTTTCCGCATAAATTCATTATGCAATGTTGGATTCTTAATATCTATAACGCATTTGAAAGGCCTTTCCAGTGCGCTTCTAACGATGTATAACATGCACATTTACGCCGCTGCGCAAAGGTACCAGTGTTGTTCGTGTATAATGGTCATTTCCGTGTCCCATGTGCTATCGGCGGAAGATGTTTTGTGCATAAATTCATTATGCAATGTTGGATTCTTAATATCTATAGCGCATTTGAAAGGCCTTTCCAGTGCGCTTCTAACGATGTATAACATGCACATTTACGCCGCTGCGCAAAGGTATTTTAGATGTCCGTATATAATCGTAATTTCCGTCTCCCATGCGCTATGGGCGGAAGATGTTTTCCGCATAAATTCATTATGCAAAGTTGGATTCTTAATATCTATAGCGCATTTGAAAGGCCTTTCCAGTGCGCTTCTAACGATGTATAACATGCACATTTACGCCGCTGTGCAAAGGGACTTGTTCGCGTATAATGGTAATTTCCGTGTCCCATGTGCTATCGGCGGAAGATGTTTTTCCGCATAAATTCATTATGCAAAGTTGGATTCTTAATATCTATAACGCATTTGAAAGGCCTTTCCAGTGCGCTTCTAACGATGTATAACATGCACATTTACGCCGCTGCGCAAAGGTACCAGTGTTGTGTCCGTATAATGGTCATTTCCGTCTCCAATGTGCTATCGGCGGAAGATGTTTTCCGCATAAATTCATTATGCAAAGGTTGGATTCTTAATATCTATAGCGCATTTGAAAGGCCTTTCCAGTGCGCTTCTAACGATGTATAACATGCACATTTACGCCGCTGCGCAAAGGACTTGTGTCGCGTATAATGGTAATTTCCGTGTCCCATGTGCTATGGGCGGAAGATGTTTTCCGCATAAATTCATTATGCAATGTTACGATTCTTAATATCTATAACGCATTTGAAAGGCCTTTCCAGTGCGCTTCTAACGATGTATAACATGCACATTTACGCCGCTGCGCAAAGGGTACCAGTTGTTCGCGTATAATGGTCATTTCCGTCTCCAATGTGCTATGGGCGGAAGATGTTTTCCGCATAAATTCATTATGCAATGTTGGATTCTTAATATCTATAGCGCATTTGAAAGGCCTTTCCAGTGCGCTTCTAACGATGTATAACATGCACATTTACGCCGCTGCGCAAAGGTACCAGTGTTGTTCGTGTATAATGGTCATTTCCGTGTCCCATGTGCTATCGGCGGAAGATGTTTTCCGCATAAATTCATTATGCAATGTTGGATTCTTAATATCTATAACGCATTTGAAAGGCCTTTCCAGTGCGCTTCTAACGATGTATAACATGCACACATTTACGCCGCTGCGCAAAGGTACAGTGTAGATGTCCGTATATAATGGTCATTTCCGTCTCCAATGTGCTATCGGCGGAAGATGTTTTCCGCATAAATTCATTATGCAATGTTGGATTCTTAATATCTATAGCGCATTTGAAAGGCCTTTCCAGTGCGCTTCTAACGATGTATAACATGCACATTTACGCCGCTGTGCAAAGGTCTTGTTCGCGTATAATGATAATTTCCGTGTGCCATGTGCTATGGGCGGAAGATGTTTTCCGCATAAATTCATTATGCAATGTTGGATTCTTAATATCTATAACGCATTTGAAAGGCCTTTCCAGTGCGCTTCTAACGATGTATAACATGCACATTTACGCCGCTGCGCAAAGGTACCAGTGTTGTTCGTGTATAATGGTCATTTCCGTCTCCATGTGCTATCGGCGGAAGATGTTTTCCGCATAAATTCATTATGCAATGTTGGATTCTTAATATCTATAGCGCATTTGAAAGGCCTTTCCAGTGCGCTTCTAACGATGTATAACATGCACATTTACGCCGCTGCGCAAAGGTACCAGTGTTGTTCGTGTATAATGGTCATTTCCGTGTCCCATGTGCTATCGGCGGAAGATGTTTTGTGCATAAATTCATTATGCAATGTTGGATTCTTAATATCTATAGCGCATTTGAAAGGCCTTTCCAGTGCGCTTCTAACGATGTATAACATGCACATTTGCGCCGCTGCGCAAAGGTACTTTAGATGTCCGTATATAATCGTAATTTCCGTCTCCAATGCGCTATGGGCGGAAGATGTTTTCCGCACAAATTCATTATGCAATGTTGGATTCTTAATATCTATAGCGCATTTGAAAGGCCTTTCCAGTGCGCTTCTAACGATGTATAACATGCACATTTACGCCGCTGCGCAAAGGTACCACTTGTTCGCGTATAATGGTAATTTCCGTGTCCCATGTGCTATCGGCGGAAGATGTTTTCCGCATAAATTCATTATGCAATGTTTGATTCTTAATATCTATAACGCATTTGAAAGGCCTTTCCAGTGCGCTTCTAACGATGTATAACATGCACATTTACGCCGCTGCGCAAAGGTACTTTAGATGTTCGTATATAATGGTCATTTCCGTCTCCAATGTGCTATGGGCGGAAGATGTTTTCCGCATAAATTCATTATGCAATGTTGGATTCTTAATATCTATAGCGCATTTGAAAGGCCTTTCCAGTGCGCTTCTAACGATGTATAACATGCACATTTACGCCGCTGCGCAAAGGTACCTTTGATGTCGCGTATATATGGTCATTTCCGTGTCCCATGTGCTATGGGCGGAAGATGTTTTCCGCATAAATTCATTATGCAATGTTCGATTCTTAATATCTATAGCGCATTTGAAAGGCCTTTCCAGTGCGCTTCTAACGATGTATAACATGCACATTTACGCCGCTGCGCAAAGGTACTTTAGATGTCCGCGTATAATGGTCATTTCCGTCTCCAATGTGCTATGGGCGGAAGATGTTTTCCGCATAAATTCATTATGCAATGTGGATTCTTAATATCTATAACGCATTTGAAAGGCCTTTCCAGTGCGCTTCTAACGATGTATAACATGCACATTTACGCCGCTGCGCAAAGGTACCAGTGTTGTTCGTGTATAATGGTCATTTCCGTCTCCAATGTGCTATGGGCGGAAGATGTTTTCCGCATAAATTCATTATGCAATGTTGGATTCTTAATATCTATAGCGCATTTGAAAGGCCTTTCCAGTGCGCTTCTAACGATGTATAACATGCACATTTGCGCCGCTGCGCAAAGGTACTTTAGATGTCCGTATATAATGGTAATTTCCGTCTCCATGTGCTTATGGGCGGAAGATGTTTTCCGCATAAATTCATTATGCAAAGTTGGATTCTTAATATCTATAGCGCATTTGAAAGGCCTTTCCAGTGCGCTTCTAACGATGTATAACATGCACATTTACGCCGCTGCGCAAAGGTACCAGTGTTGTTCGTGTATAATGGTCATTTCCGTCTCCAATGTGCTATGGGCGGAAGATGTTTTCCGCATAAATTCATTATGCAAAGTTGGATTCTTAATATCTATAGCGCATTTGAAAGGCCTTTCCAGTGCGCTTCTAACGATGTATAACATGCACATTTACGCCGCTGCGCAAAGGTACCAGTGTTGTTCGTGTATAATGGTCATTTCCGTGTCCCATGTGCTATCGGCGGAAGATGTTTTGTGCATAAATTCATTATGCAATGTTCGATTCTTAATATCTATAACGCATTTGAAAGGCCTTTCCAGTGCGCTTCTAACGATGTATAACATGCACATTTACGCCGCTGCGCAAAGGTACTTTAGATGTCCGTATATATTGGTCATTTCCGTCTCCAATGTGCTATCGGCGGAAGATGTTTTCCGCATAAATTCATTATGCAATGTTGGATTCTTAACATCTATAGCGCATTTGAAAGGTCTTTCTAGTGCGCTTCTAAGGATGTATAACAAGCGCATTTGCGCCGCTGTGCAAAGGTCTTGTTCGCGTATAATGGTCATTTCCGTGTCCCATGTGCTATGGGCGGAAGATGTTTTTTGTGCATAAATTCATTATGCAATGTTCGATTCTTAATATCTATAGCGCATTTGAAAGGCCTTTCCAGTGCGCTTCTAACGATGTATAACATGCACATTTACGCCGCTGCGCAAAGGTACTTTAGATGTCCGTATATAATGGTAATTTCCGTCTCCAATGTGCTATGGGCGGAAGATGTTTTCCGCACAAATTCATTATGCAATGTTGGATTCTTAATATCTATATCGCGTTTGAAAGGCCTTTTCAGTGCGCTTCTAACGATGTATAACATGCACATTTGCGCCGCTGTGCAAAGGACTTGTTCGCGTATAATGGTCATTTCCGTGTGCCATGTGCTATGGGCGGAAGATGTTTTCCACATAAATTCATTATGCAAAGTTGGATTCTTAATATCTATAACGCATTTGAAAGGCCTTTCCAGTGCGCTTCTAACGATGTATAACATGCACATTTACGCCGCTGCGCAAAGGTACTTTGTTCCCGTATAATGGTCATTTCCGTGTCCCATGTGCTATCGGCGGAAGATGTTTTGTGCATAAATTCATTATGCAATGTTCGATTCTTAATATCTATAACGCATTTGAAAGGCCTTTCCAGTGCGCTTCTAACGATGTATAACATGCACATTTACGCCGCTGCGCAAAGGTACTTTAGATGTCCGTATATATTGGTCATTTCCGTCTCCAATGTGATATCGGCGGAAGATGTTTTCCACATAAATTCATTATGCAATGTTGGATTCTTAACATCTATAGCGCATTTGAAAGGTCTCTTCTAGTGCGCTTCTAACGATGTATAACAAGCGCATTTGCGCCGCTGTGCAAAGGTCTTGTACGCGTATAATGATAATTTCCGTGTGCCATGTGCTATCGGCGGAAGATGTTTTCCACATAAATTCATTATGCAATGTTCGATTCTTAATATCTATAACGCATTTGAAAGGCCTTTCCAGTGCGCTTCTAACGATGTATAACATGCACATGTGGAGTATTTTGCAACGGTGCTCCACACATCTGAAATTGCCGCCGTCTGTGGTGTTCGTGTCACCTGCGCCATCAGCAGATGTAGTGTTCGGCTATAATTTATATGTCCATGGTCCGATTTTCACTATGTCTAATGCAGTCGAAAGCCCTCGAAAGTACGCTCCTAACGACGTATAACTCAGACATGTGCGATGTTCTGCTGAGACGTTACGCACGCCGGTTTATACCGCCGCTTCTTGTGTGGTCGGCCTTTCAAATGCGCCCTTGTTCAGTCTTTGCCTTATCGCGTCTTTGTTTGCTTCTAACCCGTTATACCTATCTGCAACAAACCTGTATTGGTATCATTAGAAAGCTCTTTTGACGTCGGTGACGGTGGTGAACACAAATTGGATCTATCCTGAAAATTAAAATATATATTGAACAATTTGTTTGTAAAAATCGTCATGTTTTGCTATATTTCCGCAGGAAATCCTATATAACTTTTCTGTCCAAAGACAGAAATCAAATTGGCTTATATTGCCAAAAAGCCCATTCAATGGCGGAGGTGCATGCAAAAGGGCGTTTTTCTAACCCTTCAAATAAAGTATTTATTAACTTTTAAAAATGCATAGTACTCTCAGGCGAAAGTCTAACTATCCAACGTATTTACGGGGTATTCTTTATATGGGGACAAGAGCCAGGCTGGCCACTGGCTCAGAAATTTGCCTATGTTCCCGGGCAAGACGATGCGACGGGCACGGCGATGTGAAAATTGCGACGCTGCCGTCCACGTCTGCCGACGGAGGTTGGAAAGATGGGGGACCCGAGGTAGTGCATAGCGGGATAATTCCGACCTCCACCATGATCAAGCTTTTCGTTGCCTTGGTGTTTAGCTTGTGTAACGGCGCGCGACGTTGCTCATGCTATTCGTCATTGGTTCTCCCGAAGATGCTCGATGCGGCCACGGTGTAGCAGAACTGAAACACATTGAGTCCCGACAGGGGCTCAGAGGCGACTTGACAGTAAGCAAGCGCAAACGGTGGTTGATTTCTCCTGGAAGCAGGACGAAATGCTGGTGTTGCATGGGAGTGAAGGGGCGACCCTTAGAGGAGAGGCGATGGTGGCGAAGCGTTGGCTGGCGCAGGCAAACCAGGTCGAATCCCGGCAGGCGCTCAGAGGCGACTTGGCAGTAAGCAAGCGCAAACGGTGGTTGATTTCTCCTGGAAGCAGGACGAAATGCTGGTGTTGCATGGGAGTGAAGGGTCGACCCTTAGAGGAGAGGCGATGGTGGCGAAGCGTTGGCTGGCGCAGGCAAACCAGGTCGAATCCAGGCAGGCGCTCAGAGGCGACTTGGCAGTAAGCAAGCGCAAACGGTGGTTGATTTCTCCTGGAAGCAGGACGAAATGATGGTGTTGCATGGGAGTGAAGGGGCGACCCTTAGAGGAGAGGCATAGCGGCGGAACGGTAGCTGGCGCAGGCAAACCAGGTCGAATCCAGGCAGGCGCTCAGAGGCGACTTGACAGTAAGCAAGCGCGCCAAACGGTGGTTGATTTCTCCTGGAAGCAGGACGAAATGATGGTGTTGCATGGGAGTGAAGGGTCGCCCCATAGAGAGAGAGGCGATGGTGGCGAAGCGTTGGCTGGCGCAGGCAAACCAGGTCGAATCCAGGCAGGCGCTCAGAGGCGACTTGGCAGTAAGCAAGCGCGAACGGTGGTTGATTTCTCCTGGAAGCAGGACGAAATGATGGTGTTGCATGGGAGTGAAGGGGCGACCCTTAGAGGAGAGGCGATGGTGGCGAAGCGTTGGCTGGCGCAGGCAAACCAGGTCGAATCCCGGCAGGGGCTCAGAGGCGATTTGACAGTAAGCAAGCGAACGGTGGTTGATTTCTCCTGGAAGCAGGACGAAATGCTGGTGTTGCATGGGAGTGAAGGGTCGCCCCATAGAGGAGAGGCGATGGTGGCGAAGCGTTGGCTGGCGCAGGCAAACCAGGTCGAATCCAGGCAGGCGCTCAGAGGCGACTTGGCAGTAAGCAAGCGCGAACGGTGGTTGATTTCTCCTGGAAGCAGGACGAAATGATGGTGTTGCATGGGAGTGAAGGGGCGACCCTTAGAGGAGAGGCGATGGTGGCGGAAACGGTAGCTGGCGCAGGCAAACCAGGTCGAATCCAGGCAGGCGCTCAGAGGCGACTTGACAGTAAGCAAGCGCGAACGGTGGTTGATTTCTCCTGGAAGCAGGACGAAATGCTGGTGTTGCATGGGAGTGAAGGGTCGCCCCATAGAGGAGAGGCGATGGTGGCGAAGCGTTGGCTGGCGCAGGCAAACCAGGTCGAATCCAGGCAGGCGCTCAGAGGCGATTTGGCAGTAAGCAAGCGCGAACGGTGGTTGATTTCTCCTGGAAGCAGGACGAAATGATGGTGTTGCATGGGAGTGAAGGGGCGACCCTTAGAGGAGAGGCGATGGTGGCGAAGCGGTGGCTGGCGCAGGCAAACCAGGTCGAATCCAGGCAGGCGCTCAGAGGCTTACTTTTGGCAGTAAGCAAGTTTAAACGGTGGTTGATTTCTCCTGGAAGCAGGACGAAATGCTGGTGTTGCATGGGAGTGAAGGGTCGCCCCATAGAGGAGAGGCGATGGTGGCGAAGCGTTGGCTGGCGCAGGCAAACCAGGTCGAATCCAGGCAGGCGCCCAGAGGCGACTTGGCAGTAAGCAAGCGCAAACGGTGGTTGATTTCTCCTGGAAGCAGGACGAAATGATGGTGTTGCATGGGAGTGAAGGGGCGACCCTTAGAGGAGAGGCATTAGCGGCGGAACGGTAGCTGGCGCAGGCAAACCAGGTCGAATCCAGGCAGGCGCCAGAGGCGACTTGACAGTAAGCAAGCGCGAACGGTGGTTGATTTCTCCTGGAAGCAGGACGAAATGCTGGTGTTGCATGGGAGTGAAGGGTCGCGCCATAGAGGAGAGGAGAGGCGATGGTGGCGAAGCGTTGGCTGGCGCAGGCAAACCAGGTCGAATCCAGGCAGGCGCTCAGAGGCGATTTGGCAGTAAGCAAGCGCGAACGGTGGTTGATTTCTCCTGGAAGCAGGACGAAATGATGGTGTTGCATGGGAGTGAAGGGGCGACCCTTAGAGGAGAGGCGATGGTGGCGAAGCGTTGGCTGGCGCAGGCAAACCAGGTCGAATCCCGGCAGGGCTCAGAGGCGACTTGACAGTAAGCAAGCGCGAACGGTGGTTGATTTCTCCTGGAAGCAGGACGAAATGCTGGTGTTGCATGGAGTGAAGGGTCGCCCCATAGAGGAGAGGCGATGGTGGCGAAGCGTTGGCTGGCGCAGGCAAACCAGGTCGAATCCAGGCAGGCGCTCAGAGGCGAATTTGGCAGTAAGCAAGCGCGAACGGTGGTTGATTTCTCCTGGAAGCAGGACGAAATGATGGTGTTGCATGGGAGTGAAGGGGCGACCCTTAGAGGAGAGGCGATGGTGGCGAAGCGTTGGCTGGCGCAGGCAAACCAGGTCGAATCCAGGCAGGCGCTCAGAGGCGACTTGACAGTAAGCAAGCGCAAACGGTGGTTGATTTCTCCTGGAAGCAGGACGAAATGCTGGTGTTGCATGGGAGTGAAGGGTCGCCCCATAGAGGAGAGGCGATGGTGGCGAAGCGTTGGCTGGCGCAGGCAAACCAGGTCGAATCCCGGCAGGCGCTCAGAGGCGACTTGGCAGTAAGCAAGTTTAAACGGTGGTTGATTTCTCCTGGAAGCAGGACGAAATGATGGTGTTGCATGGGAGTGAAGGGGCGACCCTTAGAGGAGAGGCATTAGCGGCGGAACGGTAGCTGGCGCAGGCAAACCAGGTCGAATCCAGGCAGGCGCCAGAGGCGACTTGACAGTAAGCAAGCGCGAACGGTGGTTGATTTCTCCTGGAAGCAGGACGAAATGCTGGTGTTGCATGGGAGTGAAGGGTCGCCCCATAGAGGAGAGGCGATGGTGGCGAAGCGTTGGCTGGCGCAGGCAAACCAGGTCGAATCCAGGCAGGCGCTCAGAGGCGACTTGGCAGTAAGCAAGCGCAAACGGTGGTTGATTTCTCCTGGAAGCAGGACGAAATGATGGTGTTGCATGGGAGTGAAGGGGCGACCCTTAGAGGAGAGGCATTAGCGGCGGAACGGTAGCTGGCGCAGGCAAACCAGGTCGAATCCAGGCAGGCGCTCAGAGGCGACTTGACAGTAAGCAAGCGCAAACGGTGGTTGATTTCTCCTGGAAGCAGGACGAAATGCTGGTGTTGCATGGGAGTGAAGGGTCGCCCCATAGAGAGAGAGGCGATGGTGGCGAAGCGTTGGCTGGCGCAGGCAAACCAGGTCGAATCCAGGCAGGCGCTCAGAGGCGACTTGGCAGTAAGCAAGCGCGAACGGTGGTTGATTTCTCCTGGAAGCAGGACGAAATGATGGTGTTGCATGGGAGTGAAGGGGCGACCCTTAGAGGAGAGGCGATGGTGGCGAAGCGTTGGCTGGCGCAGGCAAACCAGGTCGAATCCCGGCAGGGGCTCAGAGGCGACTTGACAGTAAGCAAGCGCAAACGGTGGTTGATTTCTCCTGGAAGCAGGACGAAATGCTGGTGTTGCATGGGAGTGAAGGGTCGCCCCATAGAGGAGAGGCGATGGTGGCGAAGCGTTGGCTGGCGCAGGCAAACCAGGTCGAATCCAGGCAGGCGCTCAGAGGCGATTTGGCAGTAAGCAAGCGAACGGTGGTTGATTTCTCCTGGAAGCAGGACGAAATGATGGTGTTGCATGGGAGTGAAGGGGCGACCCTTAGAGGAGAGGAGAGGCGATGGTGGCGAAGCGTTGGCTGGCGCAGGCAAACCAGGTCGAATCCAGGCAGGCGCTCAGAGGCGACTTGGCAGTAAGCAAGCGCAAACGGTGGTTGATTTCTCCTGGAAGCAGGACGAAATGCTGGTGTTGCATGGGAGTGAAGGGTCGCCCCATAGAGGAGAGGCGATGGTGGCGAAGCGTTGGCTGGCGCAGGCAAACCAGGTCGAATCCCGGCAGGGGCTCAGAGGCGACTTGGCAGTAAGCAAGCGCAAACGGTGGTTGATTTCTCCTGGAAGCAGGACGAAATGATGGTGTTGCATGGGAGTGAAGGGTCGCCCCATAGAGGAGAGGCGATGGTGGCGAAGCGTTGGCTGGCGCAGGCAAACCAGGTCGAATCCAGGCAGGCGCTCAGAGGCGATTTGGTGGTAACTGTGCATGATTTGCCGTGTCAAATCTTTGCAATTCCCTAAGGTGTGGCATATGGGAAAGGAGAGGTATATTGCTGTAGTGTCTACAGCTATGTATGCGAGTCACCCAATTGATGGGTAGGCGTAATGGCACTACACGCCAGACGGACATTGACGTTTTCTGACGTTTGTTATGCATGTTGATGTAAATTGTAGTATGTATTGTTCATCACGTGTAGCAGCTCCACTGCCATTGTCAACAGTACCTGAAGAATTCACAGAGATCTGATCTACCACGACGACCTTCCTGCGTAGACTCAACTGCGCCATCACAGCAATCGGACTTTGAAATCAAAGTTGTATCCTTCCAGGTTTAATGTTTCGTATTATATATTTGTGCTGACATGTTTGAATCATTTGTCCATTATGCAATTGTTAGAGTATTGAATGCGTGAGCTATGGTTATCCATCTGGGTATATGACTGTGATGCACAAATGCTTCGTCATGATCATGTTCGTCTTACAAATGGGGAATGCAAAAATAAAAGTACAAGTTAACACTGTCTCGCTCTAAACTAACACTAACCACAAACCGATGTAACATAAAACTAGCGTGAAAAGGCAATAAGTCCTTCTCTCTAATCTAAAACGCTAACCTAAAACCGAAAAAAAAACATAAATTAAAACTAAAAGCCTACGGGCCTTCTTTCAGCTGAATCACTAACCCAAACCGCAATGACATAAACTTAAAACAAAAAAGGTTAAAACGTAAACCAAAACCGAAAAAAAAACATAAATTAAAACTAAAAGCCTACGGCCTTCTCTTTAAGCTGAATCCCTAACCAAAACCGCAGTAACATAAACTTAAAACAAAGAAGGTTAAAACGTAAAATAACAATAACAACACGAAACAAAGAACTAATAATACCGGTAAATTAAAGGGGACGAAAAACATCGATGTGGGCAATAATAAGTCCTTCTCTCTCGCAACATAAAAAAACATAAAGCCTATGGCCTTCTCTTTAAGCTGAATCCCTAACCCAAACCGCAATGACATAAACTTAAAACAAAGAAGGTTAAAACGTAAACCAAAACCGAAAAAAAACATAAATTAAAACTAAAAGCCTACGGCCTTCTCTTTAAGCTGAATCCCTAACCCAAACCGCAATGACATAAACTTAAAACAATAACAACAAAGAACTAATAATACCAGTAAATTAAACGGGAAAAAACATCGAGGTAAAGTCGGGCATGTGAAACTGAAATATAATCCTTGGCTCAAGTGATTTTCTACACTTGGCTCAAGTTCTATAAATTGAGTCGGTAGGTAGGCCGGCCGAGGCATTGATAGTATTGTTTCCAGGTGAGGGGAACATGCTTTCAATGTCTACGAACTAGCCCGGATATTTGTCTTCAATTCCACCTGGTGTGATGGCGAAGTGAATTTTTGCTATGTTTGCACTTGGTTTGATGTTGTCTGGAAGGATGAATAAAACGTTTTTCATTGCTGCGCTTAGCCGTGGTATTGTCTTCAATTCCACCTGGTGTGATGGCGAACTGAATTTTTGCTATGTTTGCACTTGGTTTGATGTTGTCTGGTTTTTCATTGCTGCGCTTAGCCGTGGTATTGTCTTTAATTCCACCTGGTGTGATGGCGAACTGAATTTTTGCTATGTTTGCACTTGGTTTGATGTTGTCTGGAAGGATGAATAAAACGATTTCTTTGCTACGTTTAGCCTTGGTATTGTCTTTATTTCCATGTGAAGAGAAAACGGAGACACGTTTTTTGTGATATTTAATTCTTATTGTTTGTTACTAAAGGTCACCTTCACACAATTACATCCCTTAAGTAGCTTCATAGTGAGTTCTTACTCACCTCATTGTCTTCAAATGAGCCTTGATTGGCGTCACGTTTGCAGAGGCACTTGTTGTGGTGGGGCACACAGGCTCTGCTCTGATGTTTTGATTGTAATGCCTAATCCGAGAGTTTCTGAGTGAGACATGGAAGCCAACCGAGTGGCGGGAATTACGACTGAAAGCGCCAATCGTTGATCGGTTGTTTAATCGCATAAGTGAATGGGATGAGTGAGTCGTGTCAGGTTTAAGCTACCAACCGGCCTTAATCCATGAATGATTGATTGACTCTGTGACCTCAATGCAGAGCTTAATACAAACACTTTTCAATCGCCCGGGCTATATATACCTAGCAGTCAGATGCAAGCATCACGGCACTTGTGCTAACATTGTTTGACACAACTCATTGTTGAAGACTTCATTCAAGCCATGGCCTACACACTTTTTAAAGGTCCTGTTTCAAAGCCCGTCCACTTTGCCATCCTGGGACATAGCTTCGTGCGGCGACTTGATCAAATCTGTCCCCTCCACGTGGCATCATCACTTCCGTGCGTGGATAGGAGGGGCGACTGTCGCTCGGATGAAAGCAGTGGTGGATGCCCTTGATGCAGGTTTCCAGGGCATTGTTTTCTTTCAAGTGGGAGAGAACGACGTGTCGGCGTCAACTGATCCTCAGAACCTGGTTGAGGACTTGCTGGATCTTCTGGACTACCTTCGGTGGAAACGGCCGGGCTCCAGAGCAGTGATAGGAAGTCTGTTCCCGAGGGTAAAACCAAGGAACATGACGGTCTCTGCCTACAAGCGGAAGGTGGAGGAGACGAATCGGCGCTTGAAGAGGATGTTGCGACGCCGTCTGATGCCACCTTTGGGACCACAGCCAGCACATGAGGATGGGACCTGCACTGTTAGGCAGGGATGGCGTCCACTTGACGTCAAAAGCCAATGCCCAGTTCTGGCTTTCCATTCGTAAGTGTATGTGTAGGTACGTTTAAACGCACATGCCCTGTCCGGTAGATCATCATTTTATCGTAATTCCAAAACTCTATAATTGTCGTTTCGGCCCATTGTGTTTATATACAGCAGTAGCAAAAGGGGATCCGTGTGTGAGACAATCAGTGCAAACGGGACGCACAGATCAAACCCCTTTTGATATGAAATCTGAGCTGTTTTGGCTCCCGTCACACGCACGGGCTTAGCTTCGGGGGCTTTAAGGGTGGGAAAACGTGACGACACCCGCACGTGTCGCACATGACGTGAAAGCTAAGACACGGGCTTTCGATCCATAGTAACAACAAAACCCTGTGGTCGATGTACGAAACATAACAAGCATCTGCAGCGTGAAATACTGCCGTAAATCGGGTCAAATCGGGCTTAAAAGCGCCCCGTCTTCGAACCCGTTAAAGACAGGTCACTTCTGATGATACCACCAGTTGGCCCTGGGAACCAGCTTCACGTCGATGTGCAACATGTCAATGGGTTGCGTATATTTGTCGTCCACGCGACGTATAAAAGATGATCGCAGAGCAAGGCTCTTTTCTTGGTAAAAAGACATGTCTATATCACACGTCCAAATGGACGTGGACGTCCAACCAGGTGCCCCACGTCGACCCCGTGACGATCCCAGGTGCCTTGTCCACGTGGCAACATTTTCATATATGATATGCGTGCATATGTTTTTTTCTCCGGGTGCGAGACGATTAGTGCAAGCGGGATGCAGAGATCAAACCCCTTTGATATGAAATCTGAGCTGTTTTGGCTCCCGTCACACGCACGGGGCTTAGCTTCGGGGGCTTTAAGGGGTGGAAAACGTGACGACACCCGCACGTGTCGCACATGACGTGAAAGCTAAGACACGGGCTTTCGATCCATAGTAACAACAAAACCCTGTGGTCGATGTACGAAACATAACAAGCATCTGCAGCGTGAAATACTGCCGTAAATCGGGTCAAATCGGGCTTAAAAGCGCCCCGTCTTCGAACCCGTTAAAGACAGGTCACTTCTGATGATACCACCAGTTGGCCCTGGGAACCAGCTTCACGTCGGTGTGCAACATGTCAATGGATTGTGTATAGTCGTCGTCCACGCGACGTTTAAACAACAACACCCACCGTTTCTGGCCCGTGATATAGGGGAACTTCGACAAGTACCGTAAGATGAAACAAGAAATCCGGTCCAAGTCTCGTAAGTCTGCTATCAGCGAAGACGAGAAAAAAAAGTACATAGAACAGGGGGTACGAAAAGCCCAGCAAGCTTTCATTACGAACACCAAAGAGATCATAGGCGATTCACGTAAAACTGTTTCGTTGAGGTCAATGTGACATAGCGGCACGTGGACATAGATAAAACGAACCTACCTTGTACTACTTGAGGGATGGGCCAGGCAGACAGGAATTATTGATTCCAGACAACGTGTCACGTGATGTGTGGGTGCGCATGATCTACCCGTTAAACTGGCCTACTTCAGCTAAGTCCGCGGTAGCTCAGTCGGTTAAGTGGTGCGGCCCATTATGTATAGTCTGCGCAAGCTGTGCATGTGGGTTCGTATCCCGCTGTTGTCTCTGCAACTTTGTGTGATGTGAGAGAAAGGCAGCCGGCACAATTCCCAAGGGAGGAAGCGCAATACATTTCTATTTCTCCCTTTGGGAATTGTGGCTGCCGGGGACATTTTGCTTGAAATTTTTATAGGTTGGGAAAGCAGTAGGGGTAATGGTAGCAAGAGCTAAGGGTCCGACCAAAGCCTTATTTGGGGAATAAGGCTTTGCAGAGGCTTTTGTTGGAACTGGTCCAGGACAATCATTTCCTCTACTACTCAAAAGCATATGCACGCTGAACTCGTTCTTTCGTATTATCCCATGGACCTGCTCATGGTCGCCAAAGTCAATAATGTTTCACGCATGAGTTCTTGAAGCAGATAATCAACAGCGGCTAAAGCGAATACAATGCAGTTCATCACGGAACTAATTGCAATCAAATACAAATATCGCTTTAATGACGGAAACGGCACAGAAAGCCCCACGAAAAGCATTTCCAAGGCAGTTCACAAGATGGTAGTCCTCACAACTCTTAAACCATTCCATTTCTTGTGACATACGCTTTCATTATGTTGTTACAAGACTGATTATCATAGCCAATTTCATGTTCTATGGATGTGCATTCATCAATGTGATTAGAAAAATAATTTATTTGTGTTCACTGTCGAACGAAATTCCCCGCTTTATGAAATTTTAACATGAAAAAATCAGCATATCGTTTTTTCGTGTCACTTTCCTATTCGAATTAGCACCCTTTCATCCGCTCTTTGAATAAACCACCTCATTCTTATTCCATGTCATTTAGACTTTGTATTGGGTCTATGTGTGTTGTATAAAGGACTCGTTCAAACGGAAAATTGAATTGCCGGGTTTTCGCCTGTGTATTTGTGTATAGTTCAATGCCTCAGGGCTTAATAAGATGAGTGAAAATGAAGTGAGCGATTGATTTTGATTTAAAACAAATACGTTATCACATGCTTGTTTTATTGATCCCCATAGCGAGGTCTTTGATCTATCGATCTATCGATAGTGTATACATTTGAAGTGTTGTAATTGAATGTCGTAGAAGTGATGTGTTTTAAAAAAACGAGCTTAAAAAGTTGCACCTGAGAGAAATATGTTCCCTTTCTGTAGTGAGTGAGTTTATTTTAATCCCCGTTTGAACAGTATCTTAGTTATATCAAGGGGCACGGGAGCCGTTCGTCTAAGGCTGGGCAGAGTTGCCTCCCTTTGGCACGCCAGAAACTTGTGATCGTGATCTGAATCCCCGTTTGCCTGATTATGTATCCCAACATGGGTACAATGTGTGAAGACTATCTCTGCTGTCCCCTTCTGTGATATTGCTGGAATATTGCCAAAAGTAGCTTAAACCCAATTTTACCCATCTTATCGTTGTTTGTGGGTTAACCAAAGCAGTAATTTACAGTTCAAAGCGGAGTTAACAAAACTGTCACGGCAACACAGATAAGTTCAGATTTGTTTGTTTGTTTGTTTTGTTTTGTTGTTGTTGTTTTTTTGTCGCTTGAATCTGGATCCCAACAACTAAATGAAGGCTTGTCGAAAGACGAGTGAGTGAGTGAGTGAGTGAGTGAGTTTAGTTTTACGCCGCACTCAGCAATATTCTAGTTATATGACGACGGTCCCTAATAATCGAGTCTGGACCAGACAATCCAGTGATCAACATCATGAGCATCGATCTATGCAAATAGGATATGATAACATGTGTGAACAAAAGTATGCGAGTCTCACCACCCGATCCCGTAAGTCGCCTCTTACAACAAGCATGGGTTACTGAAGACCAATTCTAACCAGGATCTTCACGGGTAAATTCAGATTTTGAGGGAAAGTTCAATACGATGTCAGTCTTAAAAGCGCCAGTCTCAAACACAGTAGCATCTATGCGCTCATCGTCCTCATTGTTAGTGTAACATACATATTGTTGCCCTGAGCTCATGTGACTTGTTCTTCACGTACGTGTCGTGTAGCCCATAACAGATACACATTGTGAACATCATTTCAGTTTTACCCATTGTCTGCTCGTAGTTTTAAAATTGTCCATAGAATGGATGCGAGGGAATATTGTATTACGCTTCATTCCAGTAAAATCACAGCGAGGTAAACTAGAAAATACACACACTTCTGACGTGTGATCAAACCTCAAGTGACGAGTACTTTTAACTTCAATATGTAGCAATACACACACACACTTCTCTCCGTTTAAACCTCAAGTGACAAACTTTAGTATGTTAGCAATACACACACTTCTCACACATGAACTTTCAAGTGACGAATTTTTAACAATATGTAGCAATACACACACCTCTCTTTTAACCTCAAGTGACGAAGTTTTACAATATGTAGCAATACACACACTTCTCTTTTAACCTCAAGTGACGAACTTTTACAATATGTAGCAATACACACACTTCTCTTTTAACCTCAAGTAACGAACTTTTACAATATGTAGCAATACACACACTTCTCTTTTAACCTCAAGTGACGAACTTTTACAATATTTAGCAATACACACACTTCTCTTTTAACCTCAAGTGACGAACTTTTACAATATGTAGCAATACACACTTCTCTTTTTTAACCTCAAGTGACGAACTTTACAGTATTTAGTAACAATACACACACTTCTCTTTTAACCTCAAGTAACGAACTTTTACAATATGTAGCAATACACACACTTCTCTTTTAACCTCAAGTAACGAACTTTTACAATATGTAGCAATACACACACACTTCTCTTTAAACCTCAAGTAACGAACTTTTACAATATGTAGCAATACACACACACTCTCTCTTTTAACCTCAAGTAACGAACTTTTTACAATATGTAGCAATACACACACTTCTCTTTTAACCTCAAGTAACGAACTTTTACAATATGTAGCAATACACACACTTCTCTCTTTTAACCTCAAGTAACGAACTTTTACAATATGTAGCAATACACACACTTCTCTTTTAACCTCAAGTAACGAACTTTTACAATATAGCAATATAGCAATACACACACTTCTTCTTTAACCTCAAAGTAGACGAACTTTTTACAATATGTAGCAATACACACACTTCTCTTTTAACCTAACCAAGTGACGAACTTTTACAATATATAGCAATACACACACTTCTCTTTTCGTTTAACCTCAAGTGACGAAGTTTTACAATATATAGCAAACACACACTTCTCTTTTAACCTCAAGTGACGAACTTTTAGAATGTGTAGCAATACACACACTTCTCTTTTTTAACCTCAAGTGACGAACTTTTACAATATGTAGCAATACACACACTTCTCTTTTAACCTCAAGTAACGAACTTTTACAATATGTAAATAAATATTCGGGTACTGCATCTTATCCTCCTCCAAGGGCCAGTGGAGCAGCATAGTGGTTGAAGCGTTTGCGCGTCACACTGACGGAGGCGTGGGTTCGAGTTCCGAAAAGGGTATAATATGTGAAACACATTCTGGTGTTCCCAGCTGTGCTATTGTTGGAATATTGGTATGAGATTCGTGAAACCATATTCATCCACTTATATCCAACATTTGTTTTGTAAGTTGATGGTTGTAGGAAAAGGGAGATGAAAAATAACTGTGCTTGTCAGGGAAAGGAACACTGGCCTGTGTTGCTTGAAGGTCTGGTCTGTTATGTCGGTCGGAAAAGTAGAATTATTCCACCATTGCTCTAAACTCTACCACATAAAGATTTGTAGTTAATCGAGATAAGTGATAGGACCAAAATAGGACTGGGGGTGAGTGAGTGCGTTAGTGCGTGCGTTAGTGCGTGCGTGCAACAGTCGCATCAGCAATATAGCAGCTTTCAGAATTCTTGAGCACAATAGTGTGTTTTTTGAGAATACGTAATGCCGACTGAAAGGTAGACCGAATATGAGTGAGCGAGATTAGTTTTACGGAGCTTTGGCAATATTCCAGCAATGTCACGGCGGAGGACACCAGAAATGGGCTTCACACATTGTACCCATGTGGAGTATCGAACCCGTGACGAACGAACACTCTAACCATCAGGGTACCCCACCACCACACCATCAGTTTATCACTTTTTGGCTCAGTCAGGAATATAATCGTGCTACCTTTTTTCTCTCTGTATGTACAATTATGTCAACATGCCATTCAGAAGCTCGATAATGACTGGTGGAGAAAACCGTATGTGAAATGCGGACGAATGCTGACTGACGACTGCTATATAACATAAAATAGGTCTGTATGTGAAGAGATGTACGCAGCAAGGTATATAGTTTCAAATGTTATGTGCTTAAAAGGTAGGTTTCGATGTATCTTTGAGAATGATGGTTCCTGTGAATGAAGACAAAGCAGCTAATAAAACCTCAGAACGATATACACTCAGACACCGATATAGGTACACAAAAGCATAATTCTACAGTATTGGTGATGTACATCGCCCTGACAAAGGAAGGTGCAATTTGAGAGAAATATAAGGGTCAGGAGAGTATCCTTCATTACTCCCGTCTCTTAAAATAATTGAACCAAGAAACGGCTTCTTGTCTTAGCCATATCCCTGACTCCAAGCTAAAAGGGTGTTTTATGAATATTCCGAAATTACCCCCAAACCACAACTGGCGTTAAATATACAGCAAACGTTGAATTGCTGGTCATTAAGAACCTATACTTTAGTGAAGAATAAAGGACAAATTATCGCCGCTTATCGTGTTAAAACAATCTTTGTGTACACAGACAACTTGCCTGGGTGAGAGGAGTTTTATGGAGGGCAATTATTGGACTGGAATGCGGGATTTATAGAACGAACGAAAGTCGTGCAGCTTAATGACACATTTGTTATTGAGAAAGTCGGTCTTGTCAGCACATACTTCCCTGGTGAAAGTTTGGTGATGTATTCTTGTTGGAAATCGTTTGGAGCGTCGTCTTGAAGGCGGGGGAGGTTAGTGTTGGTGGCAAATCCCGATAATTTTCCAGATGTCAGAAATTAGAGATGGTGTGGCTATGAAAGGACACTGATTGCTATTCTATTAATTCAACCGGGATAGCATTAAACTGATACAGGATTATCAAGAAGCACTGTCCATGGACAAATATCGCTTGAAAATCATTCTCGTGAAGTTATGTTACTATGACATACTTCTAGAAACATATTGACACAGTTTACTCTATGTTTCCATATAAAGAGACATTTTTTAAATATCGTACCATGTATTATTGTTGTGACGAAGAAAGTTTTGTCTTGTTTACAATACTCATATCCACATACGATGTATTATGGGGTTCGTTGAAGTACTTAAATAAGGAATTCTTGTTGATTTAATGTGATGTGTTGTTTGTTTGATGTTCATCGCCGGGTGCAGCAATATTCCAGCTTTATGTCTTTTGTCAGTAAATAATCGAGTTTGGACCAGGCAATCCAGTGATTGTCATCATGAGCCCAGTTTAAAACAAAATCGATCAGAGGATTGCTTTCTAATTATTGTCCTTAAAGTACTAGAGGTTCAGGACATGAATTTAGTACTGCAGACGAATTGACAGAAAAGTACTTACGGTTCTGAAGGGTTAACAGTACATTTATCATCAAACCATTAGGCTTAGCTGAACATGAGACTGGTCACTTCGGGAACCTAGACAATGATGAGAACAGACTCGTTTTTCAAATGTAAATCTTGGAATCTATCAGCAGACTTGAAGCTTAATGGATATGGACTGGGTAAAACATATCATTATGCACTGCGTCAATTAATCGTAATATCAATTCGTTTTAAACATCTAAGGTATTAATTCGTATTATATGTAGAAATGGTCCAAGGTCGTGCCATTAAATACACATCTTCTTTTCAGTTCGTTCCCATATATATGTGCCTGCTCACACAATCTGTTATTAGACTTATATATCCTATATCCTGATGTACCTGAGAGAGCCAGAGGCCGGACGGTCGGTGGTTCAAGCACCTAGTGTCCTTCTGAGATGGTATGTAAAACCACGTCTTTCATAGTAAATTTAAGGCTACCATGCTTTTAATCATAGAATGTATGTCATTTTAATTTGTGGCTAGCTTTGTCTGTAATCGCCAATGGCTGAGGGAATGGTGTAAATCCAGCTAGAATCCATTCAGGTAGCGAAAGTAATATACGTCCCCATGGTCTCTAGTGTGGTGATCTAACATCAGTTGTATTGTATTGGGTAATATAATTTTATGGTTATTTACTAGCTATGTACTAGTTTTAAGTGACATTCTGTGACAATCTAGTAATGCTATTGTCTTTCATTGACAGGTATATAGTGTATACACGTTGGCTTTTAAAAGATATTTGACTATTATTAGACTGCATTTGTAGTCACGATATGTCTGAAATATTGCCGATGTTACTTTAAATGTTACCTCACTCACTCACTCACTCACTCACTCAAGCACCTAGTTGTATCATACTGAGAAAACGTTAAAATGTGATATTTGTTTTTACACTGCGTATGAGAGCATTAAACATCATTAAGGGATAAAACAGAGACTTGAGTCAATGTGAAGTGTCGAAGTAACGAAAGCTGATTGACATTTCTACCATTAGAAGCCAAGATATCCAATTTATAATTTGAGTGTTGTGCAGTTTACCATAGTCATCTGACATGTTCATGCCTTCTGCCTGGTCAAATAACTCATCGACACAAATGTCTTTTCCGGTAATAATATGTCTGGCCATATGCCTGCTTCCGCTTCGTTCAGGTTGTACTGCAAGGAGACTTAATAGGCAATTAATGAGATGCGTATCTACCCTGCCTTTTGATATGATATAATTGATATCAACCTGTGAAGTGGAAACCCACTGTTTACAATCAGATATCATACGTACAAATTCATATCGTTGCTTACGTTAATTCTGAAAAACAACGATGAATCTACAAGTCAGACCTCAATCAAATCAACATGTCGTAAATACAGTGTAGTGAACAGATATCATAATGCTGTCGAAATCTGAGTAACGTTCAATGCAAGATTGTCATACAAAATCATGATACTGGACGCTAAAGCACCTGCTTCCCACTCAGTAAGAATGATATATTGAAGGGTCCCATTAGGGTAATCACTGAATCAATTTCGGTTGTACGACTGCGTGAGTTTAGTTTTACGCCGCTTTGGGCAATATTCCAGTAATATCACGGCGGGGTACACTAGAAATTGCCTACACACATTGTACCCATGAGGGGAATTGATGTACGACTGAGGACAAACGTCATGAAGTAATTTCAAATGTCTGAAAGCGACAAGGAAACATTACAATATGTTCCGCCATCTTAACGAATCTAGTAGTGTCTGTGGGATCGGTTGTCAAAGGCAATGATTATTTTCAAATCTGAAATAGAAACAAAATGAGGACCTGTATACATACACCTGCAGAGCATCCCTTGGCACTAGTATTTTGTCAACACGTACATCAATATTGTTTACAAGATGTTGACTTGGATGTTAACACAAAATACTAACTCGACTGAAATCCCTATCCAGGCCCAGGAGAAATCCCGGTTCATAGTATCAACATCAATTGGTCTTGAACTGTTGTAGTATAACGCCATGACCTTCCAGGATTAGGTGGTACCTCTCTGTGAAGAGTCGACCGTGTGTGGTATAGATTATGAAGCTGCGGGGATAAGAAAAGCAGATGAGGATGATTTTGTTACTGTGAATGCACATGGAACGGTAATTGCTTTGGGTTTTGTAATACTAAAACTTGACATGTTTGGGGGTTTTTTTATAGGAAGAGGATGTTAAAAACAGAACCACCGGAACAAGATTGTGAGATACACTAAACGCCAAAAGAAGAGTTACCCTCCATCCTTTATGACGGAGGTACCTATCTTCAGCTGGCGTTGTGATGCGTGGACGTCCACTTCTTGGTCTCTCTACGGTGATCCCAGTTTGTCTGAAGCCCTGAATAAGTCTTATAACCGTGTTACGGTGGCACCCATGGGCGTTGGAAACAGCATTGTATGTCGACCCCATCTGCACAATCCCAATGGCTCTTTCTCTCCCTTCAGCTGTTAATCGTGGCATATTTCTCGTACATGTCAGATCATGTCTTCTAGGCTCTCTTTATACCCTATAGAATCATTCTGCATGTGAAATGGATGTAAGTACTGTTTGAATATTGCTACGTTTTGGCGATTGATATTGCTATGTATAAAATGGAAATGGAAAAATGTTACTTTGCAAGCAAAAATGTTAACAAAGATAATTGTAGATGTTCCTAAACATTTTCCCACAATATCAAAGACACGTTTTATTTGTTTTCACTAATGCAAATCAGCAGAAAATATTTTAAAAGACTGAAATCATAGCAATGATTATTTTACAGTTTTACACACTCTACAACAGTTGTCTTATTTTAATAGTTGGAAAATGGGGAGTTTAAATGGTTTATTATTGTCCCAAAGCAGAATTTTATTTCAACCTTTCTTTTGGATACAAAATCACTATTATTGGTGTATTTCGGCAAGGACGAATATAGGACAATTTAACTCTTCTGAAAAAGATGCATTTCACCCAAATATGAATGCATCTGCGAATGTTTTTTCCTGATTTGCATAAAGCTGTCTTGTTAAGCTTTCTTGTAAACTAAAACCTTCTAAAATGTCTTTGATACTTTTTCAGTCATTCATAAAGGTAGGTAAAGCGTATCCTTTCACAGTGTTAGGACGTCAACGAGAGTATATGTAATGTGACTCGCTGGAGCTGAAAAAGAAATTTGTTTAAAGGTTTAAAATCAATAAAAGTGGGCCAGCGTATGCATCTTTTGGCTTACATTAACTAAACTAATAGCTTTGAACACGGTGTAAGGATCCCCATCTAAACCTCGCTCAAAGCAACAGCGCTTACTATAAGTGTAACAATTTAATCCCCACACCCAAAAAAAAGGAATTGAAATGAGCCCCTAGTCCAAAACATCGTATCCCCTGAGCGTATGATCGTTTACTCGGTACCTCAACTGATAATAAACATAAAGGAAATACTTTCGAAATTACATTGACTGACATTAGAGATCTAATTTCACCAGATCTTGCTGGTTGAATTTCGTTCGTCCCGCTGTATTGTGTCAGTGCAGTACGTTCTGTCTGTCACCCTTTTCATATCATGAACACCACCTCACATCAGTGTGTGGCAGAGAGACATATCGGATATAGGAGTCTTTGGGCGTTGCTTGTGTGTTAGTAAACTAATTAGCTAAGGTGATGTTGAACCACTATAACCGTACCACAACTGAAGCGAGGGCAGAATCAGCGAGCTCTGTAATGAAGTATTTGTTCGGCCTTGGTTCAGCATGGGATGATCATGGTTTTTTATAATCAACAGATAAAAAGACATTTTCCTTCATTCAGCCATACACATGTACTTGTTGCTCACGCTACTGTGTTCCCTTATCTATTCCATTAATGGAGTACGGTATACTTTGACTGAAGTAACTGGTGAACTGGTCAGTTTTAGCATCGTTTCTGTGGTAACAGAAAGGCCAGACGTCGTGGCCTCTACTGCTATTCGAACTTCGTTTATATTGTCTGTTTCCTGTACAGTCAGGGTTATCATATAAATATACCACTTACAGTGGAATTGGTTTCATTAGTTGTACCCATGTGAGCACAGAGATTCCATGTTAAGCACTTGGCAGTAATAAACGGACCCTAAGTAAACTAAGTTGTGTGTGGCTTTGTAAACGCAACCAAACATTTCCCAATTCACAGAAAAACGTTAAGAACCAGAAGATAATGTATTTTCATTTTTTCCTTATCATCTTTAAACCTTCAATTTTCTCTCACATTTCTTCTCTCATACAATGAATATTCAACTTCATTTTTGTCATTTGTTTCCAAGGGTAAAAGCATGATAAATAATTAAGTCAACACGCTGTGTTGCTGGTAGAGATTACAAACAGAAACTCCTACACTGATGGAGAATATTTGTTAGCTCATGCGTGTGTTTACCTGAGCAAATGATGTGGTTTGTGCATGGTCCTGTAAACAGTGTCTGGTGGTGTGGTCCTGTAAACAGTGTCTGGTGGTGTGGTCCTGTAAACAGTGTCTGGTGGTGTGGTCCTGTAAACAGTGTCTGGTGATGTGGTCCTGTGCATAGAGCTCAGGTCACAAATGAGTTCAAGTTGAGCCACGTTGGGAGCGGATCGTTCTGCGATTGTGTTTGGAAGCATGACTCCTGAGAGTTCTTCGGCCTACCCCACAACGAAACACGCGTAATAAACGTGGTTTTACCTTTAGGCAAGTGAGTTGGTTCATAATTGCCTATGGGTACCCGGTCTGGTAAATGATATGACTATTAACATTCTGGCACCTCACAGGCAGCTTTGGCTATCCAGGGTAATAATGTTCATCATGTTGTATGCACTTAGAGCATACCCGTGCGGGGTGGATTTCAGCGCAATATAAGTACATGAATTGATCAGTATGTCCTTTCTGCTACAAATACAGGGTGCCACATTGTAGAATCACAACTGAATTCCTTGCCAGTTTTCAGATATTGATTAAAGCACTGTAAGTCACAAAGTTTCTGAAAGGAGATTTCTTTCGGCCACTGACAGTTATAGTTCAGTGAATAACGATGTACTAAATCGCCCCATTCTCCTTCCCACGTCATGTATACAAGCTGTTTTAACAAGATCATATACTGACCTGCTATTCATGTTGTAAAGGTCACGTATTCAACAATTTGTGTGGAAAGTCATTCATGTGATCCTTCCAAGTAAAGTAGATTACCTGGCCATCTCTGCCTTTCAAGTGAAGTTACTCTTGGATTAACAACACCTCCCTATAGTGCATTTGGTGGGAAATATCAAGCAATGAGATACGTTTCTTTGAAATGAGATATATTATGTTGCTCAGGAATTCATATTAGACCATGGATAATAGATTACCTTATACACTGCTGTCTAGGTACTGTCTCAGTGTGGTTTTAATGCAATGTCTGGTCTGCCAAAGTCGGCCAATTTACCCTTGTCAGCTATTGCTTGTTTGTCCAGAGACCTGGGGCTTGGAAGCCACATCAGCTGTTGATTTGTGGACAAAGTACTAATAGCGTTGCTGCAGTTCTAATTAAATTAAAGGAGATCTGTTGATAATAAGCTTTACAATAAGCATAGACAGCTCTTGGGAGAACGATTTAATACTATTTTTATATACACCGTATCAGTTGATTAACCCACCAGAACTTTATTCAATATATCAAAGAAAAGCCATGGGGTTGCTCGCTGTAGCTAATGGCCAAACCGCCGCCTCACCTCCTGTGTTGTCATTAGAGAACAGACATGTATGGTGTTCTGTGTAGCACTCCTGTGGAGTTTCAGCGTAACAACCCCTTCGACGATGTGACAGACTGTAGATATGAAATGTTTCTCCTTGCATTTAATCACAGGCACCAGATTGGTTAAACACGTCAAGAGACAACTTGAAACATACAGCATACAACTTACCAGTGGTGTATAACTGCAAAATATACTGTAGGTACATATTCATTTGCAACAACAAGTCTCAGTTAGTTCCAAGACCGCCAATAGATCAGAAACATCCATGCTTAGAAAGCGTGGTTTGCCAACACCGTGTTGACATTGAAAGAACTCACTGGAATAGACCTCATACTTCATAGATGTTGATGCAAGACACGAGCTCTGCTCAGATGCCAAACACGACATATATTCATGTTTTCAGGTTTCGAGTATTTGTGAAGCGGGGGACCTTGAAATAACTCACTGCTCGTCTGTTTAACAGATCATATATGCTGCTCGTCTGTTTAACAGATCATATATGCTGCTTGTGTTGTCAATAAATCATATATGTTTCTAGTTTGTTTGACAAATCATGTATACAAAATAGACCTGAAACAGAACCATATCCTTTATGTTCGTGTTTATTATCACTTCTCTAACTGAAAAGAAAATGGAACTTTTTCTCTTTTTTTTATCACTTTATTTGAAAATGGAACTTGATTTGTATGTGGTACAGGAATCTTTGATATCTCATAACGGTCATCTGATTACAAAAATACCATATTACATTCAGGTTTTTGAAACAGATTTACATCCCAATAATAGTCTGGCTGAATATTACAAATATCAGAATACGATGAGGTTTTTAGATTCATTAAGATATTTTTTTTTATCAAAGGTGATTTTTTCTCCGCTTCCTCACAGTTGTACTAATTTCACAAATATCGACTCCACATTCTTCTTTTGCCTCAATTATAAGCATTTCATTCTGATCCTTGCCTTTATGACGCCTAGATCAGAATGTATATTTTCAGTTTTCGTTTTATTTTCTACAACATATACGCTCATTTTATCTGATAGTTGTAGAAATAAAGAAATTAGTCTTCCCAGCTTGGGTTTGTTTATTGTCTAAATGTCATGGTGTCATGTTTTAGAAATCCTTTAAATGAAGAAAAGCTGATAACACGTAAGGACAGGATTCTATTGAACCGCACTTGAGGATGTTACTGTTTATTCCCAATTCAAATTGTACAAACCAGTATTTAATTCAGATTAAAAGTGAATATATACATCTGTACAATTTATGGTGAAATATCTGCAAATATTTATTCCTTATTACACCTGTACAGTAGTGGAAGGGAATGGTAATTATCCTAACTCAGATTGACATGATCAGTATCCTGTTGTGTGATGAAGTTAATTCACAGATTAATCAATAATGCTATCGTGACCATATCATTGTAACCACGAGGAATGTTTCTTTTTCAGTTGACAGGAAATTTACGCATCCTTCTATATGACTCTGGGTACTCTAATACATCATATAAAATCCTCCCACAGGAAGGGGATTGGGAGTTTCTAAAGGGTTCGTGCGCCACGCCGAAGCGAGTTTTGGTTTTACGCCGCTTTTAGCAATATTCCAGCAGCATCACGGCGGGGGGACACCAGAAATGGGCTTCACACATTGTACCCATGTGGGGAATCGAACCCGGGTCTTCGGCGTGACGAGCCAACGCTTTACCCACTTGGCTACCCCACCGCCCCGTCACGCCGAAGACCTGCGTTCGATTCCACATATGGGTACAATGTGTGAAGCCCATTTCTGGTGTCCCCTACAGTGATATCGCTGGAATAATTCTAAACCCCCCTTACAATCATACTCCCTCATTCAACATAGGAATTTCTAGTTAGAATATACATTTGGCTTGCTGTACAAGGTCACTAATTAGTTTGGGTGGTTATATTCAGTGGTTTGGCTAATTGTATGTCATCGTACCCCGACGGGGTTTACAATATATTTCATTATATTGGTACAGATTCGATATACGTATACCGTTGTCACATGTAGACTTAAACAACAAGCAAACAAAACGAAATTGTCTTAGACGCAATATACGTAGTCCGAAACATATTACTGTGTACAGACAATACAGATGACTATAGGTTTCGTGTTTACAGGCATACTCAATGGCCATCGTCTGTATTTCTATGAAATTATGGCCACTAAACCATAACATATCAACTGTGTTTCCAGGAGATTAACAATAGCATATCAACTACTTCAGACAATGTGAGCATCACCACTGTTAATATGAGACAGTCGTTTCATCTGAAATTGTAATAATAATTGAACTGTAATATTTGCAGCCAAGCATACGAACCTGTCGTTGTGAATATAACATCTCTTGCAATTACAGTCGTTCCGTGCAATTAATTGTCTTTTCTGTGATATATTGGGACCTTGACGTCAGAATCATAAGGATTATGTTTTTATGATGGCGGATTGATACAATCAATGTAACTAGGTCATGACTTCCTCCCAACTTTACATGTCACGGGAAATTCCTACGCGTTGATTTAACATTGATCACGTGTCATAAAAGCTGATTAATACAGTCCTCGTCACAACTAGTTTATATAAGTTGATTGCAGCGATCGGCTCCTATGATTACAAATTCTGTGAACGTAGCGCTAACAAAATTATTGCAGCGATTTTTATTGTCTGGTGGTAGTCATCTATGAAACGTCTTGGTAAGGATGAAGATATTTAACCACCATAATCCTCAAAGATGGCATAACATAAAATCGGAGACTGAAATTTAGTTGCAGTTTCGTGAATTTTATCCGATTTTATTGTAGATTATAGCATTTATTACTCTATCATGTAAATACTCGACAGTACTACTGCGAAACAGGTTCCTTTGTAGCAAACGACTCTTGTCATTTTATGCGAAATGAATCTCTCCGTGGAGAACCATTTCAAATCTTCTCAAGAGATGGTGTTATCTTTGATGGTAAATCCAATCTAAGTACTGTGTGATCGTTTTCCAAGATCGTTTGATGTGGTGATTATTTTTTCTCCACCGACAGATTTCGGGTTTTTAGGTCCAGACAAGTTACAGCACGAAATGGGTTTTTCGCAAATTTGGTCACCAAAACATTACAAAGTTTCACCCTTAAAACAAGCCATCTTTGATGAAATTACATACTGTGTTGAGATACAAATAGTGAGCAGAAAACTGAAAACCCGTCAGAGTCAGAACGGAGGGGCAGATGTTCTTTATGCGTTCTTTTGATGTAAATTATATGCATATATATTATGGTTGGAGGTCGTTACCTAATCTCTTGTTAATGTTCTTGTTGCAGACAAAGTTTTCTTTACATATAGTTAAGGTGTCTTGAAGTCTTTTTTGTGTGTGTTTCTGTTACTCATGCTCTTAAACTGGATATACAAATGTACATTACAGCTATTTGTCCCGTTCGTTGAGAAACCATGCTGGGTTCCTCAGAAAGCATGTGATGAAAATATGTATATGACACGAGAAGAATTAAATTACTTTAACTCCACCCTTGAAGATTCGAGTTAGAACTAGTTTCCAGGTACCCATGCTTTTAGTAAGAGGCGACTAAGGGATCGGATGGGCAGCTCCCCGACCTGTATGATGCATGTCATGGTATCCAAATTGCTCCGAAGTCAATCCCTGAATTGTCTTGTCCACACTCGATTATAAGTACAGACAGGCGCCATACAGCTGGAGACTCTAGGATCTTGCTGAGCGCGGCGTTGAACAAGTAACATGCCCCTGCATGTAGAATCAATGGTTGCTGTACTGAACGAAGGCAGAACAAAGACGCCATCATAGATCTGGTTGATTCTGCCCCCTCTTCAGCAGTGGTGGGGTTAGATGAGGATCCGGGGAGGATGTTGCTCACATTGAAATGATGCTCTTAGAATCACGGAAGTCTCATTAGTTGGACTATTGACCTGGATATTCTTAAGCTTTGTGCGAAGTCTGCATTTAGATTTCTAACTTCAAGGTCTCTATGTGTGAATAGGCTTTCATCTAATTCAAGACGTTTCAGCTTAATTTGGGGGGACAACCAACTTGACAAGGTCATCCAGTTTCCGATAATGGCAAAAACAGAGGAGCGAGACACAGCTAAAATTTAGGAGCAAGGTGATTCTTTGATGTGAAGCTAATAAGCCCAAGGACAGCCTAAGGGATCACATTCTGAACGTTTGGCGATCGTGTCTTTAGGGAGCTGTTATAACAGCCTTTGCTAAATGCAGAAATGATCACCTTTTTGCCAACATATGGTTTCATAATTATTTACAATAAACCATAAAGACATGCTTACGATGTAGCCGGAAACATTGGACTTAGCTTTAGTATATATTTCTTATGGATAAAAGAGGGTTGGTTATGACATTAATGCTGATGGTACCCCTAAAGGTATTCCATGTAAACGGGTCTGAATGGCGAGTATATTTATGTCATTTCTTAAATTATGAACGAATATACACTCAGTGTCTGCTTAAATATCATGCATGTAAATATAACAGAAATACATTCACCAGAAACATTTTGGTGCTATAAACAAGGAAACCATTCTCGTCACTCAAAACCAGGTAGTAAGCAAAAACATAGGCTGACATGTATTCCTATCCGGAACCTCACAGTGCAGGCCCTTGTTTGTAAGTAGTTTGTATGTAGTTATTCTAATGTATTTCTGTTCAGGCGACCTTCCTGTGGCATTGACGTAGTATCTGCTGTCACCATGGCGAAACGTGTCTTCAGTAAAGTCCTGAATGTCTCACATGGGTACAAAGAGTGACACCAATTCCCCTTTAAATGGTATATGTATGTGTGAGAGTCCTGCCTGTACAGTAAACAGATAATATAAGTGAAGTTTGAATGGCATTGTTTAGAGGAAACGACGTCTGACCATTCTAATCGTCACCATGGTAGCAATGTTAAAACTGGTAAATTTTCCTATGGATCTCTGATGTCATTTTTTCCACAACACAGTTTTACAATGAATTGTACCGATATGTCAATATCCCCCAGATTGCAGACTGTAACTGAATTGAAATTATAGTAATTATCTTCCACAACGCTGTTTAAAACAGTTCCAAATACATTCCAATTGTGATCAAAACACAATGTTGTGAACTTCTACTGAATGAAGTACAATATAACAACCTATATAGCTAATCATGATTGCACTTAATTTCACACTTTTTTCATGCCATCACGCATGACATATTCCCTCATTGAAGTCCCAGCACTATCATACAACATGCCTATCCATATCTCGCGATCTTGTTTTAAAGTTTCTGATTTTAAAATCCTCTCCGAATAAAAATCAAACATATCCAGTGTCATTGAACCCATGGGTATTCTTCACCACTACCGCCACCAGCAACACCCCCCTTCTATGTGACACAGGATCGACCCTTCACAGAGATGTATCAGCAAATCCTGGAAGGTCATCGCGTTGTGCTCTCTAATAGAACGCCCGGTGATGTTGATAATATGAACACAGGCTTTATTAAAGTTTTCTTATGGGGCTATATATAGATTTAGTGAGTGAGTGAGTTTAGTTTTAAGCCGCACTCAGCTATATTCCACCTATATGGCGTAAGTCTGTAAATAATCGAGTCTGGACCAGACAATCCAGTGATCAACAACACGAGCATCGATCTGCGCAATTGGGAACCGATGACATGTGTCGACCAAGTCAGCGAGCCTGACCACCCGATCCCGTTAGTCGCCTCTTCCGACAAGCATGGATTACTGAAGGCCAATATTCTAACCCGGACCTTCACGGGTAATATATTGATTTAAGTCGAGTCATCTTTCCGTGTTAACAGCCAAGTCAACAACATGATAACAATATTGATGCACGTGTTGACAAAATATCTACATTAACACCACGAACAGCGCCAGGGGGGTACTCCGCAGCTGACAGTTTTGTGAGTGAGATCCATTAATGTTTTTATTTATTTCCAATAGATTAGCAGTGGTGCCTATTTCTGATTTGAAAATATACATATGCATTTGACAGACGATCTCACAGACGCTACTAGATCCCGTATCTATGGCGGAAATGGTTGTCACGTATTCTTGTCTCTTCCAGACATTCCAAATTACTTCATGACTTCTGTGAACCAAACTCAGTCGTAAACCAAAATCATTCCAACTGACAGGCAAACAGAGACTCCAGCGGTTAGTATCATGATTTGATTCTTGGATTGAACATTACTCGGATTTAGACAGAATTTGGATATTTGTGTACACGTTGTATGTAGGTTATATTGATTTGAGCTAGGTCTGCCTTGTAAGTTCATCATTGTATGTAAAAAATGTGAACAGAGATACAATTTCGTGTGATTGATAATTTTTTCTTAACTGTGCTAATCAGAACGTCAGTATATCAATAGACATGTTGAGCTGGTATCCCAATTAATGCCTTGAATGAGTGTCTTTCTGTCTGAATGAAATACATTAAATATGATTTGCCCGTTAATGGAAGCCAGTTTGTGATTTACATGTAGAAATGAATGTCGCAGGTAGAATGTAAAATTCACGCGTAACCCGAACTCATTAAACCAGACAGGACACATGAAATGTGGAATGGATAATTATGACTGTAAACTGGACACGGAATGAATAAGATGATTAATTTCATTCCGAAAAGTATCGATTTCTGGCTTAAAAGCGAGTTTAAACTATTCAAAGTCTTAAATAATTGTTTGGCAACCCATTGTCGGGTTTTACAAATCGAAAATCAAGAAAATAAAGTATAGCAATAAACACTTACTAATATGTTCTACTTTCTCATCGCCGTTTAGCAATTTAATTAAACCAACGTGCGCGGGTTTTGCACAAAGTTACTCAGAACCATAATGAGTAGAATGACTTGATTGGCCTACATGACTCTTCCTCCTTGTGTGATGCTGGGTAATCACAATGAATAGGGTGGTGTGACTGAAGTGAAATGGGACTTATTAAATTCACGATTATTGCACATATATATAAAGTGAGAGAGTGAGTTTAGTTTTAGGCCGCTTTTAGCAATATTCCAGCAATATCAAGGCGGGATACACCAGAGATGGGCATCACACATTTTACCCTTGTGGGGAATCGAATCCGGGTCTTTGGCGTGACGAGCGAACGCTGTAACCACGAGGCTACCTCACCGTCCCCACATATAAAACAAAGTAGAATGTTCTTGTACCAATCTGGACTACTGCCAGTTGCAAGGACTTAGCTCACTGAATTACCACCCTGCAATATAACGCTGATGCCCCATTTAGACACATTACTCGGATTCCAAACCGAACAGTCTTTGTTTTATCCCACAAAATAGAAAGCAGGACAACAACAAAAAGACTGTGTAAGCAGGCACATATAGAACAGAATGGTAAAATTAGACGTATTCAAAACCACAACCTGGGACCATTACCGTCTTTGTTACGAATTAATGCTTTAGCTATTAAATACAAATTGATATTAAGATTAGTTCTGTAGTTCGTACTCACACGTGTTACTCAATCCGTGTCCATTAAGCTTTAGGTTTGCTGATAAATTGCAAGATTACATTTGAAAAATGAGGTTGATCCCAGCCTATATTCTTGTTTGTATTCTCGAAATGACCAGTTTCATGTTCAGTTAAGCCTAATGGCCTGGCGATAAACTTATTGCTAACCCTTAGAAAAAATAAATTACTTGATTATGGATTCGTGTGGAACACAATATTCATGCCCTGAAAGTATGGTAGTTTAAGGATAATAATGAGAACCTATCCAGGCGATCGATCATTTTAAAACCGTGCCATTTTCAACACACAAATTCAAACATAGTGTAGAAGTTTAATCAGGAAGTAATTTTGATTCAAGTAAAAGAGGTATCAGGACAGAGCATTCCTTTCTCTTGGAATTGAGCGAACAATCAGGAGGTTTGCCCAAGGCTACAGATGTAAAAGCAACATAGCTACTGGGATTTGCTGTTTTAATTCAAAGAAATTGATGGGGTACTTCAGAGATTGAGGGGGTCAAAACCTTTGTCATTCCCTCTCTATATCCTCCCTCGAGAAAGGCTTAGGGCGACTTTTTATGTATTTTATGACGTGATTGATAACATAAAGTCATGTGCTCTCGTTGAAATGTATTTTTCAGTGTGGTCTGCAAGTGCGGAAATGAAAGAATTGGCTCCAGGAAGAATCACACTGACTGCATCAGTCTTGCGTGAGGCGGTATTATTGAAGAAAATATAGTGTCACGGTTGTGTGTAGCTTTTTACATATTCAACTGGTATAAAAAGACACTAATCATAATTTTGAAAAGAAGAATTGTATTGAACTTTACACTCATTCAATCTGATATAGTCAGTAAATACATATTTTGTTTCCAAAGCGTACCTTCGTCACGATACGGCTGAGATATTGCCTATGTGACGTTATGTATTAATTCACTCACTCCAGGGCGTATCAAATTATTGAGTATTAGACTATGGTTCGTGTATGCCATTGTTCCCTGTCGTTGCGTTGCATTCCACCACCTTGAATTCTTATGTTGTTTCATTATTCGTCTACAATAGATACAATTCACTGAATTGGTCACATGACCTGCGAGTGATTATTCATTTTGCGCAGTGTGACAATTTCCGATAGTCAGCACCACGAAGGAGATAATATGTACTTCAAATGAAAGGTTTTAGTGATAAAGTGAAAATTCAATGTGAAATTAATATATTTAAAGATATCCTGTAACTAAACGTGATCACAAAGTCACTCTTGGGGTAGTGTCGTCTAAGGTGCCGAATATTCACGTTGCAGTGTTTCATGATTCTAAATCTATGTTTTTCGGCACTATACGGATGATCGTAGGTTTCATTAAACTGGTAAACGTCCAACACCCGCCTTACTGTGAGCTTTCGTCGGTGTCCCACATCAAGCTAAAATGTCGTATTGCAGCTGGAATAAGGTATAACGTACAATAAACTGGCATTACTTCAAAATTCATGCACTCGTTCTAAGGGTACCCTCATTTGTCTTTCTCATAAGGTGCTTCTTTCGTTATATCATCGAGTGATCTGGTGGAATGGAATGGAATATTCATCATACTTGGACCTGTAGCTGTAAACTCATGTATGAACATAATGTATTCGAACGCGTTTGGATGTAGATGACTAGCTGCTCTCAAACAACAGAGTGGATAAAACATCTACAATGACAAAAGGAGGAGGCAGGATTGTATAAGGACATGTCCTCATATCTTCTATTTTTGTTACGCTTTGATTTGTGTCAAAAGAACATTTGCGTATCATTTAAGAATTGACTTCACAGACTTCAATAATTTACAGAAGGCAATATCGCAAACTGCAACATCTCAGCGGCATTTACATGAGAAGTAAACAAGTTTCTTCAGCATCACAGATCAACACATATCATACTCTCTTAAAAAATCTCATCGCTTCATCTCGTTATATGGTGGACCTCACACTGACATGTATGACCTCCATTGATAACCTCTAATACTAATTTCGATTCCCTTTCTCCATTGCCTTTAGAGGGGAGCTGTTCCGTTGTTCTTTAGTGGGGCGACACTGGTTCAGAAAATCCCTTGGTCGATATATCCTCAACTGATAAGTTTACTGACACGCAAGCGACTCCCAAAGACCTCTATATCCGGGTATGTTGGGTGACCCTCTGATCCGAATGTCTGTCTGCCAAAGACGGATGTGAGGTGCTGTTATATATAAATGTATGTCAGGGGGACAGTTTGTTTGCGATGACAGACTGGACATACTGTATGACACAATACGGCGAGACGATAGAAAGTCGTCCTACATGAACTGGATCTGGAATGGAATTAGAAGTTGTACGTCAGTCAATGTAATGTCGAAGTATTTACTTTGTGTTATCAGTTGTTGAAGTCGATAGTTCATTGACGTAACTCAGCTCGTAATGCTTTTCTTACAATATAATTATTGTTAAAACAAAGTGTAATTAACTTCTACTGAAACATCACGGAAACAAAGTCATATATTTAAAATATTGTTTGAAATATTACATACACTGCAATATAGCAACCAATTTAGTCAACTGTGATCGCACTGAGCCCCACGCCAGCGAGAAGCAAACCTCGTTTTTCAGCTCCAGCCACTAACATAAGATATATTCCCTCGTTGATTTCTCAACACTATTGAATAATAGGCTTATCTCCCGTATCTCATGATCTTGTTTCAAAGGTTCTGTTTCTAACATTCGTTCCTGAAAAAAGAAAAGAAAAAACTAAACAGTTTTAAACCCAAAGCAAATGCTGTACAACACGCATCTGAACATGGTCCATGATGTCCCAGGGGACCCCGTTCAGCTAGATGTTAATTTACAGTAACGAAATCATATCTGTCTGCCTTTATCACCATCAGCAGCACCATCTATGCCACATACGATGGAACCTTCACAATGAGATATCACAAAAATCTGAGGGTCCACGCGAAAAGTCATTGTGTCATGTTATGCTAATGAAACACCATTTGACGAAGATATTATGAAAACAGATTTTATCAATTTTTTTCTTGGTGTTGGATAGGGATTTAAGTCGAGTCAGCATTTCGTGTTGATAACTCAACAAATCGATAACAAACCTGATGCATGTATTGACAAAATCTGTACATTGACACCAAGATAGGCCCCGGGATGTACTGTGCAAGCAGTGAGCGTTCAATTAATTGGGCCTTTATTTATTTCCAATAGATTAGTAGCGGTGCGAATTTCAAAAGTGAACCTTATCACATTCGTTGGGAACTGATCCAGCATACATTACCTGATTTCGTTTAGATGATGGACGTTTTAGTAATTCCTCCTTGTCTCTTCCACACATTCGAAATTATTGCCCTGACTTTGAGTCGTACAACCAAATTGTTTTAGTGTCTTCGCTAATGTAACTATTTCAATATATCATTCTCACTCCCAGAGGCTCTATCGAGCAGCATCTATCTTTGATTTCTCCTTTGTATGTAGGACATATTGATCTGAAATAATCTGTTGTAAATTAATCATTGGATGTAAAGTTAACGTCAACAAAGATATAAATTTGTATGGATTATTTTGAATTCTCGACTGTGTTTTTTCCAAATTGTAAGCTGATATCACAACGTCAATATGGCGTTAGGCATGGCAAGCTAGTATCACAGTGAATGCCCACTGAATGTCCTTGCAGAACAATCTGAACGAAATTTATTTCCTAGCAAATATACCTTGATGAAACCAATAAATTGTTGAAGATGTTAATTTCGTAATGACGATTTTGGAATGGTCTTTTATTTCGACAACAGTATCTCATAATGTATTAGTGTGTCATACTCACTGATTTAAAGCAAATATGAGTTACACCTCCTTGAAATACTAAGCATGAAAAATGTAGAAATGCCTGTCGCAAAAAGTGATGTTACAAGTGACACATGTATATCATTTGACGAGGCTGGAGACAAAATGATGAATCGTTGTGGTAAACGCAAGTATTTGTTGTTCGAATTGCTCGGAACTTGTAATAAAACTATGACATATTCGAGAAATATGGCTGTTAAAGGCCAGACAACAAGACGTTTGTCATTTCCACTGAATAGACACTTCTATTCATCATCATGTTCTTATCCAGTTTTCCAGGCTTGCCCACTGACACACAATACCACAGTTTAACATGGATACCCCGTTCAGACACATTAAACTCAAAGCCGACCTGTCTTTGTTTTATACCGTTAGTGATGCCCCAAACCAGGGTAACAACAAGTACCGTATTAGAACATCTTTAGGAATGATGCAACCATCGACCATCCAGTCTCTGGGTATAGAGTGTCAGAGCTACACCATGAAATAGAAGGTGGAAAGGTGGAGAGACTACCTTTAATCAGGCTCATAAATACGATAAAATATTTGTAATCCAAAAAATAACAACAACAACCCAGTACCATTACTGGATTTGATCCGAATTAATGACTCATGTGTTTGGCGGGATGTTCTTATAGACTGCTGGTCTATACCGAACCTTGAAACATTTGTCCTTACATATAATTTGCGGCAGTAAAGGTTTAACACTGATTCTGTTTCTTGTGTTTCCATGTGGTTTACTTATTTAATGATAATAACGAGCACGGGTATTGTGCCAACATACCCAGGGACGTTATGAGCAGGAATGTGGGGTTCGAACCCTTGATTGGTTTAGACGGGCACTGGGCACCAACTCTAGTACAAGTCTTGGTAATTACAGTGAAAACATACTTTTTTCTTAGGGTTTCAAGATCATGTTACGAAATAACTATATATATGTGGCTGCTTGTTCTAATTCGGACTAATGCCATTTCTTCAGGCTTGCCCACTGAAATACCAGTTTAGCATGAACACCTTAGATGGACACATTAAATTTGATTCCTGACCGACCAGTCCCTTTTTAATTCCCTATACAGAGTATATTCTAGTTGTTTTTATTGTCCTTCGTTGACAGTTTTTTATAATTTACATGTATATATGATGAATTTAATACTTGTCTTAGTCACGATATGACTGAAATATTGCCGATGTGACTGTAACATTTAACTCCCTCACTCACTCTATACAGTGTAATAAGTGCCATATTTTAACGTCATAAGGAATGACTCAACTAGGTGCTCGAACCATAAATACCGATGTCATGATTCCTACTCTACTTCGTATTTACATCTGTTACCCAAACCAGAACCATTAGGTTTCAAGTCAACTGATAGACTGCAAAATTACAATTGAAAAATGAGGTTGCTAAAATCCAATATCATTGCTTGTGTTCCCGTAATGACCAGTTTCATGTTTAAATGAGCCTAATGGTCTGAAGATAAACTTACTGATGACCTTTAAAAGACTTAATTACTGTTCTATAAATTTGCCTGCAGTGGAACATTCATATTCTGAACGTATGGTATTTAAAAGGACAGTGATTAGAAAACAATTAAGTGATTAAGGAAAAACAAATTCTGGATCACTTCCTTGATAATTGTGTTAGTATCTCCACCGAAACGTCGCATTCTTTGCAATAAAGCAGTTGACTATCCCAGAACTTGGTTTTCTTTCATCTTCTAAAATGCCTCTCAAGGAAATTAAGTGATGAGTGAGTGAGTGAGTTAATATTTAACGTCACATCGGCAATATTTCAGCCATATCGTGACGAGAACATTTGACCTTTAAATAGAGTATATATACAGATATTAGAAAAACCTGCCGACGAAGAACAGTAAAACTACTAGTGTATCACAGATATCCATTTAAAACTAGCAATGAAATATAAAATATTGGAACTAGAAATGACAATACAATATAAAAACAGGCTGTAGATTGCTAACGACTGAAGGTAGATCACCATACTAGGGACCATGGGGACTTACAGTACATTTGCTTCCTGCATGGACCCTAGCTGGATTTACACCATCCCTTCAGCCGTCAGCAAGTTTAGACAAATTAGCCATAAGTTAAAATAACACATATTCTACGATTAAAACTAATGGTATGTTTAAATTTAGTTTGAATGTTTTGGGACTTACGTACCCCCTCAGGAGGACAATACTTTTACAGTGCTTCAACCCCCTGTGAGGATACAGCCACTAACAATCCCAGGTGCTCAATTAAACTACCAATCATAAAATATTTAGCTATTTACAATTCATTCAACAAATCTAATTCTTTTAAAAATGCAATAACTAAATGAGAACTGATATTATTAAAAAGATCCTTCAGAGTTTTGGATTTGAAATAGATATGCCAACGTGGCTGGGTAACCAACAAAAGACGATGTCGCATTGGCCAGTAGCAAGTTCATTGTACAATTCAAGAATTTCTAATAAAAGTGGATGTTTGCAAGAAAGATTTCTAATCGCCTGAAGGCAAGAAAGAGAGTCAGAAAAGATGATATATTGTTGATATTTACGGTGTGAGTTAATATATTTTAAAGCTGTTAATATGGCGTTAGCTTCCGCCGTGAAAATAGAGCTGTTATCAGGCAATCGAGATGATATTGTTTTGGACCCAATGACAGTGGCACAAGCTACAGCGCCACCATCCTTGGATCCATCTGTATATAAGGATTTATATGTAGTATATTTATTTCTTAACTGACTAAATTCTTGTTTATACTGTAACTCATAAGTTTCTGATTTTTTAAATGTGGTCAAAGTTAGGTCAACTTGGGGCCTAACCAGTTGCCAAGGAGGAGAAGAAAGAAGACGGGAAGGAGCTATCTTTTCAAGCTCAATGCCGGCAGCAGACAGGAAGGGCTTAATTCTGTGCCCAAGAGGCGGAACAAGAGAAGGTTTTTTTTGTTGTAGAAATCCTCATAGAGGGGATGAAAGACACAGTTATATGCAGGGTTAGACTCATTAGAAAATAGTTTAGTAATATATTGTAAAGATAATTTGATACGGCGTTGTGCAAGAGATGGCTCATCTGCCTCGACGTAGAGACTGTCAACAGGAGAAGTTCGAAAGGACCCAAGACAAAGTCTCAGACCTTGGTGGTGGACAGAATCTAAAAGTTGTAGGTTGCTTTTGCAGGCTCCACCATATATGATGGAGCCATAATCAAGTTTGGAACGTACCAATGATCGATACAGATGTAAGAGGGTAGCTTGATCCCCCTCCCCACTTAGAATTTGAAACGACTTTCATCAAGTCAAGTGCCTTCAGGCATTTAGTTTTTAGGGATTTAATATGCGGCAGAAATGTTAAATGAGAGTCAAAAATTAGACCCAAGAACTTGGCCTCCTTAACAACTTTGATGGGAGTGCCATTTAAAGATAGTTCTGGGTCGTTATGGGGTTTGTATTTACGGCAGAAATGAATACAATTAGTTTTGGATTTAGAGAATTTAAATCCGTTTTCCAGACACCATTTATGTATTTTGTTTAAACACAACTGCAGTTGCCGTTCAATAGTATGCATATTTTTCCCACGACAAGAAATATTAAAATCATCCACAAATAATGATCCATCGATTGAATCAGTTAAAACCTTGGATAAACTGTTGATTTTAATACTAAACAGGGTGACAGACAAAATACTGCCTTGTGGGACACCCTGATCCTGATTATAATGATCAGACAGGGTTGAACCCACTCGGACTTGAAATTGTCTATCATTTAAAAAGTTGGATATAAATAGAGGCAAACGGCCTCGTAATCCCAAATCATGTAAATCTCTAAAATGCCATATTTCCACGTTGTGTCATATGCCTTCTCAAGATCAAAAAAGATAGACACAGCGTGTTGTTTATTAATTAGAGCGTTTTTAACAAACGATTCCAAACGCACTAAGTGATCGACAGTACTTCTGTTTTTACGGAAACCACATTGTATATCTGTTATGAGGTTATTTGTTTCCAAGTACCAAACAAGTCGATTATTGATCATTCGTTCCATGGTTTTGCAAACACAGCTAGTTAGTGAAATAGGTCGATAATTGGACGGATCAGTATGATCACGTCCAGGTTTAGGTATTGGTACTACTATAGCGTCACGCCATGAGGGAGGAAATTTACCTAATGTCCAAATTTCATCAAAAATATTTAAAAGAGTTTCTAGGCAGGGTTCTGGTAAGTGCTTCAGGAGTTGATAATGTATGTTATCAGCACCTGTAGCAGTATCATGAGCTTGCTCAAGAGCAGTATGGAGTTCATAAATAGAAAATGTTTCATTATAATCTTCCCCATTATCTGAATTGAAGTTAATAGTTTTCTTTTCTTGTTGTTTTTGATATTGTTGGAATTTGGGCACATAATTAGAAGAGGAAGAGTGTTTAGCGAGAGTTTCACCAAGTTTATTCGCAATATCTGATTTATTGGTAAGTAATTGATCTCCATTTTTAAGATGATGGACACTAGATTTAGAACCTTTACCTTTAATTTTCTGGACCATGTTCCATACTTTGGACATGGGAGTTCGAGAATTTATTTTTGATACATACTTTTGCCAAGATTGGCGTTTATTCTGTTTAAAGACACGCCGCGCTTTAGCATTTAAAATTTTAAATTTATTCAAATTATGCACCATAGGGTGGCGACGGAAATAATGTTCTGCTTTTTTCCGTGCCTTCCGAGCTTGTTTGCACTCATCATTGAACCATGGTTTTCGAATGTGTGGAATTGCAGAGGACTTTGGAATACACTCCTCAGCTATGGTAGTCAGTTCATCAGAAAACATGTGATAGCATCAGGAACATCAATAAAACATTCAGGTTTAAGTTTGTCAGCACACAACGTTTCATATAAAGGCCAGTTAGCTTTATTAAAATTCCATCTTGAGGATGGAGGAGCATCAGATGGGCTTACACGTTTGAGTATAGTAGGAAAATGGTCACTTCCACAAAGGTCATCGTGGACTGACCATTCAAATTCATTTAGTAAGTTGGAGTCAGTTATTGACAAATCAAGGGCTGAATATGTTCCTGTACCAGGATGTAAATATGTATCTGTACCATCATTATATATACATAAATTATTATTTGAAATAAATTCCTCCAGAATTTTACCTTTAGTGTTTGCGGTCGGACTGCCCCAGAGTGGGTTGTGGCCATTCAAATCACCCATGAGTACACATGGTTTGGGAAGATCATCATAAAGTGTTTGAAGATCAGCCTGCATAAGAGTTGATGATGGCGGAATGTACAATGAACACAGAGTAAGTGCAACGTTCAAGGTAATTCGCACTGCAACTGCTTGGAGATTTGTTTTGAGTGTCACGGGGCTGTGGATAACACCACGTCTTACAAGAATGGATGATCCTCCAGTGGCCCTATCGCCTGTAGGAGAATAATAATGATATGTGTTGAAATGACGAAAATTTAAAGAATCTGTCTGCTTCAAATACGTTTCTTGTAAGCAGATCGCTGACGGTTGAAACTCCTGGTCCAATAGATGTAGTTCATGTAGATTAGTTTTAAGGCCTCTACAATTCCACTGAATAATGTTCGAAGAAACTATTTCTTCGGGGGGTTTATTGGGGATCTACCCCTTGCCTTTCTAGAGGGCGACACGCTATGTGTCCTATTTGGGATGTTTTCGGACACATCCATGTCCTCCAACGATCCATATTTATTGAAAAGCTGAATTTTGTTTGTAGATCCTTTTGGGGCTCTGCCACTTTGACATTTTTGTGAAGATTCACTTCTTGATTTCACTTTGGGATGTGCGATTTCTTTGACATTTGTTTGAGAATCAGATATGGATTTAGATTGAGTTGACTTACATAAAGATGCATCCTGAACACGGGTTGACTCCGGAAGAACTTCTGCAGTTTGAGTGGATATTTCAGGTGAGAGAGTCTGAGGGGAATCAGTTTTAAGCCATGTCAAATTGGTTTGACAGCTTGCAGATGTTGTAGTTACATTGACTGTATCAGAAGGAGGTCTAGATTTGGAAGCATAAGTTTCAGGTAGTTCAGATGTTTGTACTAGTTTTTTGGCTTCTGCAAAACTAATGTCTTGCGTAAATTTAATTTTATTAATTGCCATTTGCTGTTTCCAAATGGGACAGTCTTTGAGAAAGAGGAGTGATTTCCTTGGCAGTTGGTGCATTTTTGAAATTGCTATTACAGTCATCTGTCGTGTGAGTTTTCTCACCACAGTGAGCACACGTAACAGATAATTTGCATGTATTGACACCATGGCCGTATCTTTGGCATTTAAAGCATCTTAAAGGATTTGGGATGTAAGTAGCCACACTGATGTTACAGTAGCCAGCCTTTATTGATTTTGGAGCAGTAGGACGGGAAAAGGAAAACAGGTACGTGTTTGTTTGAAGGGTTTCATTGTTTCTACGAGTTGTGAATCGCTTAACATAAGTGACACCTTGATCCTTCATCTCTGACACAATATCGAATTCTGTCATGTCAGCAAACAAGTGATCACGGTCTCGCACTATTCCTTTACTGGTGTTAAGGGTTCTGTGTGCTGAGACCGACACAGGAATGTTAACAAACGAGTCAGTCGCCATCAGGTTCGCGGCTTGGTGTTTTTGCTACATTCAACAAGTAGAGCACCCGAACGCAAGCGTTTGATGTTTTTGACTTCGCCCGCAATTCCTTGTATTCCCTTAGATACCGCAAAAGGGTTTAATTTCAGTGGCGTCTTATCCAGTGTCTCAATGACGACAAAGCGTGGCCAGTAATCAATCGATTTGGTAGATCTGTGGTCTGTTTCATCAGGATCAATGTCAAGTGGACGTTTTGTTTTTGTTGGGGGTTTGGTAATCCATGGTTAATGTTTATATGGTTCATCATCCGAGCTCCCCACCCACCATGGAGTATCACAAGGACAATGCTAAAACAAGCGGGTCTCCGACTTGCAGCACCAAGGATACTCGGATGATATACTCCAGCAGAAAAATTAAAAGATTAATAATTCCACCAGATTGGCCCATGAGCCACCGCCTTCTGGGTATAGTACTCTAGGCAAATTACAAATGTGAAATATTTTCAAATTCAAAACATAAACATATAAGCCAAGTCATTTCAGAAAACATGTTCCAAAGTGTTTAAAACGTGTGTATCAAAATATACATACACAGGGCTTGGCATGACCAGCCGATTGATAGAACCGGGCCAGTTCTACCACCCGTCTAGGTGAAGTAAGGGCCGAAGTGGTGTGTTGGGCAAAGGAACACTGTTCCTGGACCCAGTGCCCTCAACCACCAGAATCCCGTCCTCCACCGACACAGGGGCGCAACCCACGGCAAACGGGTTGGTGGACCTAATATCCCCCCGGGTCCACAACGGGGGTCGAAGGGCGCTTGGCGTGACCCAGCACCCACCACGAGGAGGTGGCCCTTCATGGGTGCCTTAAGTGATGAAGAGAAAACAATTAAAACTTTGCGATATGTATCACACAAAATCAAATATGAAATAGGACATATCGCCAACAGTTCATGAATGAAATCATTTCTCCAAGAGAGCGTTTGAATTTAACCAACACTCAGAAGGTTTACCCAAGGCTATAGATATACATACAACAGCATGGCATACGGAATTCAAAGATATTGATAGGGTACATGAGAGCTTGAGGGGATAAATAACTTTGTCATTCCTTTTCAAATCCTCTTAAAAGGAACGCTTCGCACGATTTCTTATGTATTTAAGGATGTGATTGATAGCATCTGCTATTGCTGAAATTCATTTTTCACTGCGGTCTAGAAAATGAATGAACTGGTTCAGACTTTCCTGAATGTGGTATTTTTGAAGATGGAATAGTCGTGCTTCGTCTTCGTCAACCAGTACAATGAAAACACCTGTGACATAAATCTGAAATAAATGGGTTTCTCTCTTTAGGATGGTGTGTTATGTAACGTATTGTTTCAAGGTCGTATCAGTTGATGCTTTTAACATTAAGTGTCATATATTTCACTCTTCCCTCTCTGTGATATTATTTTGCCACCTTTAATTTTCATGTTGTTTATCAATCTACTACGAAGGAGATAATAGGTACAAGGAAAACCTTTAGTCAGGTATGTATCACCATTGCGGACACAAGACGTAGTCGTAAAGTTATAGTGCCATAGCGGAAGTTGAATTCGTGTTTGAATGCGTATTTTGAACATTTGTAATATAGTTTGCAGTAATCACCGTGTTACACTAAAGCTACAGATGATCCAGTCTTCTAAGTCGCCAAATATACACGGTGTACTGTTGTGTACCTTGAAACGCCCGAGAACAATAGAAGGGTTGTTTTCGAATCCCAGTATGCTCACAATAATGTTTCTAAATCTACGTTTGTCGACACTATTCCCTTGATCGTAAGTTTCACCAAATGGTAATGGTTCAAGCCCTGCATCACTTCGAGCTTCCATTCCACATCAAGGTGATGCGCCGTGTTATAACTGGAATAGTGATCAAAGTGGCATTATACTCAACCAAAACCATGAAAACACACAGACAGAGGTAGATAGATAGATAAATAGATAGATAGATAGATATTCATTGAAAGCAATAATGTAATAACACTTAATGCATATAACTAACATTAAGTGTTATTACATAAATATCACTGACTGACTGAGTATGGTTTTACGCCGTTTTTAGCAATATTCCAGCAATATTACGGCGGGTCACACCAGAAATGGGCTTCACAAATTGTACCCATGTGGGGAATCGAACCCGGGCCTTCGGCGTGACGAGCGAAACATATATATCGTTTGAATGTAATAACACTTAGTGCATCAACCATTTCAATTCTAACTCACTAGGACTTTCAGATTAGATTAACGACACTCAGTAAGACGATGCATTACTAACAGAACGCTTGTCTATTCTTGTCAAAAAACAGGTGAGTCTCATCTTGTGGAGAGAAGAGATGGTTGAGCCAATCATGAAACATTCGTTTGACAGATCATTCGATGAGATACAGAAACGATCACTTTACGAGAAAAGCAAACGAGGGTGCCTTGAAGTAAGCGAATGGATTGGGTATATTGCCACTTTTGAAGGTATTCCAGTTATAACACGGCGCATCACTAGGGATGGAAGCCCGAAGTGATGCAGGGCTTGAACGATTACCATTTGGTGAAACCAAAGTGAATTAAGTTGCATTATCATTAGCATTAGTACATTCACAAGGAACATTTTGACATTATAAACAAGGAAACTATTCTCGTCAGTCAAAACTAAGTAATAAGCAAAGACATAAGCTCACATGTTCTCAAAGTGTAGGTCTCTATCTCAGTGCAAGTCCTGCTTGTCATCACCACGATCAGCATTGCATGTTGCCATTCCTTAAAGCTTACATGCAACGCAAAACGCAACTTTGCAGATTCTGATACCTTTCGGTATGGACTTATAGTAATACATTATCAAAAATGCAAATTCAACTTATAAAGTTGAAAAATAACGCGACGAAAATAATCCCGCGAAATAAAATTTATTGTTTGGTGTGGTTACAAGCATAGGTTTTCCATTCTTTAGTAACTCAAGTTCCTGTACATAAAAAAAAGAAAACAATCTAAATAAGTAAGCAAATGCGTCCACTATGTCTATCGTGAGTGTTAACAAATATGATTTGGTCAAAATTAACGGACAACCGGTTGGACGAGTTGTGAATATTTTTAGGCCATTGAATACCTTCGGCGTGTATGTTGTCAGGACTGCACAGGCTGTTTCTAACTCACAACATGAGCGGCGCTCTTGTATCTCGATCACTGTCATTGTCAGCCACGTCCACTTGTCCTCCCGCACAAAAGATGTTTTCTACTGCCACTGCCATGTATCCCGTGGTTTCTCATGTAGGGGTAAAACACTTCTCAGAGTCAGAACACAGTTGGCTTGAAATCGTCTTCATTCGAGGTTGTAGGCAGTGTGTTTTCAGGCCCAATTTACGGTGGAGTCTTCAACACAAACAAGTGGGAATTCCAAGCCGAGATGAGCAGGCGTCACTGGCGTCCTCCGCCAAGCGTCGCCGTATTATTTACAGTGACTCGTGCTCCGATGAAGAACATTAACCACAACTATTTGAGACATACAGTTCCCTGTTATTCACATTCGGCTTCTGCTGTTGTGTGTGCCGCTCCTGCTTCCTTGTATCTGCTTGTTTGTGAACAGTTCTCAATATGACGACTAGCCAGTGATGGCCGACTGACGTTCAGGCGAGATTTAGGTCACGTAGTTGAGTTCGACATGTTTACAATTTACAAGTGTTTTGATGAACTACATTATTGCATTTGAAACCAAATCCTCAATTGTAAACTAGGTGAATCCAATTTCGATTTCGACCAGATTCTGTCTTTATTTGTTTATGTTCTTGACTAGTTCAAGGAACTACATTGCCTCTACGCAGCATACATGTTCCTGGAGTGAAGCAGTTGACATGAAAGGGGAAGTTCGTTTGATATCCTATCATTATTTGGGTTTTTTTCATAACCAGCAATGTATATATTATGCCATCAATGATAATTGTGTTTTAATTATGTTTATTTTGTTGGTAACATATACGTTTTAACTAACTTCTTTGTTTGTATGCTCGGGTACATTGGGGCAAAATATGTGGGTAATTGTTTCATTGTAAGATACAGGAAATCACCAAACATGTACCACAGAATTGCTACCAATGTACCCTTCGTTAAATCTTTAAACATGCTCGATAAAATTGAAGTACCTGCACACCTATGAACAAGACATCGATGTATACAAGAAAAAAAGTTGCTTTTGTCTGTGAATAGTTATTCCAAAATTATTTTTCAGGCGATCTTCCTGTGACCTGGACACAGTGGCTGCTACAACCGCTGATCCAAATTTATGACTGAAAGAACGATGATGTTTTGATCAGAAAATCCTAAAATCCATGGTCCTCTGATGCTGAACGAATGCATAACAAAGGCTTCATTACAGAGTTCACTTAGTCTTTCTCCTCTTTAGTTGTGGTCGAGTTAGAGTGGAAACCGGGTCATGACTTTGTCCACGCTGAAATGATGCTCTTAGAATCAGGAAGTCTCCTCAGCAGGACTATCGACCTGCACGCTCTATTTCTGTGTATGATGTCTACATTTAGCTATCTAATATCAAAGTCCATCTCTCTCCGTGTGAACAGACTCAGTGAAATCACGGCGTATCAGGTTAATTTGGGATGTAAACCAACTCGACGCAGGTCATCAGGTCTAAGCCCGCAAAGGAAAGCCTGACAAGCTAAAATTTAAAGGAAGGTTTGCACACCAGTCGAACCTACCATTCTTTTCATGCTGAATTCAACATGTTTGTACACGATGCTCAATACGAGTGTATGAAACAAAGTGTTGTCAAATGAGCATTCGTGCATTATTAGCACTTAACGGACTTCACAATTTACAGAAGACAACATCACCAACTGCAACAAGCCGGCAGCAAAACACACATAAGTATCCTCTGCAACAATGATGGACACAAACCATACGCTCTTAAAACCTCTCCTCGTGGTAGTTCGCTGCATGGTGGACCTATCATTGACATATACGACCTTCGTGGAGAATCTTCCAGTAGGGTTCTACTTATCTTGGATTTGATTCTCTTTCCCTGTAATTCTTTCGTGGGGCGCCATTGGGTCGTTATGCCCTTAGTCGATTTCTCCTCAGCTGATAAGTTTACATACACGCAACCAAACCCCCTTAGACCTTTTTCTCTGGGTGTGTTGGATGACCCGCTGATCCGAGTTGTCTCTCTGCCAAAAACTGATGTGAGGCGGTGTTCAAGATATGAGAGAGGGACAGTTTAGTTGTGATGACAGATTGAACGTACTGCTTGACACAATACGGCTAGACGATAGAAAATCGCCATCAAGATATGGACTAAGGGTGAAATGAGTCAGACAACATAATTTCTAAACTATTTGTTTTGTTTCATCAGTAGAATAAAAATAAGAGCAGATTTCAATAATTGAAATTATTTGTAGTTCTTTAAGTTGTTTACATGTGATGAAGTACATTTGGTTTGACAAGGATCCCATTTCAAGGCTATTTTATACAGAGAGTAAACTTCTAATCAACATATTGTAATTGTTTGATCGGCATTGTGGATGCTGGTGAGTAAATGATAAAGCATGTGTTTTATGGATAAGAACGTCTTGTTTTGTGCATAGAGCGAGGTTTCAAAGCATATTCTTACATCGTTATCAAACTAAAATTTGATTATGTTCAATTTCTATGTGATTTTGTTCCTCAAATGACTATCAACACAAATTTGGGATACTTCAAAGTTGTCGATAATGTGTGCACTAAATACTCTTAATTTGCATAAGTGTGCACATTATTGTGCATCATCTTGGAGCATATTGAGTACATATTTATGCTTGCACAGATTTGTTGAGCTCCAAGACATCAAAAAGCTTATCTCAAGCCAACACTCCCTCCCAACCATTCCTTCAAACCCCATGGAAACGGGCTTACTCTATTTCCAGAGTGCACATTGGTTGGTGTATTTTTGCATGTCTGGGACTTGTGAAAAAATTCTTGCCAATTTCCGAATTCAACAATGTGAGTGAGTGATTGAGTTTATAGTTTTACGCCGCACTCCGCAATATCCCAGCTATATGGCGGCGGTCTGTAAATAATTGAGTTTGGACCAGACAATCAAGTGATCAACAGCATGAGCATCGATCTGCGCAATTGGGAACCGATGACTTGTGTCCACCAAGTCAGCGAAACTGACCACCCGATCCCGTTAGTCGCCTCTTACGACAAGCATAGTTGCCTTTTATGGCAAGCACATGGGTTGCTGAAGACCTATGCTATCCCGGATCTTCACGGGTCGAATTCAACAATGAGTTTACCAAGAAATCTGTCTGAAGACATCCAGTGTAAAAAAGGAATGTGACAGACATTAAAAAGTTTGTGCTACATATGAATGGATTTACAAATCAGTAAAATTGCAGTACACAACAGAGTGAAAAGTACATTAACAATGTCAGTAAGGAAGACAGTGGTAAGAGCAATAAAATCGGTGATAATAATATTCCCCCTACAACCTAAATTATCAAGCTTCCAAAAGGAGGAAGGCTGAATATCCAGGGTGAAAATATAACCATTACACTGCCGCTGGTCTTAATGTAATTTGATAGGATAGACGCTTACGCTTGTCCATATATCTTGTCTTGAAATCTACTGGCAAGTTCATGGTATTACTGTACAATCGCGCCTCTAAACATGGTCCACGTTTTGAAGCTTCCTAAGGTACTCCACCACCTGTGCATTCACAGTAACATAATCATCCACATCTGTTTTCCTCATCACAGGAACAACATCTATATCACAGACTATCGACCGTTCACAGAGATGTATCACCAAATCCTAATAGGTCTATGCCTGTTGAAGTGAATATCATGTATGCGGGTTACATTAAAGATTTCTCTAGGGACTGGAAACGGTTTTCAGCCAGCATTTTGTCTTTCCAGCCATTTCAACAACTAGATGACACATGTAATGCACGTGTTGTTGCAATATGTACATTAACAGAACGCCAGGGTGAAGTCTGCAGCAGTCAAAGTAGTGAGTGAGGGATTAATAGGGCGTTTCATTTGCAATAGATTAGTAGCGGTGCCCATTTCTAAATTGGAAATAATCATTGTAGTAGACAACCGATCCCACAGACACAGACACTACCAGATTTCGTTTAGATGATAGGAGTTAGTGTTATGCTTCCTTGTCTCTTCCAGACTTTCGAAATTATCGCGTTGATTTTAAGTCTGACTCGTACAACCAAAATGGTTATAGTATCTCCGCTAATGTAAGCGTTTCCATATATGGCGGCGGTCTGTAAATAATCGAGTTTGGACCAGAAAATTCAGTCATCAACAGCACGAGCATCCATCTACGCAAATGGGATACATGTGTCACCCAAGTCAGTGAGCCTGACCATCCAATCCTCGCCTCTTACGACAAGCATGGGTTACTGAAGATCAAATCTAAGCCGGATCTTCACGGGTCCAGAAATGCCTTGAGAGGCAACTGGAGATACTTGCGACCAACATCATGCTTTGATTCCATTTTCCTTGCATTGAATGTTACTTAGAATTCATCATTGTATGACAAGTTGACGAAAACGAAAACATAAGTTTGTCTGTATGACTTTTGATTGTCGACTGTGCTGTTCCAAATAGTAGACTGATATCACAAAGTCAATATAGCGTAAGGCATGGTAAGCTAGTATCACATTAAATACGCTTTGAGTGTTTTTCTATTTCAGTCTGAATAACATAAACTAAATGTGAATTAAGTCAACGTCTCAATATGTGCAGTTACAAGTAACACCGTCATTTCATATGCCCAGGCAAGGGACATGAAATGCAAAATGTTAAATGAACATTGTAAAATGCACAGTGACTCTGATAAAAGATTCATTTTGCCATATAGAAAACAAAGCTGCGATTTAGGATTAGAAATTTTGAAAACATGGTGTACATATACTAAGTCTTTGATATTTGCTATGAGATCCAATCGCAGAAATGTTATTTTTATATCCGACAAAGTTAACATCCGCACTAAACTCCCCGGGATGTTCTACCTTTTTACCACAGTTACGTTTGTTCGTCAGGATTTGATTAAATCGGCTTCTAATTTCAGACGGCTATTTAAGGGTTCACTCTCACTTAGCCAGAATCTCCCAAAAAGGTCTTGTTAAGACAACATTGCACTATGGCTAGGTGAGAGATGCGAGCCAGGTAATTAGCAAAATGCACTGACGCGTGAGCCTTAGTTCCAGGGCTATAGTCTATATCTACCATGCTTATATGAATACTGCTCCGGGATACAATGGAAGGAAGAGTAAACATGTCATGATGAATGTACAATGTGAATGATATTTAAATGTTGCAAGAATGCAACATAACGCCAGTCATTGTTAAACAGTATATGTCATATAAACAAATTATTTTCGATCAAATCTTCCTGTTGAAATTATAAACGAGCGCACTACAATTAAAAGTTCTTACGCTCATCTGGACTAAGTCTTATCAAAGCACTAACCCTAGTCAGCCAAATCCCACTCTGGCTATGTGAGAGACTTGTTTTGACAGAATCTGGCTAAGTGAGAGGACACCTATTTAAGTGGTCAAATTCAAATTAAGTAATGTGCATTCTGCATGTTTAAAATGACGGGTTATTGAGTTCGAAGAGTGTCAGCACAGCAATCAGTAATCCTAATTTCAAAACGTGTATTCACGCAAAGGACTCGTGTTAAAACATCTTGAGATAAGGTCTATCGTCCTTCAATACAATTTGTCCTAGAGTGTGAGTGATTTGAATATCATTTATCGGTTCTCTTGTTTGGGGAAACATATCGAAGTGAAGCCAGTCCTACTGGCTTGCCAATTTATTAAACCTGATATGAAATGGGATTTCTTGTGGTTTCTAGATTCTAGTGTATGGCCACATGTGCCATAATATGGACTAATGCCAGAAGAGGGTTGTTGCTCACTGACTGCACCTGTTTCGTGGATGTCCCATTCAGAAACATTAACTCCAAACTGACCAGTCTTTGATCCATCAAATAAATGCCTTCCCCAGGCATGGTAACAACAAGTACCACGTTTTAACATCTTTTCTTAAACTGCTCAAACCACCGACCACCAGGTACCCACAAAATGGCAGGTGGGAAGACTGGCAGAACAATTTGTAAGCAAGCAAACAAATTAAAAAATAAATGAGAGATGCATATTCAAGCCAACTGCAGCCTGGTATCGTTATTGCGTTTGATACGAATTAAAGTTCCAGCTGTTAAATACAAAATGATATTACGATTCAGTTCGAAATTAGAAGGGTTACTTAATCAATATCCATAAGGATTGTATTTGAAAAATCAGGTTGCTCTCATACTCAATTCTTGTTTGTGATCTCGAAATGACCAGTTTCATGATGAGTTAAGCGTTATGGCCTGAAGATACATTTAGTGTTAACCTTTAAACACCTTAATTAATTTCAATGAATTCGTCTGAAATGCTATTGCCATTTCCTGAACGTATGGTATTTAGGGACAATAGTTCGGAACAAATCAGGTGCTCGATTATTTTTTAACCTGGAGTTGGAAAGAGCAATTTGCAAGATAAAAAAACAAACACGAATGGGAATTTTAATCATCGAGTAATTTTGATTCATTTATAGGAAGGAGAATTAGAATCAGGACAGAGCGCAAATGCTTCTCTTCGCCTGGAATTTAGTAGCGTACAATGAGACGGTTTGCCCAAGGCTACAGATATAAAGAAAAACAGAGCTATACGGATTTGCTGTGTGAATTAAAAGAAATCGATGGGGTATGTGAGAGATTGAGGGGGTCAAAAACTTTGTTATTCCCTGTCTAAATCCTCCATTTGGAAGAACGCTTAGCACGACTTTTTATGTACTTTGTGACGTGATTGATAACATAATGCCAAGTGCTCTTGTTGAAATTCATTTGTCACTGCGGTCTACAAGTGCGGAAATGAAGGAATTGGCTCCAGGAAGAATCACGTTGATGGCATCAGACTTGCGTGCGGGACGTGTGGTATTATTGAAGATGGTATAGTCTCACAGTTGGGTATAGCTTTTTACATATTTAACTGGTTTTGAAAATTACGTTGAACCTAATTCTAAAAATGAAGAATTGTACTGAGCTTTAATTCTTATTCTTATCATTGCAGTAGTTCACGATGAATCATTTTGTGTTCAGCAAGTATCAGCTGATTGCGTTTCACATATGTCATTATGCCGTGTTATGTTCTTTCACCACCATGGATTTTCATGCTGTTTTACTGATATTGTGGCTTGTTTGTTTCTAGTTCACGCCACACAGCAATATCCCAGGTATATGGCGGCAATATTCCAGGTATATGGCGGCAATATACAAGGTATATGGCGGCAAGGTATATGGCGGCAATATTCCAGGTATATGGCGGCAATATTCCAAGTGTATGGCCAGGTCTGGTAATAATTAAGATTCCACCAGACAATCCAGTGAGCAACATCATGAGCATCGATCCAGGCAATTGCTATGCGATGACATGTCAGCAAGCCGGAATAACCGCTGAGAATCTGACGAGCGTTTCTACCCAGGATCTTAAAGTGTGTTTTATTGATCAACATATGACCCGTCAAAGAGTTGCCATTTCTGTTCAGCGGGGTGACAGCTTTCGGATATTTTGTCTTACAAAACAAATAATAAGTCAAATACCCTATAAATTTAAGATATTCAAGGATAAACACCCTTTCTGACACTCTCTCCCCGTCTGTCTGTCTGTGCCATGGATGTACAATATAAAGCAATAATCATTCACACAGTCTCTTTTCATAATTTCCAAGTTTGAAAATGGAGCTTCTTCTTGTCAGACTTGCGTCGTTAACAGGCGTACCGAGAGGCAATGATTGTGTGTTCATATGCATGATCAAATCCTGCTTCATAAAGGCTGTTTTGCTGCTTGCTCAGCATCATACACTTACTCGTGGATTGTGCCTAAGTGTTCCACATTTAAAACTTTAATCACTTCGGGTGGTCCGCACATGTAAATATTAGACGCTGCGATGCTGGCATACTGTTCAAAGACCTATGATGCAAGTATGTCAGTTATACTATGGTTGTTCAAGGTGAGATCATTCCTGTGAAGATCCGAGTTAGAATTGGCACATGCTGGCTGCTACTGTCATCTGCATAACAGTGACGTAGATCGATGCTCATGGCTTCAATCATTGGATAACTTACATTATGCCGCCATACAGGTGGAATATTGCTGAGTGCATTTCATAACAATGTCAGAAAGACATATTTCCAAGTCACTCTTTGTTCATGGGTGGCACAGTTATTTAAGCGACTGCAATTCGCTCAATCGCCATGTCATGGTTTGGGCACGTCAGAAATGCACGATTATCGGTTCGAATCCCAGTTTACAACATTTACGGTTTTACGTTTGTCAGCAGCATACCGTGGTCGTGGATTTAACCAGAGAGTTTATGTCTGAGACCTTGTGTTAATTTTAAGCTGTTCGAAGCGGTATTATCCTAATATCCTAAGTGATCGTTTCTTTATCTCAACAAGCGATATGACGGATGAAGGTTTCTGATTGGCGAAACGTTTTGGGGTTTTTTTTGGGGGGGGGGTTGTTTTTGTTCACAAGACCCAGCTGTCATTTGAGAAAAAGGCAACTCTTCAATTAATAATATGTCGTCTGACTTCCGTATTTCGATCTGGAAGCCACACCGCCAATGAGGTAGTTATATTATTATAGTTTTTGATTTACGTGTTTTTTACCAACATATGTCATACTACTAGAATTTTGAACCCAAATACCTACAATGTTTCATCACCAAATACCTCATACATTACTGACACATCAGGTGCACCGTACATCATCTAACCGGGAGATTACCACAAATGCACTCGGCGTGGAGGAACAGCGCCAGACGGATCCGCGACAAATAGGATATTCTGACAGTGATGTATAGGTACGGTTTTACTGTTAGTACCAGACACATATATTTACGCTGAAAATACCATAAAGGCCAGAAAGAGTAACCTGTTGTAGTACTGCCCCATCTCATCCCGGATACCTGTATCATCACTATTGGTGACTGTGGTGATCTAGGTTAGTATTTAGGTCCAGCAACCCTTGCTTGATAGATACAACTAACGTGGTCTGATGATCAGGCACGCCAACTTGATGGATGCTTGTTGTCCCATACCAGAGCGATTCACAGGATGTCAATCACTGGATTTTCCTGACTATGAGGGGCGTTCAAAACGTTCTAAGCCCCATTTAGAAAATAATACAAATGCAGCTGTTTTTATGTTTTATTTTTGTACATATAATCTGTCAACCTCCTGCAAATTGCTTTTGCTATTTTCCATCCTCACGATCCCCATTTTGTCTGATTTTTTTATTTTAGTACCCTAAAGGTCCGCAAAATTTGCAACAAATGCATGTCAAATTTCAGGAAATAAAATATGCAAGAAACATTTTGTGTTTGAGTTAGGCGGAAGTCCGCTAAAATCAAACTTAGATATTAAAGTGCAAAAAAGCCATTTTTAAAGACATATTATGCAATAATGTGTTGCGATGACTAATATCTCCTTAACCACATTGCCCACATAGGTGAAATCTTGGATATGGCTGTGCTAATGATTCCTTCAAAATAATGTGGGAGCTTTTCAAACATTGGACATCGAGAATATAGTTAGGCCGACTACTTTTTGAACGCCCCTCGTAGTCTTGATTATTTACAGACCGCCGCCATATTGTTGAATTGTTGCTGTGTCGGCGGTAAACAAAAATCACGATATTGATTCACATAAAGATAAGGATTCGGGACTACTTTCTGTTATTGTTAAACACTCTGCATGAAGCTGTGCATGGTTTGATGAATCGCTAACACATAGGGATGACACCTGGTGAAACTAGTCCTGAAGAAATCTTAATCGTCTTCAGAATCGTACAACTGACTCACCTTTCAGCATAGCTCTTGTAGGGTTATTGTTAAGGTCTTGTTGGGTTAAATTTTCCCTGAAGGTCAAGTCACTCGTGTTTTGTGTTTATGTATTGGCATGTGGCAAATGCAATTTTCACGGGTTGCACTTTCTCAGGTCACGAGATGAGAACAATATGCTATTTAACACAAATGTATTTTATTTCTTATACCATGATCTAATCTGTAACCACGGATTCACTGAAGCAGTTTTGAAATATGTTTACATAAAGCGTCACTTCAGTTGACTGCCGGTTTCATATTTTCAAACAATAATCAAAACAGTTCTTCCAGTTGTGACGCCATCTCCATTGTATTGGGGATTTAATCATTTTACGGTTCCTTGGGGTATGACTGAAGGAAACGTGTGTACACGAACAGTTCATTAGGTTTTGGTTTTTTACTGATGTTCCATTATCATAATCTCCATCTGTATCCAACTGCTTGAAGTCACTATGAAGATACGGTTATGGCAATGAAGACACCGGGATTCGTCTCTGGAGTTGTCCTCAAATTTCCACGCAGAGAGGTATCGTAAATGAATTGGAAATAGGGTTTTAATGCCATTAATGCAATTAGATCATAGAACAATTGCGCGGGTTTAGTATCACGTCGCTTTTAGTAATATCACAGCAGCACCACGGCGGGGGGACACCAGAAATGAGCTTCACATATTGTACCCATTAGGGGAAACGAACCCTCTTCGGCGTGACGAGCGGACGCTTTAACCATTAGGCTGCTACCCCAATGAGTGAGTGAGTGAGTGGGTGGGTGGTTGGGTTTATGGATGGATGGATTGTTGAATGCCATCAGTTTCCCTAGATTGTCCAATCTGTGTCATGGGTTTAAGCCACACCTAGCAATGTGTCGACATGACGGCGGTCTGAAAATAATAGATTCTTGATCTTACAATCTAGAGATTGACATCATGAGCATTGATGTATGCAATTAGGACTCAGTGACATACATCTCGAGGCCATCGTGCCTGACCATCCTCCCCCCGTTAGACACCTCTTGCTACAAGCATTGCCGAAAAGTATTGTGAAATGTCACGATGGCCACAAACACTGTCGCAAGATTGTTGAGATTGAGACATTGTTTCTGAAGCTTCCACTGACAACAAATCCTTGATGTCCACGTAGATGGAAAACGAGACAATACAAAGGCAAAGTTTCATCAACATAAAATTTATTAACACTGTACAAGTTGAATAGCATCACTAAAGAGGAACAAAGAACAATTTGTATTGATTTGTAACAAGTAATAAGTAATAATCTCTCCTATGGCATATGTCGTACACTGGATGAAGTAAAAACAAATCTAAGAACCAATATTGAAACACTCAGCCCAGCTTCAAAGCAGTATTCATACTTTGAGTTCACTTAGTGAATGAACACGTGTAACTATTGATGTTACAATATCTTAAAAACCAAATAAACTATACAAATTTGTGGAGGAAGGACAAACTACTTCAGCACATCTGTCTTCAGATGTCATTGTTGTATCGAACATGTCTTTCCGGAGAAACATGGACATGGACACCCCATTCCGTCATCTGACAACTCATACCGATGACATCAATGACGGTAGAGTCGGTTATTGTTCACAGTTTAGGGTCAGGTAACATATATTTAACAAATGTCTCCCAGACGAAAAACAACTTTTTCATCCCTGAGGGGGCATTCGAGATGCATGACATTAGCTTGGAACATGGCGATTCTCTGCTCTTCTCTTCTTATACAAATATCTGTTAATCAGTTATTGTTCCAGTACGAACTGTACTTGTTTTGTCAATCAGAATGGAGAAAATGTCTAGTTGAGAAATATTGAAATAATAGCGTCTGAGTTCAAAGACCACGTGATTTTCATTCTTAGATACCTTCAATTCTATCCACATGTACTGAAACTGAACATGTTTGCGTTTAAAGAAATGAGTATGTAACTTATCATCCAAAACTGTAATCCAGAGGAGAGATATTTCTTGTGTGAGATCAAACGATATCTCCTAGGAGATATCGTTTTCACAGTAGATTTTGTACAGTGGCCTGACAATGCTATGGTGTCATGAACTTGGTGACGTCACAATGCTATGACATCGCTGCGCTGCAGTCTAATGGCAGAGATGTACATTTTTCATTGAAAACTATTGAAGAGTGATTTTGGATGACAAATAGAATCTCACCCTCGTGTCTTCCGATATCAAATATATAAACACTCGTTTATAAAAGTAAAAATATCCTCGGGCAAGCCCCGGTTATTTGCAACTTTATCAAAAGACACTCGGGTGAGATTCTCTATATATCGTTATGGAAACAGACATAACGTGGTTTAATTCTGCCAATAACACGCTATAATACATTCAAATGAAAGAATCTCCATTCGCTCAATTCCAGAATACAAGACACTGTATTCTCGTTTCTCTGATTGAGGTTTGCTCATTCCTGTCGAATGTACGTAAAGAGAGGATGCTACTAAAAGTAACTGTGACATGTATATAATATTGTCGGTAAAATTACTAGTATGTGTTTTCATATTGAGACGGAAACATTTCATCAACACTCGCACACCCCAAACATACATGTGTTCACATCCTTGTACAAAACATCCTTCAGAGAACAATCTACATGTTTATTGAAAACATTTATAAATAACAATAGCACTATGATTCTTTTAAAAACTAAATCATGTTAACAATAACATAACATTACAAATATAGACTGATATATTTCAACACGTTTCTATAATACTCACTAACACTTACACTCACAATGTGGACATTAATATGATTAGTTCTGTAAACGGTTAGATGTGTGCGTCTATCTTTTCCAGCGTATTAATAAGCTTATACAAATGGCATATATGGTTAACATGTTCAGTATAATGTAATCATGTGCCGAATATTTTTGTTGATAAGTTTACATCAAACAAAAGAAGGGGTCTATACATTATGGCAGAAAAACGCATACCTCATTCCAATGACACTATATTGACGTCCGTGAACAAATACAACAGAATATGTTTATGGAAAATATAATAATAGTGCTTGATGCTTATGTCGCAAAAGGTTAATGTAATTCCGTTGAGCGCGATATCGGCATACTTTTATATTAAGTCGAATAATATGCTTTACATATTTGTTTCACTATATTTGTACAAGCTTCACTATAGTACGTTTGGCTGCATTCAACATGAAGACATCTAGTAATAAAAAAACGTCCACGTGGAGTCACAAACGTGTGATGTTTCACAGAATATTTATGAAGTTACGTTAGGGCATTAGAAATTTGAAACATAGGGAATACCAATAAAAAAAACATTCAACTTGTAATTTTCTTCTCTGTTTGAGGCTTTACTTTTTTTCACAATATGCAATGATACGTCGATATGCATTACACAAAATTCATCACTGAACAATGGAAAGGAAATCATTTTACTTTTTACGAGGTTACTCACTCGATTAAAATTGATATTGAATCAAGGACCACTTTGGTAGGATGTAAGAACAAGGTTGTAACTTAGTTATACGGTTGTCTGTTCTATTTAGAACTCTTAGTGTTCGATTAATTCATATAAAACCTGACATGTTATTCTAGAAATGTAATAATGTTATTTCCCTGCATACACCAGTGATGGTCACACACTCTGTGTGAGTAAAACTCACGAAAAGTGGCTATTATTAATCAGCATGGCAAATTCATTGGAGGTGGAACGCGAGTCATGAATCTTAAGAGTGACTATTTGCCATTTGCAGCTACACTAAATCAAATTGTCCTCAAGTGTAACAGACACAGCACGCAAACACCTCAGAGGTTTATCACGATATTTCCAGTTTAAGCCAGAGAGGACACCTGAAGCATTCAGTCGATAAGGTTTCAACAATTGGCAGATCTCGTGCCAGTTGCTGTAAGGTCGGGTCTATACTGAGCGAGTCTGCTGTATCTCTGGCAATTGGTTGCAAGTCACGCACTGTCCAAATGGAATCTGATATGCTTTCCACATGTTTTGAAAATAAGGTACTTTAATTATATGAAGTGGTCAACCTCGTTTCTGGGGTCTGAGATTAAACACGAATGTCTTAATGGAATCGAGAATATCCTTAGAGAGTCGAAATAAATCTGTTGTACCGATCTTCTGCATATTCAATTTTAAACTTTAAATTGTAAATGTGGTTAGATGATGTTGAATTGCTGTATTGGATAACCCCGTGAATAACATTCGATTTTATACTACTCGTTTCAAAGATCCTTGAAAGGTATCGATTACAGTTTCACAAATTAGCTGAAACTACATCATGATTTATCAAAGTAAGAAGAAAATATATTGTGCTCTTTTCACCAAAGACCCTTGATCCATTCGCCAAATGGTACACTGTGTGAGTCCCGTTCCCGATGTCTTCTAATCTGATGATATAGCTTGATGGATCGTTGCTAAAAGCAAGATACCTCCACACTTCCTTGATAGATGGATGGATTTGATGGATATATAGATATAATTATAATTATCATTATCTATTTATATAGCGCCGAGTTCTAGCTAGGCTGCTCACATGCGGTGTGTTTTTCCCTCGATCAAAGGATGTCAATCTCAACGGCACTTCATATTATAACTCTCAACTCCCTTGGGGAGCATACAACTCTTGCAGCCACTAGGCGCACCGAGGTAATGTGGCTTTCCCATCCTTACGAGGTACCCATTTACTGCTGGGTGGACTGGGACACATAGTTACAGTACTTTGTCCAAGTTTACGGCACGTTGCTGTACCCGCAACTAGGTGTTTGCACGTATACTCATGCCAATAATAGTTGTCACCCCCCTCCCCACCCCAACCCAACCCAACCCCACACACACCTCACACCCCCACCCCCTTTCCAATTAATAAAATTAAAGTAGATGACAACCATTATTGGCATGAGTATGTTATTGTGGCCACCATCTGGTCATATACCAACGGATTCGTGGGTTCTTTTAAGTGCACAGGGTTGTGTACTGTACACTAGGGGTTGTGACAACACTGAGAGAGTCTGCGCACAAAGTTGCCGCCAAGGTTTTTACACCCGGTCACAGGTGGGCTCGATCCCGGCACCTCAAGCTCGCTGAATTACTAGCCTGGCGCGTTAGCCAGCTCACCCACCACACTCCCGTGGGGAACGATAGATAGCACTAAAGGAACAAGGAATAACTTATTCAATTCATCGCATTCCCGTTGACCTATTTCACACCGTGTATAAACACTTAATTACATATGTCAATATACTATATAGCTATACTCTCTGGGGGATAATGTTCCATGTCAGAAACACTTCAATTCATCACCCACATCGTTATGTGTTGCCCTTAACTCTTCATGCATTTAGCCCCTTGGGATCATGTCCTTATTTACATTAGCACGAGGCTTCACCGCACAGCATCTGACCCGCGTGTAAACTGTACATGGTGACCAATTCAAGCCAGCATCAGTGCATGTTTATGTTACTAAAAGCGACAAACTATTTTCCATAATCATAACACATTTCTACTAAAAATGGAGTCTATTGTACGATTCCGACTGTTTCATGATCACGTGTTTAAGACTCACTACTAAACAGCGACGATATATTGTTCGCGAGAAGATGAACGAATGAAAACGTGGAATTATACAGAAACTCGAGAGGCAACTGGTTACTGTATTTGTATGAGAATCCGCAAATAGTCAGAAGATGATATTGACGATCAGCTTCAAACGATAAAACTCGGTCCTAAATACTAAAACATGCTGCGTCCAGCGAAGACTATTTTTGGAATAGATTGTTGTTTTTTATCAGTGGGAATTCTGAAACTCTGCTTCTACCATTTCCACTTCTATATTATCCTGTTAACTGTACATAACACTTTGACAGCACTAGATAAGCACAACCAACTAGTCAGTTCTTTATGAATTAGTAATATGGATGTTTTAATTAAGTAATGTGTTTATTATACTTACGTTTGCTTTCAGCATGTGAGTATTTGAAGTTTTAGTTAATGTTGAGATATTAAGGCATACATGTACATGTGTCAGTAAGATTATGTTATAAAGTTTAACTAAAGCGTTTGGGTTTTTGGTGAATCAATAAGGACCAATGCATGTTAGTAAGTATACTGTGACATTATAAGATGTTCACTGGTCACGAGGGGGGTATGGGTTGATGTACGCTCTTTGTTTATGTTCCTTGAGCCCGGGAAAATGTTACTCGCTTGTAAACGGGACATATTGATTGGCTCAGAATATCAGTGAACGACATGTGTCTGTGAGGTAAGATAATAAGCTATATGCACTGCCCATGTGTGATAGCTCCTGCACATGAAACAAACAAGAAATTGTTATTTGATGTTGATGTTTATGATTAAACTATCATAGCTGAATTGACGATTGCTTGAATTCTTTTGACTGTTTTCTGTTTCTTCATCGACAAGTTTGGAAATGCTTGTAATTGTTCGATATACTCAAATATTCACGTCTATACTTTCCTTTGTGTGAGTGTTTGTGTAATATACGGTACGTTATGTGTTTCCTATTTATACAATGTACATGTGTCTCAAGACAGATCCATATGGGATGAAGCAAAAGATCTACTGAGACCAAATCTTATTATATGGAGAGATTCATGGTAGTTCTACTGATCCTTAGATTGTATGACCAGGGGAGCCACAGTGTAGATGCTGTTTTCCCAAATGAGCAAAATCCGGAAAGCGTTTCATTTATGTATAAGATAACTTCCTTGATTTGACTTGATGACCAGAAATGAACGTGTACACCTATAACACGAGAAGGACGCATGTCCACTTGCCGGTCTAGTGATACACGGATATGCAAGAGTCATAGTCTTAAAGTCAACACGTACCTGTACAGAAAGCCAGAAAATGTAAATCGAATATGTTATTCGTCACGCACTACAGGACAAAGTCATACGTTTCAAAAGCATCATCTTTCGTGTGGAGTTACAACAACATTGGTTGGTATACATATTACGATAATTATTTCATTATGGATTCAGTTTCAGTTGACCTGAGAAGACTCTTTGTGTCCTTTTGAGAATACGAATAATTGCCTGGAATAGACAATAATCTCACTGCATTATACATAACACAATCAAGTCAAAAGGTGATATTCATCTTACGCACTGTTTTATTCAAATGCTTAAGTTAGTTCCAGTATAACGCATCGGTAATGGATGACCTTGTCAAGTCGCTATGTGGATGACCTTGTCAAGTCGCTATGTTCAGACATCATAGACGGACCATGTGATATTTTGGGGGCACGAACTTGGATCCCAAGACCACTGGATCTAGTCCTTAGATCGTTTTTTGCAAGACGGCTCTGGACATTATTGATTTTGCCTCACGTTCACACAAACGTAAATGTTCACCTGATGTCTTGAAAACAAAAGCACCGCTTACTATATAGTTTGGTATGAAATAGCCCCTTTTTTGAAAAATGAATAATGTGTTAGGTTTATACCAATAAATACAACATTAGCTCCCCATTACAAAGGCAGTGCGTGATCGAGACTAGGGCTCACTGCAATCAGAGAACAAATACATTAATGGGGGCTCCAGATACCTATAATTTGGGGACCAGATTGTGTTTCTGGGCTTGTATCCACGATATAGGGTTCCTTAGGACCCGCATCAGTTCGGGCTTTCCTCCTAAGCTGACTTAAGAGGCATTTGAGCACACTAACTCGCGCAAGCATGAACTCACTCACTCACTCACTAAGCACATTGCATCATAAAGTTGCGTTAAGTCTTTCTCAAAATACTGATGAAAACAAATATATTACATGTTAATATCCTTCACACGTACATGCCCTACATTACTGTAACAACATCAATGTACAATTTCGGAAACTAACTTTATATGTGAATGAAAATGGACTGTTTGCGGCACAAAACGTCAATTATGAGGCAGTATTCAACACACCTGCAGTGACGTCAGTAGCGCAATGAAGTAATGGTAGAACTCGTAGAGTGGAAAGTCCTTGTCCGGGCGGACTGGGAATACCAGATACTGGAGGCCGAACAGTGGAACCAGGATCAACGTGGTTCGAGCCGCCTTTCTGGAAGAGGGACACATACTGTAACTACTACAGCTACTGCTGCTGCTGCTACTGCTGCTACTGCTGCTGATGATGATGGTGGTGGTGGTGGCGGTGATGTTAATGTTGATGCTGCTGCTACTGCTACTACACGCTCTTGCAATGCAATTACATATGTTTTGCTCGTACTATCTTACGTTGTGCCTTGCCCTATCTCTCAATTACTCTGCGCCGTTTCCAACTCACTCTATTCACTCAGCAACTCACGGACTCTCTACATCCAAACACTTAATCTGCCCAAAAACACATCCACTCTCTCATCTCAGTCACTCACCCACTCTATGTACCAATCGCCTTTGTCTCTCTATACGCTCACACACTCACTCAAAAGACTTACTTGCTTTGTGACGTTTCTGGAATTTGTCATAACTTTGTGACAAGCAAACGGAGGATGTTGATCAGGATACAGATGTTGACATGAAACGAATAAAAATATGTTGATGCTGACCTGAAAGTATCAAAGGTGCAGACGCCACAAAACACGGATTTTGATCTGGACTGGATCCAAAGATACAAAAGCAGACCTGATTCAGATAACAAGATACAGACGTTGACCTGAAGTGGATAAACGCATGCAGACGTTGGCCTGATTCAGATCACAATATACAGACGTGACCTGAAGTGGATCAAAAGATACAGATGTTGATCTGAAATGGGTGAAAGGATAAGACCTCATTCACATCTAAAGGTGAAGACACTGACATATACAGACCATGACGTAATTAAACCACAATACACATATGTTGACCTGTAACGAATCCAAAGATACACACTAACTGTACGTCACACCATCATGATAAACATATCAAGACAATAAACGATCTCTCCGCACTGGCGCAGACATTATTCGCTGTTTATTTCTCGTCAGTGATACCACCTGCCGCCCCCACTTACACATCCGTCCACTCTGTCCTTAATGTGATGGAGTGGACTTGAAAATCATCTGAAAGTTCTGATGTACTTTTGTCCGTCCTGAACTCTACACTCACGAGGATGAGGTTTATACATTACAGAGGACTGCGTGTAGTTTTTCATCTGAAGCAACGTCCATGGTGTAGTAGAAGGGCGGTTGGCAATGCTATATGAATGAATATACCAACCGATCAAATGAAACAATTTAACTATTTTCGTGTTGTTAATAAGACAGAAAGGACTTAACCGTCATTACAGCAAATTGTCAGACATTTAATACTCAGTTCAAATATTAGGTAACAAATACTGTAAAATCAACCGTTTACGTTTCAGACCAAAACACATGTATAAATGTGGGTACGTGAATACTGTCTTGGTATGATTTGAATAGAGCAGGTGAGTGAGTGAATCAGTTTGTGACAGTTGGAGCAGTATTTCAGGCACATCAACTTATGTCAACTAGGTGTTGGAAACAAATCTATGGCGATTATCACTTTGCCTAAATCCGCTAGACGAGATTCAGAAAATGGAAATGAAAAATGAGATTCCAGCATACGTTATAAAGTATGCATTGGCCTGCCAACACCAAACCCCGTGCTTCACCACAATATGATGCTACGACTACTCCTACTATGAAAAACTCGTTCAATACCAACTGAAATACTTTTCAAAAGGGTGTTAAACTTTGCTAACTCACTCACTCACCAAATGGTTCAAAGCTGCACTGGAGACTTTGTCCCACCGCCCTTATATTGGCAATGTAAAATGTTTTGAGGTGCAAGCTAATATCAAAATGTCATGTTGGCGAAGGAAACTGGGATACTGTCGCCCGTTCTGACACAATTGTTCTACTTACGCGCACTGAGAATATTACAGGACCGTAGAGAATCCACTGGTAAGAGTCGGGAAATACCCAGCAGAAGAAAGAGGAAGATTATGTTGTAACTGCAGTACCTATTAAACTCAAGGGTGTACATCATACATTCACTATGTACCAAATTTGATGTACCTGGCATGCCGTACACGCATGTAGAAGACATGCGACTGACGAACAATACAATCCACGCATCGTCCACTACATGACGTACAATGATTAAGAGATTTCATTAGGAAAAGAAGAAAATGCACTGTGTTGAAAGTACATGCCAGAACTCACCCGACAAACAGTAAAGACACAGATAAAAAGGTACAGGACGCAGCATACAAACATTGCATATAAGACACCTTACAAGATGTATAAGACACATCACGCCGTGACATACAAGGCGCAGCATACAAACTGTGACGTACATGCCGCAGTTCTATGACATTCCACTCCAGACCCAACACAAGAACCATACAAGACAAAGCACACGCGTCATGACGTACAAGGCACAGAACAACTCTCAGTCATGACACACAACATGCGACACGCTGTCATGACCCAGCACACAAACCACAGAGGACACATGTCTCAGGGGATGGCGTACAAGATACAGCTCACGAGTCATGACGTACAAGACGCAGCACACAGATCATGACGTACAAGACACAGAACACAGATCATGACGTACAAGACACAGAACACACGTCATGGCGTACAAGACGCGCCACACAGATCATGACGTACAAGACACAGTTTACAAGTCATGACGTACACGATACAGCTCACGAGTCATGACGTACAAGACGCAGCACACAGATCATGACGTACAAGATAGAATTCACAAAGTCATGACGTACAAGACGCAGCACACAGATCATGACGTACAAGACACAGAACACAGATCATGACGTACACGACACAGAACACACGTCATGGCGTACAAGAGACAGCACACAATTCACACTTACAAAAGTAATAGATCCTGTCATTCTTGGGCTGAATAAGTGCTAAGATAACTGTTCTTGCAACGAAATAGCTACAAGTAGTAAAGCGTGATTTACATTTATGACATTAAACGTAAGTTTGAGAGGAAACCTGCATCTGCGGCGCTATGCTGATGGAAAATGCCCTCTGTGTGTCAGAGGTGTAATCACTGATGCACCGAACATGATAAGAGTTAGCCCGCCGTCTGTTTTTAGAACCTTCAGTCTTGAAATGAGGATTAACCTCAAGGAATTACCACTGCTTGTCCTTCTTTCGTAATGCTTCGGATGGCTCACTAGATGGCGCCATAATCTGTGCAGGGGATGTCTCAGAGTCTCAAGTGTCAGATATCAATGTCATTTAAATAACGTCCCCATTTAGGATCTTTATTATGTTTTAACAAACGTGTTCAGGGAAGCACTTCCTGAATACATTACATGTACAGATATGAAACTAGATTGTCAGAGGGCAGTTTCCTCCCCATCAGAAATACGCCTGCAGCGCCTGATTTGGACAGATCATACATTATTGTCATGTAACAATTGTCATCTACATTCTTGCCTAAAAGCATAAAAGCATATTACAAAAATCCAATTAGCATTTGCTACATTTTAGAAAGTAACGGTATTATTAGAAATTCACAATATTTCGTCCCTATAATTCCCTATAAATAACGAAAAGAAAATACGCCCAGTAAAAAAAGTAAACAAATAAAAGAAAATATCCATGCAAAGCGTTAACAGGTAAAACGGATATACGAAGTATGAACAAATAAATTAGACATTTCAAGTAAAACAAGTAAACAATAAAGCGAATATACATATACCAAGTAAAACAAATATTCTAAGTAAAACAAATATCCAAGTGAAACAGTAAATCTAAGCATGATTCAAGTAAACTAACCTGTCATTATAATGTCCTCAAGTTGCCTTCACTGCCGTATATATTATAGTTAATAGAGCCTGACCCCTTAGTCGCCTCTTACGACAGGCATGGGTTAATGAAGACCACTTTCAACCCGGATCTTCACGGATCTCAGCATTGGTGAAACCCAAAAGCACGGGTATTATGTTGACAACCTTGGACACACAGTCAGGTTGATTTTCGAACCCCAGATCACAGAAGTCTGTCATTCAACCTGAACGCATGACATGGTGCTGATAAAGCAAACGCCATACTATCACAACCAAGGCACAGGTCATAGCTGGAACACTGATGAGTGAGGCGTTAAACATAAACCAAACAAACAATGCTGTTAACTACCAATGTCAGCTTCGCCTTCCAACCACACTAAGCTATACACAGAAATACTGTTCAATGTGGCGTCACATATAAGTCAAGCTTATTCTGTAACCGGCGAACCTACATTGTACTGCACACTTATCACGAACCTCAAGCGTAGAATCTCCTTAGATCTTCCCACAAAGGGTTGTTATTCTACGGAAACTTCCAAAGGTCAAGCGAGCAGTTTTTAGAAAGCCTTGACCTAAACTGACTGTAATCGCTAGACCGTGGAGACAGCCCCATTTAACACCCATCCAGACAGAAAGCTATCCTCAAGTGACTGATGTTATTTCCAAATTGCTTCTGCGTATATCCTGCTAAAGGTCCGAATTTAGTCCACGTGGTTATCAGAGTAACACACACTGGATATCAAAGCAATCTTGATCGAAGGCACACTCATCTTGTCACTGACTCGTCCTTCAAGCAGTTCCATAGATGAGTCAGCATTGGGAATGCTTCTTGCGGAAGGAAATCCATTACAGGAAAATAATCCCTTCCATTGACATTGTAAAGGCTAATATTTATAAAAGCATTTCTATTGTTACCAGTGTTGTCCAGTGTGAAATGTATCTTACTTCTTTTCGTGGTGCAACGAACAGACTTGGCTTTGTGACTGAAACCCATCCCTTCAATGCCGAAATATGGCATGGATTATGAAAGCGACAAATTTGTACAATCCGACTACATCATGAGCACATAGGTATGACTCACAATCAAGTAATGATGATTTGGTTAGTTCATTGGTTGGTTTGTTGTTGAGCGCCCAGCTCAGCAATATTCCAACCAGCGGTCAAATAGTGATGATGTTACCTTGGTGCCCCACTGGTGGAATGCGACACAAACACATTCAAAGGCAAGTCAATTGTTCAGTAACTCAGGGAAAAGACCAATGTTCAACATTTCCTGGCGCAGCTGAAGGTGAGAACATAATGGCCTTCCACGTATGTTCGTGAACAACCTTAGTAAATGGTCGTTTTCATACACAATTTAATGCGGGAACAGACAAAACACACACAACTACAGTTGCTATCCAAAACAAGGGATTTAAAACAAAAATAAAGGATTTTAAGAGAACAACAATGTTTGGCTCTCAAAATTACTGAAACTTTCTCATTTGCGTATTTAACAATACGTCAGACGTATGTACTCAACCACCGTTTAGAAGACTTGTAGACATAAAAAGACAAGGGATTTATACAAACAAAAACATGATTTAAAGGGGACTACAATCTCAAAATAGAATTAAACAAAATATCAATAGAAACAATTAGAAAAATAATACAACTGCTAGTACAATTTGAAGAAACAGAAAGTCATACAAATTAATGAAAAATACTTTCAAGAAAACACGACGAAATCAATGATACAAAAAATATTTCAAAACGAATTTCAAGAAATGTACCACAGAATGATGTAACTAAATATTTAATCAGAAATACTATTTGAAAATTCCCACAAACAACATCATCTTGGAGATTGAACTCCTCACCACATACTCAATTTGAAGAAGAATACAATCTTTAAATATTATTCAAAGTCCTCAACATCTAAGAAAAAGAAGGATCAAATCCCAAAAAGCAAAGAGCAGTTCGTCCTATTCCGCACCAAATTATAACCCTAAAGTAACCCTACTTTTATCCAAACTGTTTCTATGTTAAGATACGCCCTGGGGAATGTAAGCGTACAGGAACACATCTGTACTCATACACACTAAACCCATTTTTTCCTAAGAATGTGTTGTGATGGAGAAGTTCTTGAAAGTTCCCATTTGTTTTCTTGCTTACTCTGACACAAATCATCGACCTGCAGAAGCATCAAGTGGTCAGTGACAGATCCCACACGCGTCTGGCGTGATACATGATAGAAGCAAATAAAATTATCGATATCGATTAGTCTTGTAACCAGGTGTCCATCGCGTGCTTCAATAAGTCTCAACTAGGTTCAATATTAGTCTCCAATAAGCCTAATCTGAGACACCAATCAACCAGGCCTATTGTATAGCTTTTTTGGAGTTTAAACCTCCCCAACACGCAGGAAATGATTAAACATACTGGTACGTTGATCCTGAACTGTTAAGAGAAAAACGTCAGTGGGATTCACTGGGCAATTAATTCTCGACATCTGTTGAAGTTGTGTCAAGGAAGTGGTTTTATTTCCAGAATTGTATTACATTTGACTGGAATTCAGTTTGAGGTTTTCAGTCAGAATGTTGAGTGTCAGAATGTTGTCAAGAGTGTCAGAATAGTGATAGAATTTGGTTATCTAAGAATGTTCTTATCTACATCGAAATCCCTAGACTTTACGTCATATTACAACTATAGGTTGATCAGGGTTTACATCTAAGGTGACTTTAGTTGGAAGCTGCTTCATCTTGGTGTGGGAGGAGAGTACGTACTGATGCAGGTCTCAGAATAGCTTGACAACAGAGTAAAGGTTTGGTGGTAACAAACCTATAAACACAATGGGTTCAAACCGGGATTCCGATGCGACCTTTAGTGTCCAGTGGGCCCTTCAATCTTTCATAAACAATTTTTTACATGAAACAAATTAGCTGAACAAATATGAGTACAAGTCATGCACCAATGCTTCGAGGGGGCATTTTCAGTAATAAAACTGAAAATAGAGTCATTAATTAGGTACAGGCTTCCTGTGACTCTAGACACATGAGAAAGAATCAGAAGTGCATGTCGCTCAGTGGAGGAATTAGCGGGTGATCTCCAGGTTTAAAAAGTCTTAATAGCTGGTGTAAATATATTGTCTTTGATATTTGTTTTGAGACCCATTGGCGGATATTTTAGATATACGACTAAATTAAAATCAGCATTGAATAGGGTGATCTACTTTTTGTCCTCAGCCACGTCTGTTCGCCTGGACTTGATTAACTTAGCTTCTAATTTCAGACGGACATTAAAATGGTAGTTAGAATTGAACACTGTGATTTGAATGTTTGAAACGCCGGGTCAATCAATTCGAAGCATGTCAGCACAGCAATCAGTAATCTTAAATATTCTGCCTTGTACTCACATTGCAAATTAGGGCTCCGAATGAACTGCAAAGGAACCCTGTGAAGACTTTAAGTGACACGGAAGTGTATTGTCATTCAAATTAATTTATTTTAGAGTGAGAATGATCTGAATATCATTTGACAGTCGGCTTGTGAGGGGGAAAATCCCGAAGTGGATCACTAATTTAATGAAACGTGAAGTGAAATGGGATTTATTTGGATTTCAAGATTTTAACACATATATCGCGATGTAAAGATATGTGTGTAGCTGCATGTACCGTAATCTGGATTAAAATGCCAGAAGATGATTGTTGCTCACTGACTGTTTAACATGGATATCTTATTCAGGCTTATCACACTGGTTATTAGCCGACCAGTCATTGATCTATCCAAGTAATTCCTTCCTCAAGCATGGTAACAACAAGAAAATAATTTTACAAAGGCGTGTATTTATTCCACAACCCAGGACCATATATATATGTATGTATCTTATGATTATTACTGCAGTTCGAAATTGCATATGTTACGCAGTCAAAAACATTAGGCGTCAAGCCTCATGATAGATTGGAAGATTAAATTTTGAATATGAGGTTGCTCTCATACTCTATTCTTGTTGGTGTTCTCAAAATAACCAGCTTCATGTTCAGTTACACATAATAGCCTGAGGATATATGTATTGTCAACCTTTAAAAACCTGAATTTATTTCAATGAATTCTGTATAAATGTCCTGAACGTATGGTATTTTAAGGACAATCATTCGAAACAAATCGGGCGCTTGCATTTCGGTGAAAACCTGGAGTCGGAAAGAGCAATTTGCAGCATGAAAATTGAAACATGGAGGAGAATGTTAATCATTAAGATAGTTTGATTCATTTATAGAAAAAAGAAAAATCAGGACAGGGCGCAAATGCTACTTTTCGCCTGGAATTTAGTAGCCTACAATGGGGAAGTTTCCCCAAGGCTACAGATGTAAAGAGCAACAGAGCGATAGGGATTTGCTGTGTGAATTCAAATAAATTGATGGGATACTTAAGAGCTTGAGGGGCCAAAAACATTGTCATTGCATGTCTAAATCCTCATCCGAGAAAGGCTTAGCACGATATTTTAAATGTATTTTGTGACGGGATTTATAACATAAAGTCATGTGGTCTTGTTCATTTTTCATATTTCACTGTGGTCTACAAGTGCAGAAATGAAGGAATTGGCTCCAGGAAGAATCGCGTTGAAGGCATCAGATGAAGATGGTTTAGTCTCTCAGCTGGAAGAAGCTTTCTCCATATTTAACCGATACTAACAAAGATGTTGAACCCAATTCTGAAATGAAAATGTGTATGAGCCTTTATCCTCATTCTTTTCATTGCAGTAGTGCATGATGAAACATTTGGTTTCCAGGTTGTATCAGCTTGCTGATTTTAATGTAAGGTTTCATGTATGTCACTATTCCCTGTGGGTTTATTTCCCTACCTTGAGTTGTCACGTTGCTTCATTGATTGTTGTGTGTTTGTTGTTTAACGCTGTACACAGCAATATTCCAGCTATATGGCTGCGGGTTGTGAAAAGTCGCGTCTGGACCAATCCATCCAGTGATCAACATCGTTAGCATCGATCTAGGCAATTGGGATAAGATGCCATGTGTCATCCAAGTCAGCGAGCCTGACCATCCGATACCGTCAGTCGTCTCTTACGACAAGCATGGGTTCTTGAAAACCAATTCTCGTCATAGTTGTATCATCTTAAATATTGTTTCGTGTATATTTGTGGCAAGGTATACTGGGTTCAAATCCAACAGTAACCTCTTGGCAGACGCGTTGCTTTGAATTGTATAGTTAGCTGACACCCATAGAATCAATTCATACACCCTTTGGATCAGCATGAAACCAAATTCACTGACCTTTTCCGCGGATAAAACTAAACAAATGGGCGAATATATTTTTGCCAAGTCACTAGTGTTTTGTATTATTCATCGCGTGATGTGACAAATGAAATGTTCACGGGTTGTACTTTCTCAGGTCAGAACAACACGACATTTAACACGAATGTATTTTCTTTCTGAATGATTCACCACGGTATCCCTGAAGCAACTTTTAAATAGTTTTGCATAAGGTGTTACTTCACTTGAGTGCCAGGGTCATTTTTTCAAACAATAATCAAACTACCTTTCAAATGGTGTTGACGCGATTGACGCGCCATTTGACGCAGTGATGTATAATTGTACTGGGTATTTATTACGTTTTACGGTTCCTTGAGGAATCAATAGAAAATGTATGTGAACCAACAGTTCAAAAGTTTCAAAAACTTTTGCTGATGTTTCATTACCATAATCCCCACCGGTATCCAACTGCTTGAAGTCACTTTCCAGATACGGTTGTGCATGGCTATGAAGACACCTAGTTTCCTACTCTAGACCTGTCATTTCTAGAGAGGTATTGTAACAGAACAGGATTGTAATGAGATTGTTCAACTTGATCAGTGAACAGTGTACAGCTGTGCATTAACATTCTGTTTGAGATAAAGTTTTGCTGGATAATAACTGTTTCCCTAGATTGTGCAGTTTGTGTGTTTGGTTTTCAATGTAACGATGGCCACATATACTATTGCAGATATTTGTCATTAAGACATTGTTTCTGACGCTTTCACTGAGTACAGATTTTCGATGCCCACGTATACGTGAAAACGAGACATTACAAAGGCAAACTTTCATCAACATAAAATTTATTAACACTCCATTAACATTATATAACAATTAACAGTTCAGTTGAAGCAAAGCGAATAGTATCACATAGAGGTCTGACCGTTTTTTATTGATATCTAACAAGTAATAAGCAATAACCTCTCACCTGGAATATACTCTGGCATATGTGGAACACTGACTGAAGTAAAAACAAATCTAAGAACAAATATTGAAACATTCAGCCTAGCATTACAGCAGTGTTCATACGTGGTGTTCACTTAGTGAAAAATGAACACGTGTCACTATTAATGTTACAATGTATTACAACCAAACAAAGATACACATTTTGTGTAGGGAGGACAAAGTATTCAGCACATCTGTCTTCAGATGTCATTGTTGTACCAACCATATATTTCCAGAGAAACGTTCAGTGCCTCAAACGAACATGGACATCTCATTCCGACATCTGACCACTCCCAGAGTTGACCTAAATTGATGTTCAAGTTCTTCAGGCAGGGTCAGGTAACATGTATTTCAAAAATACCTCCAAGACGAAAAACAAAGACTACGTTTTGATCCCTTAGGGGCATTCGAGAGGCATGGCATTGAATGGAACAGAGCAGAAGTTTCTCTGATTAAAGTCTTCTCATTCCTTGAGAGTTTATGTGAAGGAAAAATGCTACTGAAAGTAACTGTGACATTTCATAATGTCGGTAAAATTATGTGTTTTCATATTTAGATATAAACTTTTCATTAACACCCGCACACCCTAAAAATACATGTACATCTCCTAATTTTGAAAAAAATACATCCTTCAGAGAACAAGCAACATGTTTATTGAAAATATTTATAGATAACGATAGCACTATGATTCGGTGAAAACTTAAATCATGTTGACGATAACATAACAATACAGATATAGACTGCTATATTACAACACGTTTCTATGTAAACTGTAAAATACTCACTAACACTTACATTCACATGGTGAACATTAGTATGATTACTTTGGTAAATGGTTAAATGTGTGCGTCTATCTTTTCCATCGTATTAATAAGCTTATACAAATGGCATATATGGTTAATAGGTTCAGTAGAATGTAATCATGAGCTGAATATTGTTGGTGATGAGTTTTTACAACAAAAAGAGAAGAGAGATATACATTATAGTAGAAAAACAAATACCTTATTCCAGTGACACTATATTGACGTCCATGTACAGGTATGAATACAACATAATATGTTTATATGGAAAATATTATCAAACTGCTTGATGCTAATGTCTTGAAAGGCTAATGCGACGCTGTTGAGCGCGATCGGCATCCTTTTATATGTTTTACATGATGAAGACTAATATATGGCTTTAAATGTGTATTCCTTTCTTAAATAAGCATATATATATACATATATATTCTCAGACAACATAGCAAATAAAGAGTAAACAGCACCATCGAACTGATGCTAACAGTGAACAAGAAGAGATCTGAATAACTGATATTATCTCCATATGTCAACAAAACATTCTACATGTCCAAGCAACTCACCAAAAACCATGTTACACGGTATTAAATGAAGCTATGCGCATTCTAAGTTAATAAATTATTAATAGGTGTGACTCACGGAAATGAATGACCAAAAACACATCTACACAGATAAAGATGTCACAGGGGCAGTGATGTTTGTGAGTTTTTCCTTCGACCTCTACTTGATAAAGAAGTAATTTGCTGAAGCACCGCCATGTGGAGGTCGCAATTTTGTTGCCTTGAAAGTCTTTCGGGAGCTATATGCCAGATTATGACATCATCGATACACCATGGAAGCATGATATGAGAAATGGATGTGTCGCTGACATGGCCAAACATGATTGCTTCACATGTCCTTGTAGAGTTATATGTTTCCTAGTTTTATTATTCAACTGAAGAGGAACTAAGAGTATACTCCGAAATGTCGTGTTGCTCAAAATGAAGAAGTTGGCTTCCATTAATTCTCTCCTTTATGTGTATCACCTCTGAATTTCGTTCAAATGCGATCATTTTAAAACTGAAACAATTTACATGGACTCCAGAGAGACACAATAAAATCAGCAAATCTGTCCTTGGATCGTCCCATTAGTCAGCTGTGGAAGTACACATAACCCTGGCTATGACTGAAATGTGAATGTTGAGATCACTTTTTAAAAACTGTATGCAGTCGTCATCATTATTCTGTTAGTGATCAGTCCGTGCTTGAGCTGACCAGCTTCTTATTGAAACCCTCGTTCTGAGTGTCTGCAAAATATGTACATTTCTGGAAGACTGAAATGTTGGTAGACGATCTCATCGTGACTCTGTGGACAACAAATTTAGCTTGTACTAATTATATATCCAGGTATTATTTACTCTTTATCCCAAACAAATGCACATGTTAAGAAGTATTTGTTTCCTAAACCGGCCTTTATGTAGATGTGATTTACGTGAAAAACAATTCTTTCAATTGTTCTCTAAAACAATATGGAAAGTATAAATAAACTAAACATATACAAATGCCAAAAAATACATGTCGCAAAATGGGTTCATTTTATGTAAACAATATAATAACATACATTTTTAATAACTACGTTTAAACAGCTCCCAAAACTGATTTATAATTTCTTCTGATTGTTTTTTGTCATTTCTTATGAATGTTTGATATTTGTACCTTCGAATATATTCAGAGTATATAGTTTTTAAAATATGTTACTTGTAAAAGAGCAGAAACAGATATATATATTTTAGCTGGTAGATATGGACAGATACATGTATGATTGTTGGCCCCAATTACCGTAAATTGAAACCTGCAGTAATATGTGTACAAATAGCATGTTCGTATCAACTGTAAACATAAAGGCATCTTTGTTAGAAAGCTTTCCGTGGACTCTGTTAACTACTCAACAACCACCCAACCTCCAAAGCCACCAATGTTTTGAGAAAACGCCATGTGATCATTACATGTTAAGTCAAATCAAGATCAAGCCTCAACCGAAGTATATGCATTGGGTTTATATTGTATACAGCGGGGAAAAAACTCTATTCGGACCGATACCGTTACTGTCCACAGTTGTACTTGAATACATCAAAATGTCAAAATGGCCATCTCCACAAACAGCATAGTGTCGCATATTCAGAAAAAAAAAATGAAATACTATCTGCCTACGATTACTGTGAATATATGTTATGTACGTAAACTACATATAAGGAACTCGATATTTTCCTCTGTGTTCCCCATCTCCAGCCTGCTCTTCATTTTCCCTTTTACATGTAATAATTGAAAGTATTCATATCTGAGTTCTCCCGGGGGCTGGGAAAATGTATGTGATGTGACAAAATATATACTCTTACCATTGTACTCTCAAAGACCAGATCGTCTTGATCTTTCGTAATATACATGTATTAAAAACTACTCGATCTGGAAATATATTGATTTCAAGTTATCTGAATTTTAGGAGTTAGGAATATAAGGTACACAATAACCTTCCTGGTTGAGGATGGATATGAAGACTAAATAATGTACAGATGTCGGATACTTGGGTTGAAAATCCTACCAAAACAATAAACTAATCTAACCAAATAATATTGGTAAGGGAAAAACAACTATTAACAAGAGCATTTTCATAATTTCTTGCAAGAAACAGCGTGCTCTGTATTTACCGATGGTGTGTGGAATCACGGTAACAGTGTTTTGCATTCCCAAACGAACATGCCACGACAACAGGCGCGAGTTGGACCAAGTGCACAGGAATGTGAGTGAGACTTTCCAATCGAAGACGCCTTCTTTGGCTTAGTCGGTGTCAAACCACTGCATCTCCCGAGGGGCAAGCATTAACCTCTGAACGTCGGTATTGACGTTATCACGTTAGGGTGGTTGTAGATGCTGTCTCTATCTTCAAAGGCTTCATTTGGACAGAATCCTAAACAAATTGAAAATTATGATATCAAGCCATGATTTATTAATCACGATCGATTGAGTTTTGTTCGACTTTCCTGTGCCAGGATATGTAAACTCATAAGACTGGGTGGGACTGAAACAATGGGAACGCATGTATTTGATCAATCAAATTATTGCAATTCTTTACTACCTATACTTAAAAACATTAGTGTCTTATTTCTGGTTCATGGTTTGGAATCTGGTGTAGCTATTTACGGAACTTGCATTTCTCCAATTACAATGTACTCATCCGGTTCTTTAATGGGGAAATCTTAATAAAACATTGGAACTGTAAGTGAATATCTAAATAGAACTAATGTTATACTTACTTTACTTACCAACGCCTTACTGTGAAGATCGGAAGCGACCTTTGACTTTTGTCCCGAGAGATCTTTGTTGGAGGACTGCATGACAGAGTAGGCTTCTGTATACATGGTGGCAGAGGTCGTGTTCTTCCGGACATGCCCAGTCATTAGTCGATGTTGGTGCCACTTCCGGCGGACTATTGACGTCACCTGCCAAAACAGATACAAATAATGACTGTTCTGTCAGTGGCATAAGTCAACGTTGAAGAAGCATCACAAGAATAACGACCCATGTTTGCTCAAGGGAATGGTTCAGCTATCTCGTGTGTCATACATTTTTATACAAAAACAACCCATCACAATATGGCCCCAACTGAACTGACGAAAGTAAGCAACGTTTGAAGGGCTTTGATCGCAGATGCCATCAATTGTGTTTTCTTTTCAGAAAGACGACAGAAGAGTCGGGGGTGGTGTTGTTTCTATGGACGCGCTGCTGTCGAGCCCCACCAGAGGCGCTAAATACAGACTTGGGTCCCTCAGGGATGTCGGAATCTAGTGATGTCCGAATACCCATACAAACCATCAGCATCAATACGATACCTCTGGTTCAAAGCTGATGGTGAAAAAAAGCCCACCCCGGCAGACCTCACATACATATGTGTTGTGTTATCACTGTGTGTATTTATAAAATAAACTGGACAAAACGTTTTCTATTTTTGTGAGGAAATTCGGCCAAAATCAGAGTGAACCAAATGACTGACTGACTGACTGAGTTCGGTTTTACGCCGCTTTTAGCAATATTCCAGCAACATCACGGCGGGGGGACACCAGAAATGGGCTTCACACATTGTACCCATGTGGGGATTCGAACCCGGGTCTTCGGCGTGACAAGCCAACGCTTTAACCATGAGGCTACCCCACCGCCCCGTGAACCAAATGAAGATAAGAGAGCATCAATAATCATGTTTTGTTGAAATGATGTATTTTATTTTGGTTACAAACATAAAGAAACCTTTGTCTGGATTCAAGTTTAATCTTGATTACCAATAGACATTCCACGCAGGCCCGAATGCTGGACCCGAAAGTTTATGTTCAAGAGACAACAGATCGGTGGTCAAGCTCGATGGGGCACTTGATGCCGGTCATTGTATCCCATTTACGTAGATCAATGCTCACGATGACTGCATTTTCTGGTCTAGATTCGATTATTTCCAGACTGTTGTCATAAAGCTAGAATATTGACTATGGCGTCCAGCAACGAAAACAAACGGCGATTAAAACAAGTTATCTTAATAATGTTATGGATTGTCAAACGTCTGGAAAGAAAGATTTTCATCGGCGATAGTTGTGCTCATGCACGCAAAATAAGTTCCATTATAGAACGTTTGACTGGATTCTACATGAAGAGATCAAGTAATATAAAAACGTCCATGGATGCGGTGTCACAAATATCTAACGTTTCACAGAGATAATTGTGAAATTACATCAGGACATTAGCCTTTTGAAACATAGGGAATACCAATAAGAAACCCGTTCAGCTTGTAATTTCCTCAAGGGCGGTTGAAGTACCGTAAAATTATTGTCTTCCTGAGAGGATACGTAAGTCCCAAAACATTCGAAGTAAAATTTAATCTTCCGTTTTTACTCGTAGTATTATTGTCATTTTAATTTGTGGCTAATTTTGCCTACAATCGCCAGCAGCTGAAGGGATGGTGTAAATCCAGCTAGGGTCCATGCAGGTAGCAAAGACACTGTAAGTCCCCATGGTCCCTAGTATGGTGATATACCTTCAGTTGTTCAATACCCCGTTTTTTTATTGTCTAAAATAGTTTTCTATTTTTATAAGATACATGCTAGCTAGTTTTAACTAATTTTGTGATACTCTAGTTATGTTACAGTCCGTCGATGACTGGTTATTTAACTACTTGTATTTATTGTGTATGTACAACAATTTCTCGTCACTATATGGCTGAAATATTGCCGAGGTGACGTTAATTTTTAACTCACTCACTCAATTTGTAAGTTTTTTCTCCCTGTGAGGGCTCCGAATGAACTGCAAAGAAACCCTGTGAAGACTTTAAGTGACACGGAAGTGTATTGTCATTCACATTAATTTATTTTAGAGTAAGAATGATCTGAATATCATTTGACAGTCGGCTTGTGAGGGGGAAAATCCCGAAGGGGATCACTAATTTAATGAAACGTGAAGTGAAATGGGATTTATTTGGATTTCAAGATTTTAACACATATATCGCGATGTAAAGATATGTGTGAAGCTGCATGTACCGTAATCTGGACTAAAATGCCAGAAGATGATTGTTGCTCACTGACTGTTTAACATGGATATCCTATCCAGGCTTATCACACTGGTTATTAGCCGACCAGCCTGTGATCTATCCAATTAATTCCTTCCTCAAGCATGGTAACAACAAGAAAATAGTTTTACAAAGGCGTGTATTTATTCCACAACCCAGGACCATTACTGTATTTGGTACAGATTAATGTTTTGGCTATTAAATATATATATTAATCTTATGATTATTACTGCAGATCGAAATTGCATGTGTTACACAGTCAAAAACATTAAGCGTCAAGCCTTATGATAGATTGCAAGATTACTTTTGTAAAATGAGGTTGCTCTCATACTCTATTCTTGTTTGTGTTCTCAAAATGACCAGTTTCATGTTCAGTTACACATAATTCCCTTAGGATATATGTATTGTCAACCTGTAAAAACCTCAATTTATCTCAATGAATTCTGTATAAATGTCCTGAACGTATGGTATTTTAAGGACAATCATTCGAAACAAATCAGGCGCTCGCATTTCGGTGAAAACCTGGAATCGGAAAGAGCAATTTGCAGCATGAAAATTGAAACATGGAGGAGAATGTTAATCATTAAGATAGTTTGATTCATTTATAGAAAAAAGAAGAATCAGGACAGGGCGCAAATGCTACTTTTCGCCTGGAATTTAGTAGCCTACAATGGGGAAGTTTCCCCAAGGCTACAGATATAAAGAGCAACAGAGCGATAGGGATTTGCTGTGTGAATTCAAATAAATTGATGGGATACTTAAGAGCTTGAGGGGCCAAAAACATTGTCATTGCATGTCTAAATCCTCATCCGAGAAAGGCTTAGCACGATATTTTAAATGTATTTTGTGACGGGATTGATAACATAAAGTCATGTGGTCTTGTTCATTTTTCATATTTCATCGTGGTCTACAAGTGCAGAAATGAAGGAATGGGCTCCAGAAAGAATCACGTTGATGGCATCAGACTTACGTTCGGTAAGTGTGGTGTTATTGAAGATGGTTAGGTCTCTCAGTTGGAAGAAGCTTTCTACATATTTAACAAAGATGTTGAACCCAATTCTGAAATGAAAATGTGTATGAGCCTTTATCCTCATTCTATTCATTGCAGTAGTGCATGATGAAACATTTGGTTTCCAGGTTGTATCAGCTTGCTGATTTTTATGTAAGGTTTCATGTACGTCACTATTCCCTGTGGGTTTATTTCCCTACCTTGAGTTGTCACGTTGCTTCATTGATTGTTGTGTGTTTGTTGTTTAACGCTGTACACAGCAATATTCCAGCTATATGGCTGCGGGTTGTGAAAAGTCGCGTCTGGACCAATCCATCCAGTGATCAACATCGTTAGCATCGATCTAGGCAATTGGGATAAGATGCCATGTGTCACCCAAGTCAGCGAGACTGACCATCCGATACTGTCAGTCGTCTCTTACGATAAGCATGGGTTCTTGAAAACCAATTCTCGTCATAGGTGTATCATCTTAAATATTGTTTCGTGTATATTTGTGGCAAGGTATACTGGGTTCAAATCCAACAGTAACCTCTTGGCAGACGCGTTGCTTTGAATTGTATAGTTAGCTGACACCCATAGAATCAATTCATACACCCTTTGGATCAGCATGAAACCAAATTCACTGACCTTTTCCGCGGATAAAACTAAACAAATGGGCGAATATATTTTTGCCAAGTCACTAGTGTTTTGTATTATTCATCGCGTGATGTGACAAATGAAATGTTCACGGGTTGTACTTTCTCAGGTCAGAACAACACGACATTTAACACGAATGTATTTTCTTTCTGAATGATTCACCACGGTATCCCTGAAGCAACTTTTAAATAGTTTTGCATAAGGTGTTACTTCACTTGAGTGCCAGGGTCATTTTTTCAAACAATAATCAAACTACCTTTCAAATGGTGTTGACGCGATTGACGCGCCATTTGACGCAGTGATGTATAATTGTACTGGGTATTTATTACGTTTTACGGTTCCTTGAGGAATCAATAGAAAATGTATGTGAACCAACAGTTCAAAAGTTTCAAGAACTTTTGCTACTGTTTCATTACCATAATCCCCACCGGTATCCAACTGCTTGAAGTCACTTTCCAGATACGGTTGTGCATGGCTATGAAGACACCTAGTTTCCTACTCTAGACCTGTCATTTCTAGAGAGGTATTGTAACAGAACAGGATTGTAATGAGATTGTTCAACTTGATCAGTGAACAGTGTACAGCTGTGCATTAACATTCTGTTTGAGATAAAGTTTTGCTGGATAATAACTGTTTCCCTAGATTGTGCAGTTTGTGTGTTTGGTTTTCAATGTCACGATGGCCACATATACTATTGCAGATATTTGTCATTAAGACATTGTTTCTGACGCTTTCACTGAGTACAGATTTTCGATGCCCACGTATACGTGAAAACGAGACATTACAAAGGCAAACTTTCATCAACATAAAATTTATTAACACTCCATTAACATTATATAACAATTAACAGTTCAGTTGAAGCAAAGCGAATAGTATCACATAGAGGTCTGACCGTTTTTTATTGATATCTAACGAGTAATAAGTAATAACCTCTCACCTGGAATATACTCTGGCATATGTGGAACACTGACTGAAGTAAAAACAAATCTAAGAACAAATATTGAAACATTCAGCCTAGCATTACAGCAGTGTTCATACGTGGTGTTCACTTAGTGAAAAATGAACACGTGTCACTATTAATGTTACAATGTATTACAACCAAACAAAGATACACATTTTGTGTAGGGAGGACAAAGTATTCAGCACATCTGTCTTCAGATGTCATTGTTGTACCAACCATATATTTCCAGAGAAACGTTCAGTGCCTCAAACGAACATGGACATCTCATTCCGACATCTGACCACTCCCAGAGTTGACCTAAATTGATGTTCAAGTTCTTCAGGCAGGGTCAGGTAACATGTATTTCAAAAATACCTCCAAGACGAAAAACAAAGACTACGTTTTGATCCCTTAGGGGCATTCGAGAGGCATGACATTGAATGGAACAGAGCAGAAGTTTCTCTGATTAAAGTCTTCTCATTCCTTGAGAGTTTATGTGAAGGAAAAATGCTACTGAAAGTAACTGTGACATTTCATAATATCGGTAAAATTATGTGTTTTCATATTTAGATATAAACTTTTCATTAACACCCGCACACCCTAAAAATACATGTACATCTCCTAATTTTGAAAAAAATACATCCTTCAGAGAACAAGCAACATGTTTATTGAAAATATTTATAGATAACGATAGCACTATGATTCGGTGAAAACTTAAATCATGTTGACGATAACATAACAATACAAATATAGACTGCTATATTACAACACGTTTCTATGTAAACTGTAAAATACTCACTAACACTTACATTCACATGGTGAACATTAGTATGATTACTTTGGTAAATGGTTAAATGTGTGCGTCTATCTTTTCCATCGTATTAATAAGCTTATACAAATGGCATATATGGTTAATAGGTTCAGTAGAATGTAATCATGAGCTGAATATTGTTGGTGATGAGTTTTTACAACAAAAAGAGAAGAGAGATATACATTATAGTAGAAAAACAAATACCTTATTCCAGTGACACTATATTGGCGTCCATGTACAGGTATGAATACAACATAATATGTTTATATGGAAACTATTATCACACTGCTTGATGCTAATGTCTTAAAAGGCTAATGCGACGCTGTTGAGCGCGATCGGCATCCTTTTATATGTTTTACATGATGAAGACTAATATATGGCTTTAAATGTGTATTCCTTTCTTAAATAAGCATATATATATACATATATATTATCTCAGACAACATAGCAAATAAAGAGTAAACAGCACCATCGAACTGATGCTAACAGTGAACAAGAAGAGATCTGAATAACTGATATTATCTCCATATGTCAACAAAACATTCTACATGTCCAAGCAACTCACCAAAAACCATGTTACACGGTATTAAATGAAGCTATGCGCATTCTAAGTTAATAAATTATTAATAGGTGTGACTCACGGAAATGAATGACCAAAAACACATCTACACAGATAAAGATGTTACAGGGGCAGTGATGTTTGTGAGTTTTTCCTTCGACCTCTACTTGATAAAGAAGTAATTTGCTGAAGCACCGCCATGTGGAGGTCGCAATTTTGTTGCCTTGAAAGTCTTTCGGGAGCTATATGCCAGATTATGACATCATCGATACACCATGGAAGCATGATATGAGAAATGGATGTGTCGCTGACATGGCCAAACATGATTGCTTCACATGTCCTTGTAGAGTTATATGTTTCCTAGTTTTATTATTCAACTGACGAGGAACTAAGAGTATAATCTGAAATGTCGTGTTGCTCAAAATGAAGAAGTTGGCTTCCATTAATTCTCGCCTTTATGTGTATCACCTCTGAATTTCGTTCAAATGCGATCATTTTAAAACTGAAACAATTTACATGGACTCCAGAGAGACACAATAAAATCAGCAAATCTGTCCTTGGATCGTCCCATTAGTCAGCTGTGGAAGTACACATAACCCTGGCTATGACTGAAATGTGAATGTTGAGATCACTTTTTAAAAACTGTATGCAGTCGTCATCATTATTCTGTTAGTGATCAGTCCGTGCTTGAGCTGACCAGCTTCTTATTGAAACCCTCGTTCTGAGTGTCTGCAAAATATGTACATTTCTGGAAGACTGAAATGTTGGTAGACGATCTCATCGTGACTCTGTGGACAACAAATTTAGCTTGTACTAATTATATATCCAGGTATTATTTACTCTTTATCCCAAACAAATGCACATGTTAAGAAGTATTTGTTTCCTAAACCGGCCTTTATGTAGATGTGATTTACGTGAAAAACAATTCTTTCAATTTTTCTCTAAAACAATATGGAAAGTATAAATAAACTAAACATATACAAATGCCAAAAAATACATGTCGCAAAATGGGTTCATTTTATATAAACAATATAATAACATACATTTTTAATAACTACGTTTAAACAGCTCCCAAAACTGATTTATAATTTCTTCTGATTGTTTTTTGTCATTTCTTATGAATGTTTGATATTTGTACCTTCGAATATATTCAGAGTATATATTTTTTAAAATATGTTACTTGTAAAAGAGCAGAAACAGATATATACATTTTAGCTGGTAGATATGGACAGATACATGTATGATTGTTGGCCCCAATTACCGTAAATTGAAACCTGCAGTAATATGTGTACAAATAGCATGTTCGTATCAACTGTAAACATAAAGGCATCTTTGTTAGAAAGCTTTCCGTGGACTCTGTTAACGACTCAACAACCACCCAACCTCCAAAGCCACCAATGTTTTCAGAAAACGCCATGTGATCATTACATGTTAAGTCAAATCAAGATCAAGCCTCAACAGAAGTATATGCATTGGGTTTATATTGTATACAGCGGGGAAAAAACTCTATTCGGACCGTTACCGTTACTGTCCACAGTTGTACTTGAATACATCAAAATGTCAAAATGGCCATCTCCACAAACAGCATAGTGTCGCATATTCAGAAAAAAAAATAAAATACTATCTGCCTACGATTACTGTGAATATATGTTATGTTCGTAAACTACATATAAGGAACTCGATATTTTCGTCTGTGTTCCCCATCTCCAGCCTGCTCTTCATTTTCGCTTCTACGTGTAATAATTGAAAGTATTCATATCTGAGTTCTCCCGGGGGCTGGGAAAATGTATGTGATGTGACAAAATATATACTCTTACCATTGTACTCTCAAAGACCAGATCGTCTTGATCTTTCGTAATATACATGTATTAAAAATGTTTTCCAAACAAAACTACTCGATCTGGAAATATATTGATTTCAAGTTATCTGAATTTTAGGAGTTAGGAATATAAGGTACACAATAACCTTCCTGGTTGAGGATGGATATGAAGACCAAATAATGTACAGATGTCGGATACTTGGGTTGAAAATCCTACCAAAACAATAAACTAATCTAACCAAATAATATCGGTTAATGAAAAACAACTATTAACAAGAGCATTTTCATAATTTCTTGCAAGAAACAGCGTGCTCTGTATTTACCGATGGTGTGTGGAATCACGGTAACAGTGTTTTGCATTCCCAAACGAACATGCCACGACAACAGGCGCGAGTTGGACCAAGTGCACAGGAATGTGAGTGAGACTTTCCAATCGAAGACGCCTTCTTTGGCTTAGTCGGTGTCAAACCACTGCATCTCCCGAGGGGCAAGCATTAACCTCTGAACGTCGGTGTTGACGTTATCACGTTAGGGTGGTTGTAGATGCTGTCTCTATCTTCAAAGGCTTCATTTGGACAGAATCCTAAAGAAATTGAAAATGAAGACTCAATATTTGATCTTGGAGACGAAATAAATTATGTTCCTTGGGAACACAAAGTATGATATCAAGCCATGATTAATTAATCATCGATTGAGTTTTGTTCGACTTTCCTGTGCCAGGATATGTAAACTGATGAGACTGGGTGGGACTGAAACAATTGGAACGCATGTATTTGATCAATTAAATTATTACAATTCTTTACTACCTATACTTAAAAACATTAGTGTCTTATTTCTGGTTCATGGTTTGCAATTTGGTGTAGCTATTTACGGAACTTGCATTTCTGAATATCTAAATACAACTAATGTTATACTTACTTTACTTACCAACGCCTTACTGTGAAAATCGGAAGCGACCTTTGACTTTTGTCCCGAAAGATCTTTGTTGGAGGACTGCATGACAGAGTAGGCTTCTGTATACATGGTGGCAGAGGTCGTGTTCTTCCGGACATGCCCAGTCATTAGTCGATGTTGGTGCCACTTCCGGCGGACTATTGACGTCACCTGCCAAAACAGATAAAAATAATGAGTGTTCTGTCAGTGACATACGTCAACGTTGAAGAAGCATCACAATAATAACGACCCATGTTTGCTCAAGGGAATGGTTCAACTATCTCGTGTGTCATACATTTTTTATACAAAAACAACCCATCACAATATGGCCCCAACGGAACTGACGAAAGTAAGCAACTTTTGAAGGGCTTTGATCGCAGATGCCATCAATTGTGTTTTCTTTTTCAGAAAGACGAACGAAGAGTCGGGGGGTGTGTGTGTGTGTGTGTGTGTGTGTGTGTGTGTGTGTGTGTGTGTCTATGGACGCACTGCTGTCGAGCCCCACCAGCGGCGCTAAATACAGACTTGGGTTCCTCAGGGATGTCGGAATCTAGTGATGTCCGAATACCCATACAAACCATCAGCATCAATACGATGCCTCTTGTTCAAAGCTGATGGTGAAAAAAGCCCACCCCAGCAGACCTCACACACATATGTGTTGTGTTATCACTGAGTGTATATATAAACTAAACTGGACAAAACGTTTTCTATTTTTGTGAGGAAATTCGGCCAAAATCAGAGTGAACCAAATGACTGACTGACTGACTGAGTTCGGTTTTACGCCGCTTCTAGCAATATTCCAGCAACATCACGGCGGGGGACACCAGAAATGGGCTTCACACATTGTACCCATGTGGGGATTCGAACCCCGGGTCTTCGGCGTGACAAGCCAACGCTTTAACCATGAGGCTACCCCACCGCCCCGTGAACCAAATGAAGATAAGAGAGCATCAATAATCATGTTTTGTTGAAATGATGTATTTTATTTTGGTTACAAACATGAAGAAACCTTTGTCTGGATTCAAGTTTAATCTTGATTACCAGTAGGCATTCCACGCAGGCCCGAATGCTGGACCCGAAAGTTTATGTTCAAGAGACAACAGATCGGTGGTCAAGCTCGATGGCGCACTTGATGCCGGTCATTGTATCCCATTTACGTAGATCAATGCTCACGATGACTGCATTTTCTGGTCTAGATTCGATTATTTCCAGACTGTTGTCATAAAGCTAGAATATCGACTATGGCGTCCAGCAACGAAAACAAATGGCGATTAAAACAAGTTATCTTAATAATGTTATAGATTGTCAAACGTCTGGAAAGAAAGATTTTCATCGGCGATAGTTGTGCTCATGCACGCAAAATAAGTTCCATTATAGAACGTTTGACTGGATTCTACATGAAGAGATCAAGTAATATAAAAACGTCCATGGATGCGGTGTCACAAATATCTAACGTTTCACAGAGATAATTGTGAAATTACATCAGGGCATTAGCCTTTTGAAACATAGGGAATACCAAAAAGAAACCCGTTCAACTTGAAATTTCCTCAAGGGAGGTTGAAGTACCGTAAAATTATTGTCTTCCTGAGAGGATACGTAAGTCCCAAAACATTCGAAGTAAAATTTAATCTTCCGTATCTACTCGTAGTATTATTGTCATTTTAATTTGTGGCTAATTTTGCCTACAATCGCCAGCAGCTAAAGGTATGGTGTAAATCCAGCTAAGATCCATGCAGGTAGCAAAGGCACTGTAAGTCCCCATGGTCCCTAGTATGGTGATCTACCTTCAGTTGTTGGCGATCAATACCCCGTTTATTTATTGTCTAAAATAGTTTTCTATTTTTAAAGATACATGCTAGCTAGTTTTAACTAATTTTGTGATACTCTAGTTATGTTACAGTCCGTCGATGACTGGTTATTTAACTAATTGTATTTATTGTGTATGTACAACAATTTCTCGTCACTATATGGCTGAAATATTGCCGAGGTGACGTTAAATTTTAACTCACTCACTCAACTTGTAATTTTATTCTCCCTGTGAGCGTTTACTTTTTTCACAGAATGCAATGATACGTCGATATGAATTTTTTAAATGTCACCTCTGAACAATGGGAACGAAAACATTTGTTCTTTTCACAAGATTCCTCACTGGGTTAAAAGTGATTTTGAATCAAGGACCACTTTGGTAGGATGTAAGAACAAGGTTGTAACTTAGTTATACGGTTGTCTGTTCTATTTAGGACAACTAGTAGTAGATTAATTCATATAAAACCTGACATGTTACTCTAGAAATTTAATAACGTTATTTCCCTGTATACGCCAATGATCACGCACTTTGTATGAGTAAAACTCAAAAATAGACGCATTAATAAATGGCCATTTTAATTCAGCACGTCACTTGGCAATTTGTTCGAAGTGGAACGCCAGTCATGAATCTTAAGAGGGACTCTTTGCCATTTGCAGCAACTCTAATTCAAATTGTCCTCAAGTGTAACAGACACAGCACGCAAACACTTCAGAGGTTTATCACAATATTTCCAGTTTAAGCCAGCGAGGACACCTGAAACTTTCAGTCGATAAGGTTTCACCAATTGGCAGGTTTCGTGCCAGTAGCTGTAAGGTGAGTCCATACTGAGCGAGTGTGCAGTACCTCTGACAATTGGTTGCAAGTCACGCACTGTCCAAATGCAATCAGATATGCTCTCCACTTGTCTTGAGGATAAGGTACTTTCATTATACGAAGTGGACAACCTCGTTTCTGGGGTCTGTGATGAAACGTGAATGCTCAAATGGAACTGAGAACATCCTTGGAGACTCGAAATAAGTCTATTGTACCGATCTTCTGTAAATACAGCCTTAAAATTGTGATTGGATGATGTTGAATTTCTGTATTGGATAACGCCGTGAATAAAACTCTATTTTAGACTACTCGTTACAAAATTCCTTCCAAGGTGTTGGTTACTGTTTCCAAAATTGGCTGGAGAAAATCATGTTTTATCACAGTAAGACGAAGGAAATACATTGTTCACATGGCACAATGTGTGAGACCCATGATGAGATACCTGGATAGTTCGTTGTTAAAAGCGGCTGAAAACCATACCTCCACACTCCGTAGATAGATAGATACATACATACATGTAGATAGATAGTAACTGACTGCATCTATTTGTTCATTTTAGGTATGAATCATACTTGACTGCTATTATCCATACATCCATGTAACTTTAAACCACTAGGTGAAGCATTTCATTATGATTTATAATAGTCTAATAATTCAGCACTAAAGCAACAATGAATAACTGAGTCATCTAGGTCATCTCATTCCCGTTGACCTATTTCACACCATATATAAACACATAATTACATAAGCCATTATACTATATAGCTATACTCCATGGGGAGGGATAATGTTCCTGCCATGTGATAAACACTTCAATTCATCACCCCAAACGTTATGTGTTGACTTAATCGCTTCATGCATTCACCCCTTCAGCATCATATCCTTATTTACATTGGCAGCACGCCTCCCGGTAGCAGCATCTGACCCGCGTGTGAACTGTACATAGTGACCAATTCAAGATAGCAATTGTGCCTGTTTGTGTTACCATAAGCGACAAACATCTTTCCAAAACCATAACACATTTCTACTAAAAGCGGAATCTAGTGTACGATTACGACTGTATCGTGAGCCTGTGTTTATGACTCACTACTAAACAGCGATACAGAAACTCCAGAGGCAACTGTCTACTAAATTTGTATGAGAATCCGCAAATAATCAAAAGGTTACATGGAAGCTTAGCTTTAAACGAGACAACTCGTCCTTAATGTTAAACAAAGGCTAAGTATATTTTTGGAATAAACTGTTGATTTTTATAAGTGGAAATCCTTAAGGTTTGCTTCTACTATTTCCAACCCTATGTATGTTATCCTGTCAACTGTAAATAACACTTTGATAGCACACAATAAGCACAACCAACTATTCAGTTCTTTATGAATGAGTAATTATGGTTATTTTAATTAAGTGGTGTGTTGATTATAATTACGTTTGCTTTCAACATGTGAGTATTTGACGTTTTAGTTAATGTTCAGATATTAACCCATACGTGTACAGGTGTCAGGAAGATTTATTTTATAAGGTTTAACTAAAGCGTTTGGATTTTTGGTGAATCAATAAGGACCAATGCATGTTAGTCAGGATACTGTGACATTAAGCTATATTAACTGCCTTGCAGAAACATTCATCCATGTGCACATGAAACCAACAAGAAAGGGGTATTTGCTGGTAATGTTTAAGATAAGAATCATCGTTGTGTTTTAGGAACTGAAGATTGTTTGAATTCCTTTGACTGTAACAGTGTCTTGTGTTTCTTCTTCAACTACTTTGGAAATACTTGTACTTGTTCCTTATAATCCCATTTTCACGCCTTGACTTTCCTTTGACAGTTTATGTTTATGTAATATACATGCATCTCCATATGGGATAAAGCAAGACGCATGGACTTTAAAACGCGTCCAATGACACTGACAGCAAAATTATGTAAATCCATGTAGAGTTCATGGAGGTACTAATTATTCTTAAATTTCCACAAAGAGTTCCACTATGTAGCTGTCATCATTACAATTGAGAGATATCATAAACAGTTTGAATTGATGTAAAAGATAACTTCCTTGATCTGACTTAATGATCAGAGATGAGCCTGTATACCTGTAGTGTGTCGTACGTATGTCTAGTTACCGTAGGAAAGCCAAGGGAAATCAGATGGGCTATTTGTCACGCAATACAGGATAAATTCCCAGGTTTCAAAAGCACCAAAGCATTGACTTATATAACAATAATTATTTCAGTATGAATTTGGTTTCGTTTGACCAGAGAGGATTTTATGTCCTTTTAAGAGTACGATTAAATGCCTGGAATACACAATCATCTCAATGTATTATACATTATCACAATCAAGTCAAAAAGTGATATTCATCTTTAACATACGTCTAGTATGGCACTTGCTTTTAAAAGCATAAGTCAAGTCCTTATGCTCAGAGGTCATGGACGGACCGTGGGATATCCTTAAGGGAGGGCACATGGACCTTATTCTTTGGATGTTTGCTTTGTGTAAGAAAGGTTTTGGCCTCCAATGAACACACGCATGTAATTGTTCATTTAGTTTTGTTTTTGTTTGTTTGTTGTTTAACGCCACAATCAGCAATATTCCAGCTATATGGCAGCAGTCTGTATATAATAAAGTCTTGGCCAGACAGTCCAGTGATCAACAGCATGAGCATCGATCTAGGCAATTGGGATACAATGACTTCTGTCAACCAAGTCAGCGAATCTGACCACCCGATCCCGTCAGTGGACTGGTTCACTTAATGAAAACAAAAGCACCGCTTACTGTATGTTCTTATAACAAATACATAAAAGACTTGTACTTACTTCTCCGTTACAAAAGCAATACATGATCGAGACTAGGGCTCCCTGCAACCAGAGAACAAAAATGAGGTTAAGACCTGTGTCATTTGGGATGTCCTCCCAAGAAGATTTATTCAAAGAGGCATTTTAGCACAATACACTAGCTCATTCACCCACTCACGAACCATATTGCATCATGAAGTTAAAGAGTGAAGTTAAGTCTTTCTCAAAAGACTGATAAGAACACATATATTTTTGTGGTATAATAATGTGCCCATCCCCTTCACTCGTACATGTTCTACATTACTGTAACAAACTTAATGTGCAATTTCGGAAACTAACTTTGCATACGTATGTGAATGAAAATAGACTGTTTGTGGCACAAAACGTCAATTATGATTCAGTATTCAACACACCTGCAGTGACGTCAGTAGCGCAATGAAGTAATGGTAGAACTCGTAGAGTGGAGAGTCCTTGTCAGGGCGGACTGGGAATACCAGATACTGAAGGCCAAACAGTGGAACCAGGATCAACGTGGCCCGAGCCGCCTTTCTGGAAGAGGGACACATATTGTAACTACTACTACTACTGGTGATGATGATGGTGATGATGATGATGATGGTGGTGGTGGTGGTGATGATGGTGATACTGCTACGGTTACTCCTACTCTTACTGCTGCTGCTTCTGCTTCTGCTGGTGCTGGTGATGTTGAGGGTAGTAGGGATTATACTACTACTGTTACTTCTACTGTTGCTGCTGCTGCTCCTGCTACTGCACGCTCTTGCAATGCAATTACATATTATTTGTTCATACTAACTCACTCTGTGCACTGCGCTATTTCTCATCCACTCAATGCAACCAAAAACTTACTAAGCCCAATAATACACCCACTCACTCATTTAGTCACTCACACACCCACACGCCCACTCTATGCATTCAACGACTTACTCACTCTATACACTCACACACTCACTCTATACACTTGCCCACTCACTCAAAGCACTTACTTGCTTTGTGACGCTTCTGGAATTTGTCGTAGCTTTGTGACAAGCAAACGGATGATGTTGATCAGGATACAGATGTTGACCTGAATCGAGAAAAAGATATTGATGATGACATGAAAGTATCAAAAGGTACATACGTAGGGCCTTATTAGACACGGATTTTGACCTGTACTGGATTCAAAGATACAGAAGCAGACTTGATTCAGATCACAAGATACAGAAGTTGACATGAAGTGGATCAAACGTTACAGAGGTTGATAAAAACTAACTGTAAGTCACACTATCATGATCACCATATTAAGAGGTGAGGTGAGGTGAGGTGAGGTGAGGTGAGGTGAGGTGAGGTGAGGTGAGGTGAGGTGAGGTGAGGTGAGGTGAGGTGAGGTGAGGTGAGGTGAGGTGAGGTGAGGTGAGGTGAGGTGAAATTGGGTTTTACGTCGTGCTTGAGAATATTTCGCTCATATGACGACTTGCATATGCGTGTGTATGTGTATGTGCGGCTGCTTGTACTAGCCCAGACTTTTATTGGTTTTATAGTGCTAGCCCACTGAGATACCATACCGAAGTGAAGCATGAATACCCCACTCAGACTATATTATACTGACTCCGAGCCAACCAGTTCTTGTTGTACCCATTAATGCCGAGCGCCAGGCAGTGACCATCACGTACACCATATCAAGACAATAAAGGATCTCACAGCATTGACACAAACATTACAGGCAGTTTACTTCTGGTGTAAACACCACCTGCCGCCCCCACTAACACATCCATCCACAGTGTTTTTAATATGATGACTGCACTTGAAAATCATCTGAAAGTTTTGATGATTTTTTGTCTATCCTAAAACCTACACCCACAAGAATCAGGTTTATAAATTACAGGCGACTCCTTGTAGCTTTTCATTAGAAGAAACGTCTATACTGTATGACAACAAATCAAATGAAACGGTTTTCGCGTTATTAATATGACAGAAAGGACTTTATTACAGCAAAGTGTGAGTTTAAAACAAACAACTTGATGTTTGAAACTAATCTTCGACGTTTATCACTTTGGCTAAATCCACTTCGTGCTAACTACACTAGATCCAGAAAATGGATGAATCTGGCATTCCAGCCCACGTTTACAGAACATGCATTGGTCTGCCACCACCAAACCCCGTGCTTCACTACAATATGATGCTACGGCTCCTCCCACTTTCTGACACAACTGTTCTACTTACGAGCACTGAGAATATTACAGGACCGTAGAGAATCCACTGGTAAGAGTCGGGAAATACCCAGCAGCTGAAAGACAAAGACATGTTGTTACTGAATTACCTATTAAAATCAAGGAGGAAGCATCATACACGTACTATGTACCATAAACCATACAAGACACAGCTCACAAGCCATAGCATACAAAGCACAGAGCACAAGTCATGGGGTACAAGACACAGCTCACAAGCCATAGTGTACAGGGCACAGCTCACAAGTCATAGCGTACAAGACACAGCTCACACGCCATAGCGTACAAGGCATAGAACACAAGTCATGAGGTACAAGGCACAGAACACAAGTCATGGCGTGCAAGACTCAGAACACAAGTGATGGAGTTCATGACATAGAACACAAGTCATGGGGTACAAGACTCAGAACATATGTCTGGCATACAAGAGACAGAACACTAGCCATTGCGTACAAGACTACAAACACAAGCCATGGCGTACAAGACAGCAAACACAAGCCATGGCGTACAAGACTACAAACACAAGCCATGGCGTACAAGACTACAAACACAAGCCATGGCGTACAAGACTACAAACACAAGCCATGGCGTACAAGACAGCAAACACAAGCCATGGCGTACAAGACAGCAAACACAAGCCATGGCGTACAAGACACCAAACACAAGCCATGGCGTACAAGACAAAGAAGACACGTCATGACGTAGAAGAGGCAGGTCACAAGTCATTCCGTATAAAACACAGAACTCAAGTTATGGCGTACAAGACACAGAATACAAGTCACTCCACAGCGAACAAGTCATGACGTGCACATTACGTGTAGAGCAGAATAGGCAAAGAAACAAACTTCATTTTGAGAACATCAATTTCACTGAAAAAGTATTGGATCCTGTCATTCTTATGCAGAATAAATGCCAAGATAGCTGTTTTTGCTACGAAATAGCTACAAGTAGTAAAGTGTGTCTTACATTTATGACATTAAACGTAAGTTTGAGAGAAATCTCAAAGAACTGTTAATACTTAATCATCACAGTTTGCTAAAGAAGATTTATCAATCTGAAATAATGATGATCTTTTTCGTCCATTCAATATGACAAAGTGAAATCTGTCTGCATCTGCGGCGCTATGCTGATGGAAAATGCCCTCTGTGTGTCAGAGTTGTAATCACTGATGTTTCTTGAGGCACCAGCCATGATCAGAGATAGCCCGCCGTCTGTCTTTATAACCCTCAGTCTTGTAACGAGGATTAACCTTAACGAATAACCACTCCTTGTCCTTCTTTCCTAATGTTTCGGATGGCTCACTAGATGGCGCCATAAACCTTGCAGGGGATGTCTCAAAGTCTCAAATGTCAGATATCAATGTCATTTAAATAACGTCCCCACTTAGCATCTTTGTGATATTTAACAAGCGTGTTCAAGGAAGCACTTCGTGAATAGATTATATGTACAAATATGAAACTAGATTGTCAGAGAGTTGTGTCTTTTTACGTCGAGACTACGCCTGAACCGCCTGATTTGTACAGATCAAACAGATTTCGTAGGGCACCAATTGGCATCTACAATGATGCCCCTAAAATGATATTACAAAAGTCCAATTAACATTTTCTATATTTTACAACGTAGTGGTATTGTTAGAAATTGTCTATTTATTTCGTTAACTGACCATCTAATTCCTTGTTCGATTCTCTTGGTATGATACACACATGTGCACATATGTAAATTCGGTTAAGTGTTTAAAGACTTAAACGAATTTACCAAGCATAAACGTACATAAATAGAAGAAAACAAACCACAGAAAACAAGTAAACATGTAAAACAAGTTTAACAACTAAACAAGTAAAATGAATACACCAAGTAAAAGCAAGTAAACAAGGAAATATGCCAAGTATATAAGCAAAACTAATACACCAAGTAAACACAAGTAAGGTAAAAGAAAATATAAGTAAAAGAAGCTTACAAGTAAATCGGATATACGAAGTAAAACAAGTAAATTAGACATACCAGGTAAAACAAAAAAACAAGAAAAAGAATATATCAAGCAAAACAAATATTACAGGTAAAACAGTAAATCCATGCATGGTTTAAGTAAACCAACCTGTCATTATAATGTCCCCGAGTTGCCTTTACTGCAGTGTAGATTATGGTTAATAGAGCAGGTATACCTGAAATATAGAAACGATTGTAAATAACAATTAGACATTCATATATATTGACATCCAGGATGAGTGTGATCTTTTGTTCACTGTTTCGCCCATTGTTAGACATGGTAGATAGAATCTTCGTCGAAACAGTGAAACTAGACAAAAGAGGGCTGAAAAGCGGGTGTACTTGATTTTCTATGAATTTATGAAAAATGAATCTTGCACAATTTGCCTCTCTCTGTTGCCCCATTCCTCATAATCATCCAATTTGAGTCTGATCGATAACAACTAAAGAACATTTCATGTTCACCAATAACCCCTATCTCATCCGAGCATGATGTTTTGGATGGTTGGGTTTGGTTTTTATTTTTGTTTTTTTCACTCAACAATTTTCCCGCTATATGACGGCAGTCTGTAATTAATCAAATCTGGACCAGACAATCCAGCGATCAACAGCATCAGCATCACTCTTTGCAACTGGGATTCTATTAGATGTTTTCGAACCCCAGATCACAGAAGTCTGTGATGCAACCTGAACGCATGACATGGTGCTGATAAAGCAAACGTCATACTATCACAACCAAGGCACAGGCCATAGCTGGAACACTGATGAGTGAGGCGTTTAACAACAACCAAACAAACAATGCTGTGAACTTCTAATGTCAGCTTCGCCTGCCAACCACACTAAGCTATACACTGAAATACTGTTCAAAGTGGCGTCACATATAAGTCACGCACTTCTGTAACCGGTGAACCTACATTGTATTGCACACTTATCACGAACCTCAAGCTTAGATCTTCCCACAAAGGGTTGTTACTATACAGAAACTTCCAAAAGTCAAGCAAGCAGTTTTTAGAAAGCCTTGACCTAAACTGACTGTAATCGCTAGACCGTGGAGACAGCCCCATTAAACACCCATCCAGACAGAAAGCTATCCTCAAGTAACTGATGTTATTCCCAAATTGCTTCTGCGTATATCCTGCTAAAGGTCCGACTTTAGTCCACGTGGTTATCAGAGTAACACACGCTGGATATCAAAGCAATCTCGATTGAGGACACACTCATCTTGTCACTGACTCGCCCTTCAAGCAGTTCGATAGATGAGTCAGCCTTGGGAATGCTTCTTGCGGAAGGAAATCCAATCCAGGACGATGATCCATTCCATTGACATTGAAAAGGCTTACATTTACAAAAAGCATATTTATTGTTACCAGTGTTGTTCAGTGTGAAATATGTGTTACTCCTTTTCGAGGTACAACGAACCGTCTTAGCATTGTGACTTAAACCCATTCCGTCAATGCAGTCGCCGAAATACAGCATGGACCATAAAGCAAAACTTAGCATCCGACTCCATCATAACTATGTAGGCATGAATCACTATCAAATAGTGATGAAATCAGCTAGGAGCGACACCGGCCGCATCTAACACAGTAACATTCAAAGGCATGTCAATTGTTCAATCACATAGTGAAAAGACCAATGTTCAACATTTTCCGGTGCAGCTGTAGATGAGAACATAAAGAGCTTCACAAACTTTCTTGAACAACGTCAGTAAATGGTCGTTTTAAGAACAACAATCTCAAAACAAAAAGAATTACACAAATTATCAAACAAAAAATACAATGAGAAGAAGGATAAAACTGCTAATATAATTTGAAGAAACTAAAAATCATAAAAACTACTGAACTACACATTCAAGAAAAACATGAGAAGAGTTTACAAAAAAAATATACCACACTATACCACAAAATCATTTAGCTAAATATGTAATCAGAAATACTATTTGAAAAACACCCACCAACAAATTTATCCTGGAGATTGAACTGCTCAGCACATTTACAGTTTGAAGAAGAATACATTCATAAAATATTATTCAAAGTTCTCGAAAGTTCAATCGAACCGAAAAAAACAAGATAGATCAAATCACAAACATGATGAAGTCCTATTCCGAACCAATTTATAACATTACTTTTATCCAAACTGTTATATTAAAGGTACGCCCTGAGGAATGTTGGCGTACAGGAATAGTGTTAAATCTATACATGTAAAAACGAAACCCCCGCTCCTTCAAAATACATCCTTGGGGAAAACTATCTTGCTAATGCGTGATGGAAAAGTCCTTGAAAGTTCCCATTTGTTTTCTTGCTTACTCTGACATGTAATCACCGACCAGCAGAAGCATCAAGTGGTCAGTGACAAATCCTACACGTGTCTGACGTGATGCATGTGCTGAAACAAATACGATATCGATATCGATTAGTCTTCTAACCGCGTGCTTCAATAAGTCTCATCGACGTTCAATATTAGTATCCAATAAGCCTAATCTGAGACACCAATCAACCAGGCCTATTGTATGGCTTTTTGGAGTTTAAACCTCCCCAAAACGCAGGAAATGATTAACGATACTGGTACGTTGATCCTGGTGTGTTACGAACAAAACGTCAGTGGAATTCACTGGGCAATTAATTCTGGACATCTGTTGACGTTGTGCTAAGGGAATTGGTTTTATTTCCAGAATTGTATTTGATTTGAATTGAGTTTGAGGTTTTCGGTCAAGAGTGTCAGAATGCTGTCAAGAGTATCAGAATGGTGATATAATTTAGTTAAGCAAGAATGTTCTTATCTACAACGAAAATCCTAGACTTTAAGTCTTTTTACAACTATTGGCTGGACAGGGTTTACATCTAAGGTGACTTTATTTGAAGCTGCTTCATCTTGGTGTGGGAGGAGAGTACGTGCTGATGCAGGTCTCAGAATAGCTTGACCCAGAGTAAAGGTTTGGTGGTAGCAAACCTATAAACACAATGGGTTCTGACCGGGATTCCGATTCGACCTTAAGTGTCCAGTGTGCTCTTCAATCTTTCATAAACAATTATTTGCATGAAACAAATTAGCTGAATTAGTTTGTTTCAGACTGGTGAGGGGGGAAAGAGCGCAGTGATACAGTTCTCAAACATTTACTACTTAGGCTCAACCTTGAGGCGGGTGTAGTGCTAACAAACCAAGAAACACAATAGGTCTCGGATTTGACCACACGACCATAAGTGTCTACGTGCGCATCAATCCCTGGCAAACAAATGATTTCATAAACCAAATTAGCTGAACAGATATGAGTACAACAAGTCATGGTCCAGTACTTCGAGGGGGCATTTTCAGTAATGCAATAAGACATCATTAATTAGGTACAGACTTCTCCTGCCTCCAGACAAAACTGAAACCATCTGAATCCAGAAGCATTCAAGGAGTCAATTTCTCCAGCACCGTGAGCAAGAAACGTCGCTTAGATTTGCCGATAACTACATCAGTAGATTGACCTGAGAAAGAATCAGAAGTGATATCCATCAGCACAATAGAATGGGCATGCTTGCTTCGCAGAACGTTTAAGGCGGTGTCGCTCAATGGAGGAATTAGCGGGTGATCTCCAGGCTAAAACGGTTAACATTGTCTGATGAACTGGGCATCACCAATGATTGTGTGCCTCATTTAGCAAATGCATTGTGTGAATTACTTCTTTTTTATATGAAATCGTTTAGGGATGCACAGGGCGTTTGTGATGGAAGTTCGAGATGCGTCGTTAGGAAGATTGGGTATTTCCTTACTAGTTGACGATATGCAATGTTGTCTGAAGAACACATTTGACTTAACACTCATATCCATTTAGGATAACAGGGGATTAACCTTGGGGACATGTTAGGGATTACATGGACAATCAGTAGTGGAGAACAAAACATCACATTTTGCATTTTGTTCAGAAAGAACACCCACATTTGTATGAGCTATTTTTATTCAGATATATTTCAATAAATACTAGATTTTCATGAGACATATTGATTCCATGATTTAATCTGGAATTTATAAAATGGACGTCACGCTCTTCATCGCGATGTTATCGTGACCGCGATCTGGCCGCGACGTGAAACAGACCCAGATGCAATCTGATTGCAACAGAAGGTTTTTCTTGTCGCGAGCGCATCGGTATCTGATCGCGACAGGATCGAACGATCCTTGCGACGGGATACAGATAAAGAGGATGTTTCGAAGTGAAGTTATCCATATTGATGTGTCATATTCCAAATCTGTTTGAACCTTTTAGAGTGAGTGAGTTAAGGATTCCGCAGCAATATTCCATCAATAGGGGACACCAGATATGGACTTTACACATTGTATTCATGTGGGTATTCCAAACCAGGTCTTCGGCGAGGCGACCGTACGCTTTAAAGTGGCACTGATTCAGAGCTATTAATGTTTCCAGCCAACAGTCTAATTACGAAACCTAGCTGCAAACTGGTCAGCCCCTGCTCCCTCGACCGTGACGGACACGCGGACTGGGCTACTGTCCACCTTGGCAGAATTTCTTCAACCTTAACAGTGGGACATGAGGAAGGGTGGATGCCCATCAGATGCCGTTATTTGAAAATATCCCCGGTAGTTCTTGTCTGCTCGTGATAAGGTATCCCAGCAGTGTAGGCTTTTTCAGATTTTCTGATGCTTGGATGGTATAGTGACTGATCCAATTTCTGTGTTTTACCTCGATATCATGTAAACTAAACAACCCCACTTTTCCATTGCTAAAAGAATCTGAAATTTTACTTAGGCACATAGGTATATACAGTTTTTAACTAAGTACACAGCAAATGCTTATATGTATTTCTTATGCAACAATGACGTTATGCTCGTATCCTCGTAGTTGATTTTTGTTTGTTTGTTTCTTTTTTCCTCTTTTTTTTGGGGGTTTCTAGCAATCAAACTTGCATGCAATACAGTGATTACTACTCTTTTGCTGCAACCCTTTTTTGGTCGTAAACCTACACCTGTTATTTGTCATCATTCACTTCATGGTCAGTTAATGAATTTATAACAGGTATAATTATTGCTAACACCACTCAGATTACCCGACAAAGGTTACCATTTAGCATTTCTTGTGTCTGGAGTAAATATTCATCATAATAAATTGAGGTCTGATGTGGCAAATGTATTACATCTTATGTAATATGCGCATGGAAGTGAAGCAGGAAGTGCAAGAGGAATTATCAGCTGAGTTACAAAACAAACATCGATCAAATGATTAACTGATAACACGCTGATTGATTAATTGCTTTTATCCTGCACAGCGGATTTGTCAAAAGAAAGTGTTTATGTATGTAGATTTACTAATCTATAATGAATACACCCTGTCGTAAAGTGTCCATGTGAAAACAACATCCTTCCTTCAAAGGATTAACAACCAATACATTGATTGATTGCTCATTAATTGCTAACTAAATTACTGTTTTACAAAATGGCGGACATCATGCAAATAGTTGCCAGGTGTGCTATCTTGGGTGATAGATCACTTTTTCGCATATTAGATTGTTAAAAGACACATGACTGACATTCTTTGTCAGCTGCAGATGAATGGCATCTCATTCCTTTATGTGTATATTGATGGATACATTCCCGGAAAAAGGTAATATCCTGATATTGTTCCTATAACTTTAGTCTGTTTTAATTTTAATGTTTGCATTTTGTTTTTATTAATGTGTTATAGCATTCAACAGTATCAGGTTTTTTGCCGTGAAGTGTAATTAGACAGACAACATACACTAGGTCGCACTTAGGGCGTGTGTGTGAAATATGATTTATGTTGGCAGTCCATAAAATGTCTAGATATTACAGTCATGTTATAAATTCACTAAGTGTAAGCAGGTCGTGTGCATTTTATTGAGTGTCAAAATGCATACAAATATGATAATAAACTCTTTAGGGCTATACGACAAAGTATAAAGCCGTACATTGACCTCGTTATTTCAGTCCTAACATTTTTGTACCACTGGCAGATGGTTAAATTCAAAATGTTTTCATTTGTTATCAAATTAATGAAGATGGGAATATTATCGAGTAAAAAAGATCTCATCGTTGTTGATCAGTCTATACTCATAGTATCAATTGTGCATGAGGATGGCGCAGCAGAGGTAACGAACCAGTCATGAATTCTAGGATATCATCCGGGTACTCACTGTAAAAAAACAACAACAAAAGCAACAACCATTCCACGGAAATTGCTCTGGATCAGTGCCCCATTAAACTCTAGGATACCCCAGCGCCCGATTATTTTAGCAGTTTACGAAAGTCCTACGCACAACGTGTGATTAAAACCAGTTCGACAAACACCCACAACACCGTGTGGGACAGTTTTCGGTGAACGGAGCAATTGTTTACATTCCATATATGGCAAGTGTTTTGTTTGAAAGCCGTTCGACTCGAAGTTTCAATTATCGATTTCGAAGTCGTAAGTGATAATTAAGGTGTTTTTATTGCATCAATAGGAAGCTAAGGTGAGTATATATCCCCCCATTATATATAATATAGGTCAAATAGTGTCAAAAATGTGTGACATTGTGCCTTTAATGGTTTTCTAAAATATTTCAGTACAGTTAAAGAAATGGGAAATCTGTTTACGGCTGCACTTTTAAAATGCCACTGATCCAAATTATTCGTTTCAGAATAACAATATCGTCATTATAGTCTATGGTCAGGTTAAACGAGATGAGATAATATTTCTTATTAATAATCATAATCGCAGTTCTCAATATTACCAACACAGGTAGAAATGATTGAGTGCATTTGAGCTGATCTTAAATCCATTTGGTCATCCATTTGTTGATAATACTGCAATATGACGTCATTCATATGACGTCACGATATTGAATAACATTGCAGTAGTACCTCATTAATTAGTTCAGATCAAATACAGATTCTTCAAGGCTCTAGACACACGTTTCGACATCTGAATCCAAACACATTTGAGGAGTCAACTTCTCCAGTAAGATGAGCAAGAGTTGTCGTTAAGACTTGTCGATATCTACAGCATCAGACTAATCTCGGAAGGTAATAGTCATCAGTTATCTGACCAAACAACAGGATGACGTCAGTGTCTCAGCAAGGATGTCATTTAAAATGCATCTCTCCATTTTTATCCTTAAAATGATCACAAGGGGACACCGGTGACCGATTTGTTTCAGGCGCTACAGAAAGTTATAGTGCAACACGAAAGTCACTTTAAGTAAGTTTCTTATGTGGTTAGCAAGTATCAGTGACAAGATAATTATATAATCACGGCAATTATAAAGATAATCGATAATCGCAAAGAAACTATTTGACTCATATAACATTTGACTGGTTTGCCACGATTCTCGGCAATAATGGCGTACTTTACAGCTACGAGTCCTCTTGTTGGTCACGGAAAGAGGCGAGTAGTTACGAATGATCTTTGATCGTGGGTTGGAATTTCCGTTTTGCACCAGTTATGTTTCTAGGTGCATCAGCATTAGAACTGTGCTTCTGGGTTTCTGTAAAGCCGTTAAAGTCGGAGACCTTCAGCACTTTGGGATTTTCACTGAAATTAAGCTTACTAGCCACGGTATACTTGGAATAAAGCTCAAGGCCTTACAATAAGCTGTCCCTTAACAAAGGCCTAGAACCTTTATCATTTCTTCACTGGGGACAGAGCAGTAACCTAGTGAAATAAGGTGTCCCACGCAGTATACTTAACAAAGGCTCAGAAACTTTATCTTTTCTTCACTGGGGGAAGAGCAGTAACTTACAGAAATAAGCTGTCCCACGCAGTATACTTAACAAAGACTCAGAACCTTTTCCAATGCGGTGCTTATCTCAAAGCTAATCGCATCTAATGTATAGGATAACATCAGGTCAACATGCAATAAATAATCTACGTGTGACAGTGGAGAGCAGATCGGGATTTTAATTAATTAAATGGTATTCTGGAACGGTAATGCTCTCTCTGACACACATTATATGGTCGTTAATACCAACTAATTAACTACACTTAGCGCTTTCATTCTTATGACAACTATCTGATATGATGATTATTGTACTGTACAAAGGCTCAGGTTTTAGTCCCCTTTTAACAAACAATCATTAAAATAAATACCCATTTGACCCAGATATCCGCTGTAATGATAATGATCATATTAATTATTATAATTATAATGTGATAATAATATCTTAATCAATTTATTGGCGATTTGTTGGAGATGTAACTACACAAGAAGAAACCCTGACATCTCTGAATTGAAGACAGACATGCAATAAACATGGCCTTCAACATGTGCTTCAACAAGTTTTACATAAATATTCCACGCAAGATCATATCAGTCAAGATGAAAGGAGCCATATTCGAGCAATGACCCTTTCAATAAATCAAGTCACACCACGGGGCAAAACATCCTTACCAATCTCTCATAAGACCCTATGCCCAGTGTTCCATGAATAACGCTTCCCAGAGGCAAATAGGAACAGGTTTATTCCAACACCACACAATAGAAAGTGCATTTAGGATCCACTCGACAAATGAATCACCTTTCACATACTAAAATACTTTGTGAGGAACAATTTTACAAATCTACCATGTTTAAAAAAGAAATGGGGAAATGTATTTGGGAAGCAATTAACAAAATTACCATATCAGCAGAGACTCGAGAAAAACGTATGTTCGAGACGACCGAATTGTCGAACCGTGTTTTTCTTCCATAGCTGATATATATTCCAAACTCCTGGTGTAATTGTTGCACCATATCAACGTCATTATAGTGGGCAACGTTCGTAGACTCCCGATGGTATCTGCTTACGAGCTGTGGACATTGTTATGTATCATGATAGACGGCTACGAGCATCAGAACACGGATCATATTCATCATTTTAGCATCAGTCAAAGATGCAATCTACAGGATGGCGCCTGGTATTGATTCCTGTCGTATACTTCATGGACAGTCCTACATCAGGTCTGATATAAACATGAGCGTATAAAGGCAAGCATCAAGTAAACAATGAATAAATCAAGGCTGTTTATATTTGTATCGAAAGTTTGATGAAAACTTGTTTTGATGACCAACACAATCGGCGCCTGAGATGATTAAAACAAGCCATCATAAATCATAAAAGTCAAATTGCAATTCGTGTTTTTTACGCAAAACCTGCTTCATCAATAATATTACTGGGACGATTAATGTTCATGATTTGTCCTGAAAATATCCAACGCCAACATTTTCAAACGTAGATTACAAATTTGATAGATCACTAAAATAATTCGTATTCTCGAGAAGGACCTTTCAGAGAGTTATGGAGCCGTGGGGTCGGATGTAGACACATCCACAAACAAATGACAACAATGTTACGAGTGACGGATATAATCATCTAGGTTTCCTGGGGACCTCGAGATGTTATGGCATTTCTTTAGTGACCAGCAAGGGTCATAGTTCGTCCCTAGCAAACGCTGTCGAGCTCTGCAGGCTGGGGACCGTATTGAATGGCTTTAATCAACCGTTCAATGCTTTCTTAGATCGTATGGGAAATATTTGGCACTTAGGAACAATGTGAAGGATTCTGTGATTTATGACCCCAATCAGTAGCTCTTGTCAACATGGAGATCGACTGTGCTGATCGCACAGACATATTATATGATATCGGTCGATAGGGTGGTAGCATGGGATTAAAATATTTCGAAGCTGATGTCAAACCGATTTCATCAACGATGGATGACGTAAAGATTCCCTTGGACTTAGGGGTGAGTGAGTGAGTGTGGTTTTACAACGCAATTATCAATATTCCAGCAATATCACGGCAGATGACTCCAGAAATGGGCTGTATGAAATGAAATTGTATCCATGTGGGGAATCGAACATCTGCGTCACGAGCTAACGCTGTAACCACTAGGCTACTAGGACGTGGCAAAACAGTGGTCAGAATTACATGAACAGATCACTGAAATTCAGTGAAGACACCAGGTGCCTGCGAACGAATAAACATGAACCTCTCTTCGGGTAGCATCCGACACTCTCAAACTTTGCGTGAGAAAGAATTGTTGTTGTTGCTGGCAAATGTTCCATAAATGCCTTAAAAGATATTGACATGTGTAATGCGTGTATTAAATCTTCATTTTATTACGATAAAAAATAGTTCGCTATCGTCCGTGTGTTTTGAGACTGAATCTCCTACACGTGTCACACCCTGGAAGATCTGGGAAAGAATCTTACTCTTTAGCAACCTATGCTTGTCGTAAGAGGTGACTAACGTGACAGGTGGTCAAGTTCGTTAACGTTGATGCAAGTCATTGTATCCTGAATACGTTGATCGGTGCTCATGATATCAATCACTGGATTGTCTGGTCCAGAATATTCACAGACCGCCGTCATATAGCGGTGTGAAGCAACAAGCAACGAAACAAACCAAAACACGTATCACAAACATGCAATTCTAAGCAGGCTCCAAACAAAGTATGATCGTGAGTATTTCTAAGTAGATATCTATAGTACAGTATTTTATTTGTGTTCTCGGAAATGTCAAAATCGGATTCGCGTCGATGGAAGAGAAGAACCGTAAGAATTACGACCACTCCCGTCGGCCCGTTGTTTTATAAACAAATATTGATCATACGAAACTATACAAAGCAAAGTCGTACGAATCCAATTACCGTAGGCATGACATTGTGTTTAAGAACAACTATCAAATAGTGATGCAGCCAGTTGTGAGCGAATTGTGCCTCGCCGGCGCACCCATCCTAAACATATGCCCATTTGACTTATCGATATGATGTCGGACACAAGTCCCTATTTTGACTTGTACCTGCAGTAGGCGTCTTTTTTTAATGAACGGCTGACTTGCCTTTCCATGCTTTTAGGGGTTTTTTTTGTTTTTTTTCTGACGGATGTCAGCGGCGAACACCAGGGATGTTTGCTCAGTGGAATGGATTTATAGAATTTAAGCCCTGACTAAATCAGGAATATATGCATACTTCATCACATTATGAGCTGTACATTACTCAAAAGAGATTAAGGACCATCCGAATCCAGATATAACTAAAGTTAATCTGTCATCCCAAGATCTGTTCTACCCTGCTGAACTCTAATAATAGAACTGTGACCATTCTCAGAAACCGTTCATAATTTATGGCTAGGAGAGGGGGGGCGGATGATTATGGAGAAACATGTACTATGTGAATGACACCCCCCTAAAATGTATGTACAAAGTAACCCCCCTTTCTAAGCATATTTAAAAAATATTTTCATGTACAAAGCTGCTGACACCTAACCCCCTAGTACATGTGTACATAATCGATGACCCCCCTTCCTCCCCAGAAGAAATAACGGGTATCTGCTCATTTTATGATTGGTTATCGCGAACATGAGTTTCGCCAAAGTGGTAAATAAAGTCGAAACACTGTATCACTTTGGGCTCCTGATCCCATGAAACCGTAATAATTTTCCAAGCCACGTTTAACCCAAGCTATTCAAATCTGAAAATATTCGTTTTCACACAAATGAAAAGAATTGAATTTCAACGATCCTTTATTACTTATGCTTTCTTTTTGTGGAAATATGTCTTTTCGTCCAGTGTGAATTCGGGGCGTTAACATAACAAAGCCAATATATTCATGTAGTTATATCGAGGTAAGTATGTCAGTTCACTAATCTCAGAGATGGGTTTCTTTAATCTCTAGAACGCATATGTTTGATGTACACTCTCTTTGTACCCTGAAAGCCCATTGTGACGTTCTCGTCTCTTTCTGAAAGCAACAACTTCCCGCTGATTCTACATCAATTGGCCTCTCCCTCACTTTGCTTACCAACTGTTAACGTGTTTGTAGTTTGGATAATTATGGTAATGCATCCACTGAATGAGAATATTTTTTTCTTTGAGGAGCTTACAAAAATGTAAGTAAATCCTCCAAAAGGCCTTTTAGATGCTGCAGCATCAATGAAGATTGAGACAAAACATCAAGTTTGATAAAATCACTAGCATCTGTAAGGAAACATCGCATAGAAAGAATACATAAACAGTCCCCGACTTCATTAACTCACAAGGTCACTCAAAAATGCCACCTATTAAGCTGTCTTTTAAGTCTCATTTTTCATTTTTCTCATAGCATTTATCAAAGTGTTTATGGTCTGTTTTACATTTCTGTTACAGTTTCATGGCCTTGTGTGAAGAGAAAGGCTCGCGATGGCCTTGTGTGAGGAGAAACGTTCGTGATGGCCTTGTGTGAAGAGAAAGGCTCGCGATGGCCTTGTGTGAGGAAAATGGCTCAGTGGTGGCCTTGTGTGAGGAAAAAGGCTTAGTGATTGCCTTGTGGGAGGCGAATGGCTCAATGATGGCCTTGTGTGAGGAAAAATGCTCCGTGATGGCCTTGTGGGAGGCGAATGGCTCAATGATGGCCTTGTGTGAGGAGAAGGCTCAGTGATGGCCTTGTGGGAGGCGAATGGCTCAGTGATGGCCTTGTGTGAGGAAAAAGGCTCAGTGATGGCCTTGTGGGAGGCGAATGGCTCAGTGATGGCCTTGTGTGAGGAGAAGGCTCAGTGATGGCCTCTCAAGGGGCGTGTGGGTCGGCGATAAGCTTGAAAGGGGCGTACGACATAGTGGTGCCCTTGCAAGGGGCGTATGGCTCAGTGATGGCCTTTCAAGGGGCGTATGGCTATTTAGTGTTCTAAATGAGTCGGGGCATAATTTGCAGTCTTGAAGTCTTGTTCCAGACAAAAAGGCAAAAATGTTTTCCTTCGGTTCTAAAACAAATACACGAGGGTAGAACATGTTAGGTCTGTCTAATGTGCTATGAAATAAGCGTGCCAAGTTAGCTCAAATGAATGCCCCTAATTACATTCAGTTTGGTTAACAGAGGCAGACACTAATTTCAACCAATCAAGCATTCGTCTCATCTAAAATTAAATAAGACTCTACCTTGGCCATGCGTCACAGCATATGCTAAATCACCACCGTCTTCGTACCAGCCCTAAGTGCATACAGATATGGTTATTTTAGAAGTATTTTTGTTACAATATTGCTAACTGCTGCAGTAAAAACAGTACGTTCTCACTAATTCATTCCAGTGCTCGAAATGGTAACAGGCCCAGGGATATTAATGGAACGCAATGAGAATAAATTTCCCTCGATATAGTAAGATGACGTGCGACACGTCCATACGTTTCCACAACATGGATTCTGAAAGATGATGCATAACACAGCTTCACAGAGGTTGACAGTCGACTAATTCTTCAAACGGATTGACGAGTATTCGATATGGATCTGGAATATATTACTATCGGAAATCACTCTAACACACGCCACACATCTTCTGAATATTTGTAAGAGTTGATATACACTGATGAGTCGAACTATATCGGAATAAAGCTACCTTTAATCTTCGGAAATTTATGACAGGGTTGAGGAATATGTGAATAGACAACATTTTGTCTGAAAGCATTTTGGTCAGATAGGCGACATATTTCGTTCCGTTTTACAAGATCAAAGAGCATATTACATGCCATCTCATGGAATTGTTGTAAAGGGTGCATACGAATGCAAACAAAGGCACGTTGTATGAGTATATACAATCACTTAAACCTTCACAATCTGTCGAGAAGACACAGGCTGATTACTATGCGGATATCAGGAGCAATTATATCGGAGGGCCAGGGAATTTGTGAGGGGATGGTCCGTTTAATCAATAGTCTGTAAAATGGCTACTATTGACAGTGGACTTTATGATTTAGCAGCCTGTGAAGATCCGGGTCAGAATTGGTCTTCAGCAATCCATGTCAGTAGTAAGAGGCGACTAACGGAATAGGGTTGTCAGCCCCGCTCACTTGTCTGGTACAAGTCATCTTATTCCAGTTGAGTAGGCCGATGAACATGATGTGAGTCACTGGATCTTCTGGTCCAGACACGTTTATTTACAGACAGCCGATATAGTACTGGAATATTGCTGGTTGCAGTGTTAACAAGCAAGCAAACATAAAAATTATCAAAACTGACAGAAGTGAATTGTTCACGACCAAACACAAGCCAAACCAGGCAAGGGACCGCAACCTACAGATGGACCCAGTTGGAAAACACTAGAGCAACACTAAACTCGATTATCCGACGAAACCGATGTCATCGGCTGTAAAAGAACTCGAGAAAACAATAATAAGAAATGCTACCACTTTTTAAAAAAACCTATCCGTCCAGAGAAATACAGAAAATGTGAACAAAGATAAATTCGGTAACAAATTATAGGGTTAGTTTCTTTACCCCATTGGTTTGTGTTTTTATTTATCACTGAAACCAGTGAAAACAACTTCGTTGAGCAAAGGGATTGTAACATTTTTTACTCATTTCTTACATTTGATGTAGACGGAACAATGTAATGATAAAACGTCATCATGTAAAAACACGTTAAAAAAGCCGAAACATTTATCGATGAACGGGAACTAGGACATCGACCTCCAACTCGACTGTTCAATAAAAAACACGTTAATTGTGGGCGGTATGGTGATGTGAACATCTGATCAATTTCAGTACATCCGATCGGAATCTCTAAGACATGTCGTCGATAGAAGTGAATAAATCACACTGCTAAACCCTCCGAGTAGTCAGACTGGCTTTCCAAATGTACAGCCTTGGTTTGCTAATTGGTTTGCTTCTTTGTTGTTTAAGGTCACACTAAGAAATCGTTCATCTATGTGACGGCGGTCTGTAAATAATCGAGTCTGAACCAGACATTGCAGTGATGGACATCATAAGCAATTGGGATACGATGACATCTGTCAACCAAGTCAGCGAGCCTGACCACCCGATCCCGCTAGTCACCTCTTACGACAAGATTGGGTTGCTGAAGATCAATTCTAACCCGGATCGTCACGACCGTGTCTGTTGCCTGTCATATATGGTACCTGAATGTTGTGCTCTGTGTGTGTTGAGTATTTTTTTTTACCACCTTCAAAATCGCACGTTCCATTGTTTTCAGTTGTTGCTGTCCATTTAAGCAGCTTCAACGGATCATTGTGACGGGACCACATTGTTTCTTTCACTGTTATCATGTTGTCGGCCTCCCAGGCCTACTGTTGCTATGTGTTTAAGTATGGCACGCTGCTGTTGATAACTGGATTGTCTGGTCCAGACATGATTATGTACAGACCGCCGCAATATAACTTGAATATTGCTGACCGTTGTGTTAAACAACAAACAACCAAGTAAATAAAACATACGTAGGTGATCAACTAATATTAACCTTGAGTATAAATGGGGCGGTGGGGTAGCCAAGTGGGTAAAGCGTTGGCTCGTCACGCCGAAGACCCGGGTTCGATTCCCCACATGGGTACAATGTGTGAAGCCCATTTCTGGTGTCCCCCGCCATGATGTTGCTGGAATATTGCTAAAAGCGGCGTAAAACCAAACTCGCTCGCTTGAGTATAAATGTCCTGCTATATGACAATGAGTGAGTGAGTATGGTTTTACGCCGCATTGAGCAATATCCTTCGGTGTGACGAGCGAACGCTTTTACCAATAGACTACCCCAACGTCCCTAAATGATAATGAAGGCATACATTGTATGTATGGACCGATGACGGAAATATAAGATAGTGACCTAAATATTTATAATGATCAATATTTATTTTAAATTACCAAATTTAATAAGTACGGTGTCAAGATTATGATTGAACGTGTGTAGGACAAAATAACGAGCAAAAAGTGAAACGGAACCCAAACCAAGGCATGTACAGAACTGCTATATTTCAGCGTGATGGAATGACCGCCTCTTCTACGTATTGATCATAAGAATTCAATTACAGAATGATGGACGTCTTCGGAGAAAATACGTGTATATCGACGTAAAAAACTCTACCCCTCACTGATCAGTGTTAAAAGACATCCCCACACAATGCATTACCCAGAAAAGTTTTTTTCAAAGGTTTGCAAATGTCAGCGCGAGTAATCATAGGGCCAAGGAAGACGGAATCACCTTTAGTGCAAGTGCAATGCATCTAAATCCGCCATTTTGGATATTGCCATTACTCTCGACCTCTCTTAAGCCTCAAATAATCTGTGTCATGCTACTTATAAAGTTAGTTCAAAAGGGCGCAACATGGATCAAAGTTGGTACTTTAATCCTAATTACTGTGAAGTTAATAGCGTTCGTTCGAGATGCTATGATGTGGATTTACTGTCGTGAATAACACGAGGGTCATTAAGTTCATGGTTGGAGGCTATTCGGCTTGTAATGTTGAGAAATTCGATCTCCATCTACCTATGGTACAGCCATTTACGTCGCATACGTAGCTATTAAAGGTATATTGATTTAATTTCCAAGTCGATCGAATCGGAGGTATAGGAGTTCTAATCCGATGCTTCTCGCGACTTGATTAATCTAGAACACACATCTATTTTGTATTAAATTGAAATGTAAGCTTGCCTTCAATTCCGCTTGAAGCGAACAGTTTAGCTCTCTTATATTCGAAAATATTTACATTTAAGGTTGAATAAATAGTTTGCACCAGATGTAACATCGCATATCATAAGGAGGAATTTGGCCATTCTATCACACCATTGCATGTTGTTGAGTTAAGAGGCCTTTGTGATACCTTGGTAAAGCAAAAGAGGTTTTCCAGAATGAAACTAGGTGTGGTGGGATGCGACGTATGGCTCTGTTGGTGCGACTTGCTGATAGTGTAGCATCCTACTGGGGCGTTCATTACATCAATCACTGGTTTGTGAGGTCTTACTCTGAGTAATAATATGATGGAATATATTGCTGAACAATTGAACCGCAAAGTGTCGCACGGTTCCAAAATCAAACTGGGTGTGGTGCGATGCGACGTATATCTTTGTTGGCGAGACTTGCAGATAGTGAAGCATCCTACTCCTGCGTTCCTCATATCAATCACTCTTCCATATCCCTTCCAAAAGTTCTATAAAGATTGATTCCAGTGAAAATACAGCACCTCTACTGCAGTGTATTTTAATTTTATGTTGCGCCATGAGCAGGCACCAAGTGCCTTGGGTTTTGGCGCATAACAAATCAACTGTATTATTATTAATAATATTATTAATCACTGATTTGTCAGGTCCTGCCCTGGCATAAAATAGCTGGAATATATTGCTGAACAATTAAACCTTAAAATGGAGCACGGTTGCTCTATGGCGGCCATCTGAATTATCAGTCTCCATTTTCTGCCGAGACACATTCCTCAGGCCGAAAAGGGAAATATAGTGAAGGAAATGGATCACTGAAAATTAGTGATGACGAGGTGTTCACGAAATGAGTAACCAACCACCATTCAAACAGTATGCATAAAGGGGGTTGTGTTCGTTTCCTAAGCGAAGGTCGCGGGTTCGATCCACGGCCGCGCACACCAAAAGACGTTAAAATATGGTACTTGCTGGTCCCCGCCTGGCGCTCAGTGTGTGTGAGTGGGGTATTCATGCTTAACTGTGGCATGGTATCTCAGTGAGCTAGCACTATAAGTCTGGGCTAGTACAAGCAGCCGCACATGCCCATACACTTGATACACACGCATGCACGTCATCAAATGAGCGACGTTAAACCACATTTCACCTCCCCTCCCCAGCCCGATCTGCTTTTACCTGCAATCCGACGGAGGCCTGTAAACAATGTTAGCTTAACCAGACAATCACGTGATGACCAGGCAATCCAGTGAAATGGAATTTTTGTTTACAAAGATCGTGATGTACTGGGATGGTCAACTTCTCGGCCATCTGCTAAATACAGAACACCATCAGGAAGCTGACCACTCAAAGTATTGTCAACGGCCGGAATCCCAAAGCTATATCCGTCATTAGTCCTATGGTTCTATTTCAATGATGATTTTATACGGAACTATTAAGTGCCTTACCCCATCCGATAATGAGAATGACGACCATCAGAGCTTTTCCGGTCCTGAAGGCTTGCACCATTATAGTGTGGAGGTACAGTCCTTCACAGAACATCCAGGCAAAGTTGGACACGGTACAGTACTGAGCAGTGACATGTAACACTTTACACCAAGCCTGCAACATAGAATTAATATGTGATTAAATGACCACCATGTTAAGCGATAAATATATTTTGAAGTGCATCAGACTCGTTAGTTTCTTGTGACAGACGGTCAAGATGGGAAAGCAACATTAACTGGGTGCGCCTAGTGGCTGCACGAGTTATATACTCCCCAGGGAGTTGAGATTGAAAATACGATGTAGATGGGATGGACTAAAGCACAATATACATATATATATTATTTATGTATATTGTGCTTTAGTCCAAATACATGCTCAAACGCTTTGTTTTTTCCCTCGAGCACTGGATGTCAATCTCAACGGTACATCGTATTTTCAATCTCAACTCCCTGGGGACCATACAACTCGTGCGGCCACTAGGCGCACCCAGGTAATGTTGCTTTCCCATCTTTACTAGGAACCTTGGACACATAGTCACAGAACTTTGTCCAAGTTGTACGGCACGTTGCTGTACCCGCAACTAGGTGTTTGCACGCATTCATGTGGCCACCATCTGGTCATTTACCTACGGATTCGTGGGTTCTTTTAAGTGCACAGGGTTGTGTACTGTACACTAGGGGTTGTGTACTGTACACTAGGGGTTGTGTACTGTACACTAGGGGTTGTGTACTGTACACTGCGGGTTGTGTACTGTATACTAGGGGTTGTGTACTGTACACTAGGGGTTGTGTTCTGTACACTACGTGTTGTGTACTGTACACTAGGGGTTGTGTACTGTACACTAGGGGTTGTGTACTGTACACTAGAGTTTGCACATAAAGTTGACTCCAAGACTGACTGACAGGTAGGCTCGATCTCGGCACCACCAACCTCGCTGGATCACTAGCCTGGCGCCTTAGACAGCTCGCTCACCACGCTCCCCGTTTGTTTTTACTTTGTTGACACCTACGAATATGATGCTACTGTAACAGGGCGAATATAGGATTCAAACCCATGAGTTACCAATCCTGACACAACTAAGGTACGCAACTTTGCACAGCATATTCCTGCTCTTTGGACGATTGGAATGGATAACAAATCGGATATATAGAGAATACTAAACGATCTTCCGTGTAATACCACATTTCCTTTGGTCATGTGACCGAGTGTAAATAGTTCCGGCAGTACGTGATGTTATTATGATTTCTTCAAAGGGTGAGTAATAGATGTTTTTAAACAAAACGCAAACATTCATAACTAGCAAAGTTTGTTTAAGATGGAACATTATCGCTCTTTGATAGTGTTCAATAAAAACCAGAAAATACCCATTCAAATAACTCAAATTAATGCATTTATGATCCATCGTGCCTAGAGGACGAGCTGTCACTGCCTCAAGCCAGAAATGCAAAGCAGCATCGTAATTGGCGTTCCAGAATGTGTCCAGGAAATCATTGAGCTCCTAGAAACATTAATTGGAATAAGAGTGAACAATATTCCACAGAAATTATGTAGATATTCGCGAACACCTGGTGTCATCACTGATAGACATAATTTAGAAGGAGTCGGAAGCGGAATGTGTCCAGTCAAGGAATAATGATCCATTTAGGTTATATTACAGCAAATCATATTCTGTAGTTTAAGAAACACTTTTCGTAGCCTTTCATAAACTTCAGTCCAGGCAGAATCATCTGACAGCTGAAAATTTGATAATTTTGTAAAACATGTTTCGGGTTTTTTAATGTACATTCATCCAGTAATTACAACTGACAACATTTTTCAATATTTAGTGCTGTCCTTTTTAACACAATGACTTGTGCTGAATGGGTGAAGAGATTTTTCGAGTTGGAGACGTTTGGTGCGGAACTGGGGCTGGTGTGTTCAACATCCTGTACTCGGAAATGGAATTGGTTAACCTAGCCATATTTTGTGGCTTTAAGGCCATACTGCGTATATATATTCATCTAATGGCTGATAACGACAAACGTTACAATGGAATTATGTGGGAAAACCTTTGGTTTCGTGTAACCTAATGCATCACACAAATTGTACAAACTTTGTAGTCATCTGGAAGTGGAATAATATTTACTCACAACGGAACTACTGACAACGCCTGTGTCATTTTCTTCCGTAATACCATAAGGTGGTATAATATTTAAGTAAGATGTAAGCTTTACAAGGGGAATGCAGAAGAAAATTAATGGAGCTACATCGTCCTGCGGGGGAACTAAAGGATTTGAAGGATTTATGTTAGCAACCGAATAGTTTCAGGATATTGCTTGTGGAGATCTGCGGCACATATTTTCAGAACATCCGTTTAACATACATATTTCAAATTTTTCCACGTCTCTTTTGTGACAAAAAAATGTTGATAAAAACTTATCAAATAGTGACTTACTATCTCTAATGTCCCAGAGAGATGTTTTTTGTCATTTTTGAATGGTATGTTGGAATGGTATGTAAGCATGTAATGGTATGTAGCGCCCAATCGATCCCATGTATCGCTGTAAAGTGAGTGAATAAGTTTAGTTTTACGCCGCACTCAGCAATATTCCAGCTATATGGCGGCGGTCTGTGAATAATCGAGTCTGGACAAGACAATCCAGTGATCAACAGCATGAGCATCGATCTACGCAACTGAGAACCGATGACAGGTGTCAACCAAGTCAGCGTGCCTGACCACCCGATCCCGTTAGTCGTCACTTACGTCAAGCATGGGTTACTTAAGATCAGTATTCTAACCTGGATCTTCACGGGTATCGCTGTAAAGACTTACCGGGTTTTCCACAAGCACAGTTCCGTCCAGGGTGACCAGGGTGTAGTACAAGATCCACGCTATCCCCGTCAACAGGTAAGAGATGAACATGTTCTTGTGGATGGTAATGCGTTCACATCTCAGCTGTCTGGAAGAAAGAGTGAATGAGTTTAGTTTTATGCAGCTTTTAGCAATTGTCACAGCGTGGTATACCAGCAATCTGCTTCACACATTGTATCCATATGGGGGAATCGAGCCTTGGTCTTTGGCGTGATCAGCAAACGCTTTCAAAAGTAACCTACCCAAAAGCCCATCTGGAATTAGCACGCCTTTATACAGTGACCATCGGTCAGTCTCCCGTGCCCCAAACCAATAAAACATCTTCGACAACTTTCCATTTCCATTTCTGAGGTGAAGTTTAGACAGGAGTGTTAGCGAATGAGTGAGTGTGGTATTACACCGTTTAAACAGTATTCCAACGATATGACCAGATATGAACTGCGAGGAGTGCTCAAGCGGAGATTCGAACCCTGGGCTCCGGCGTGACAAGCGAAAGCTTCATCCACTAATCTACCTCACGCCCTTCGTGAAGATCCGGGTTAGAATTGATCTTCCGTAACCCATGCTTGTCGTAACAGGCGACTAACGGGATCGGGTGGTCAGGCTCGCTGACTTGGTTGACACATCGTTGTCATCATTTGCCATTTGCTTAGTTCGATTCTTATGGTGTCAATCACTGGATTGGTTGGTCCAGACTCTATTATCAATATATACTGGACAAAATAAGTTAGGGATATTGGTACTTTTTTATTGATATTTTATCAGTGTGACAATGAATAAATAGATAATTATTCATAATTTCCAAAATTGCATATATCCCTAAATGTTTTTGTCCAGTATAGTTGGAATATTGGTGAGTGCAGCATTAAACAACAAATATGCGCCTTTGATGAACCCCCTTAACCTTTCCATTGTCGTGCTTTTATCGAGGATACTTACAGAAGACCCGAAGGGAAATAGAATCATGTTCTGGAGATTTTTCAATCGGACATAACATAAATATTTTCGAGGTCAGCGGTGACCTCATCGGACTTGCTCCAGTGTTACATTTACGTTTGAAAGAAAGATATTGAAATAACAGTTGCTACATGTGGGTGTGTAGACCAGAAGATTTATATAGACCTTCATTTGCCGCTAACCAGACGAGCAGGAAAAGCGTAATATGTCACGTTGCCAACGTTGACGGATCAAAATGAAGTCGATTGGTCCCTAAAGTGTAGTTCTTTGCAGTCGTAGGCCTTAATCTTGACAGTAACAAACAGCTATATAGATTACATCGAAACTCAAGCTGGGAACGCTAGGGGAATGTGTTGAGACAATGTCAGCGTGACACGCATTTCACGCATTGTGAAACTGATTAGAGTTATATATCAGACTAGCGTTTAACAATATGCGTCATAAAGGGAAATCGATTTTGTATTATATGAAAAGAAGCACCATATCAAGTAGATCTATTCACGAACTGTATTTCTATCGGAGATTTTTCTGCATATAGGATACCCTAGGGGGCAATGTTGTTTTGGTGGGCCAACAATAATGATATAAAAGGCTACGTGAGAGTGTGAAGGGCAACTTCAGATCTACAGAAACAAAACATACGTTCGTTATTAGCAAAGGGAGTGATTTTAGTTTTACGCTGCTTTTAGCAATATTCCAGCAATATCACGGCGGAGGGCAACAGAAATGGGCTTCACACATTGTAACCATTTGGGGAGTCGAACCCGTGTCTTTGGCGTGACGAACGGACGCTTTAACCACTAGGCTACCCCACCGCCCCTATCCCTATTATCAAAGTAAATTTATCTAACTAAAGATGTAACTTTAAACTCAATAATATCAATAAAGAGCCCCTTAATTTCACATGGAATATTTATGTAACTTCAAAATGCCTTTTCATGACATTCTCAAGCTTTACCATTTACCATAAAAATTTGAATGTGTCTCTCAGGTGACTTCAAAGTACACTTGTTGAATTATGCTATATGGCGGAATAAACACAGTGTGCTCTCAAATCATTCCACGATTTAGTTTGCTGATTACTGTGTGTTGAGTAAGACGGGTTACCGTCTTATGTTTGCGGAATTAACACTGTGCCCCGGCGGACTTACCGCGGTACCTTTATGGAATTAACACTGTGTCCTGGCAGACTCACCGCGGTACCTTTATGGAATTAACACTGTGCCCTGGCAGACTTACCGCGGTACCTTAATGGAATTAACACTGTGCCCTGGCAGACTTACCGCGGTAACTTCATGGAATTAACACTGTGCCCCTGCGGACTTACCGCGGTAACTTCATGGAATGAACACTGTGCCCTGGCAGACTTACCGCGGTACCTAAATGGAATTAACACTGTGCCCTGGCCGATTTACCGCGGTACCTTAATGGAATTAACACTGTGCCCTGGCCGATTTACCGCGGTACCTTAATGGAATTAACACTGTGCCCTGGCCGATTTACCGCGGTACCTTAATGGAATTAACACTGTGCCCCTGGCGGACTTACCGCGGTACCTTCATGGAATTAACACTGTGCCCTGGCGGACTTACCGCGGTACCTTCATGGAATTAACACTGTGCCCGGCGGACTTACCTCGGTACCTTTATGGAATTAACACTGTGCCCTGGTGGACTTACCGCGGTACCTTCATCGAATTAATTCATTCCTCACTCATAATTATCGCGTCATGTCGGAGGATTTAACACAGTGTGCTCGTAAACGTTCCTCGATTAGTTAACAGTACAAGTACGGGATACAGCCTATGTTTGCGGAATCAACACCCTTCACTTACCAGATTATTGCGCTATGTTTGCGGAATTAAGCAGCACGCTTGCGAATTTACCGTGGATTGCCATGATTCTTAAATCACTTTCATCTGATTTTTCTTATAACACCCGCAATAGGTTATTATATAAGAGGATAGGATGTCTCTTACCGACTTCGGACTTATATTTGACATACAGGCATAGATAACGATCAAATGACGTAGTGTTGATATTGATATTCAGCTCATTTAATATTCGCTCGCCGAAGGTGATGATCCAGGTCATTGTTTGTTTGTTAGTATTACGCCACATGACATTATATAACTATATCATAGATGACTCTACATAAGCGCGAAATTACCGCGTTATTTCTGTGGACTGAACACGTTACGACCTTGAAATTAAGAACTGATGAATGTCTATTCTGTCTATTTCGGTGGTGTGTGATTTTGTGCAGGTCAGAAATGAGAGTTTCTAGAACTTCTGTCCTTGCCCACAACGAAGCATACGTGACACATGTGGACTCACCTGGGGTAAGTGAGTTTGTTCAAAATTGTCTCTGTTCACCCAGCAGAAAATGGGTACCAGGTGGGATCATTTATATGCTTATTAACGTTCTAGGCCCAGGCCGCCTGGATTATCCGGGGTGATAATGTCCGTTATGTTGATTGATCTTAAAACATGCCTCTGCTGCGTGGGGTTGAGCCCCATGTAAGTGGCCTTACTGTTATTATTTTAGTTGGCTTCACATGTTCGACTAGTGAATTAGGTTTCCGGAATTACATTATCGTACCGATGTGATATCGAAATTAGAGGAAGCAATGTACAGATTAAGTACTGATAGAAACAATACAATTGTGTTTATGTATCGTGGCTTGTTCATAATATTTCTTTTCAATTCACTCAAATCCGCTTAAATATCATTTCCAGGCATAAAACGCAACAAACAATATAGAAACCACACGAGCCGAAAAAAGCATTAACCAAATAATTGAGCACCTTTTAAATGCCCCGTCAGTCTTTGAGTTCTCGAAAGGGCAACATCTGCATGGCTAACTGAATTCGACTGACTGCCAGATGGGAAAAGGTTTTAAATTATTCAGTTGCTCTTCTGTCAACGAGTAGGTGTATAGGGATACGTTTTAGAAAGTAGATTAAAAGACAACAGGAATGCGCACTTGGATATCCTAACCATTGGATGTTTGTGTCACGAATAAAGTCCTCAGTGCTTGGAGTTTTTGCAACGTGTCTCGTAAAATCACAATACAGTGCTTGTTCCAGTTAATCTTAATCAGCCTGGTAGCGGTTCTCTATTCTTGATAAGTGACTGACAAAGGAATTAGTAAGAGGCTTTGGGCATACTGTACAATGAAAGGGCAACTCATTCTTCTTGTTCAAAGATTTGGCCAAAGGCAATTAGGAAAAAACGGTCCTATTTAAGTATCAGTCTTCACACGCTATACCTCTCCTTCTCACTTTATAGATCTTTGGCGGAAAGACATATAATGGAAAAGGTTTGCCATGAGTCATAAACTTAAATCACCGTAATCACAGTTGTGTCAGAGAACTTGCATAATTGGTCTTCAGTAACCCATGCTTGTCGTAAGGGGCGACTAACGGGATCTGGTGGTCAAGCACGCTAACCTGGTTGACACATGTCATCGTATCCCAATTGCACAGAGTGATGCTTATCATATTGATCACTAGATTGTTTGGTCCAGACGATCATTTACAGATTGGAATACCTGGAATAATGCCGAGTACGGCGTTAAACAGCCAACCAACCAACCAACCATAACCATTTTGCATATTTCAACAGCTAAAGGTTTGACAGATCTTCAGTCACCTTCGAGACACCCTCTTCTTCGCTCTAATTCCGCTTCTCAACTTTTTAGTGTGACAAATGAAGTAATTTCATCCCTTAAAGTTGACACAATACCAAGACCCTTCAGTTGTAGATTACAGCATGGTACAGTTTTTATCAACAGTGAACACCTGGTCACTTTGGTGCTTGCTGAATTATGGTTTCATAATCTGTCAGCTTGGATATTGTTGTACTGAATACATGAGATTCATCCTTCGGTATTTTATCAGAGTCACGTGAACCAATCAAAACTCGACATTCTTACATGAGGCTGGACAAGGTGCGTTATCAATATCGCGGCAGAGGACGAAAATATTGATGTCACTCACAAAATGCGGAATCGAACCCTCAGCCTTTGGAACATCGACGCTTGGTAAAAAGAATCAGAATACAATCACCCCTGCTACATGATTACCTGTCTCGAGGATCAATTTCTAAGAAGGCGAAAAACTTTAAAAACCCAAAACTTCATTTCATGGGATGAGGCATTTGTAGTTTCCATCTTTTGGAGCCATATCAGACAAATGAAGTACAACCGTTATTCCATTAATCACCAGAAAACAAAATTCCAAGAGCGATCCTTCAAAGATTTGCTTGATTATTAACAGCAATAACATTTCGGTTAAACGGTCATGAGAGCAAGAATGCAATCACGAAGATTTAAGTAATATAATTTTAGCATGTTTCGTTATCAGATGCAGACAGGCTCCATGCCGTCATGATTTGAGAGGAATTGCACATTGAGGCTGTTAACAGTGCATCAAATGTGCGTTTCAGGCGTTTCGACTCCAGTCTTTCGTTATTACTCTTATCATTCTTATACGCTTAATGGCTTTATTTCTGTCATTTTATCGGGTTGAATATGCTGTTTTCTATTATTTTTGCAAGGGTTTCGGGGGCGTTTTGAGTATTTTGTGGTGCTTGAAGCGTTCGCTTCGAACATGGAAGGCAGTGATTCGATTTTTGACCTGAGTAGAGAATGTGAAACTTATTTCTGATTTTCCCCGATATGACATCGCTGTAAAACCTAACTCATTCAATTATGTAAGGAAATGGAAATATGTCTGGAAAGTGTGTGTGTGGTTACGTTATTACTTGATAAAACTGTCATTTACCTTGGGAAACTATATAGATGCCAAGCGAGATAGGGTGGGCTCGTACAAACACACACGAACTCACACGCACAGGCACACGCACATACACGTTTGCTGCAGACTGTTGACAAAGTGAGAATATTGCCTTCCCCAATTACATTGATACAAGTTGTAATATTTCATTAAAACACATGTAGGCTTATAGTCTTAATTTAAATATGTGTGGTTTCGTATCTACAGCTGCAAAAGCGTCCAGTCACTCTTCTACTCTCCCTACTTTAAATGGGTAGATCGAGGATTATGATGTCAGTCACTGGATTGTTTGGTCCTCTCAGGATCATTTACAGACTACCATCATATATCTGGAATACTGCTGAGTGTGGCGTAGAACAATAATTATACAAACAAAACCTTATCCCGCAACACCACATAACCAAACTGACAGCCCCCAACAATAATCAAAAGAAATGTACGTTGAGGAGACGTTATGCTTGGGCTCCTCACAATGTTTCTTATAACTTGTCACCATAGAGATTTCTGTAATACTTTTCACTTTATTATTCATTATTCAGCTGTGGCTTCTGAAAACACATGAACAACACAACATGCAAATTGATGAATAAACATTGAACTGAATTTCTGCTATTTACGTTGAATAGAACGTTAGATAACGTTAAATGCGTTAACAACGAATAATTTTAACATTGTGGCAGCGTAAAAATGACGTATCACAACGTCAGGCCACAACACTGTGACATTGTAAATGGGACTCCACAGACAAACATTAGAACAACGAAAGCATAACGTTGTGACGACGTGAAATTGTAAGTTGGGCCTGTAGTTGACAGGATGTGTGCTTTGTGTAAGAAATCCTTGTGAGAGGAAACCGTTCTACGATCACGCCACTGCAGTACATTTTTATATAAGCTACTCCACCTGAGTTAGAACAGCTGGAACAGCGCATGTTCATCTAACCTGTTACTGACAGTGGAAAATATACTACCCATCAAAAGTTTAGACTCACTTAAAGCACTCACTTTATGTTATGCATGCATATAAGGTTACATCAAAGATGAATTTCACCACTAACTTGGGGGAACCAACTGCAAACCTTATGCAGATGAATTGCACGAGGATCATGCATCAAATCGCGGAAAAGCATTGCAAACATCGGGCATGTGAACAGCTGTGTTTTGATGTAAAGTTGCGTTAAGGATTCGCCAAATTTTCACTGAGTTTCATCAATTATTGAAATCATGACAATAATCTTTTCAACGTTACGACTTTGTTTTACAATACATCAGTTCATGTGTAAACAGTACCTTTAAACAGTATGGAATATTTTGCAAAATCTAGTTTAGAGCCGTTGACTGAAGTAAATGGCTACATTTACACTTTTGATGGGTAGTATAGTTGTGGTACATCGATATTGTTCCAAATAGTATGCATTGTGAGTTTCGCATTTTAGAAATACCAGTCAATCGCTCACTGGATTGGCTGGTCAAGACTCTATTATCAACAGACCGCCGCCATAAGGCTGGAATACTGCTGAGTGCAGCATTAAACGACAAACAAACAAGCTCCTTGGATGAACCCCTTTACCTCTGTATTGTACGTGCTTTTATCAGCCAATACTGGCAGAAGGCCCGAAGGGGAAATCGAATCATGTTATGGAGATTTTTCATTCAAAGATAAAATAAATATCAGTGGTGCCCTCATTGGACTTGCTCCAGTGTTATATTTACGTTTGGAAAGAAAAGGATTAAAGTAACAGTTGCTACACGTCGGTGTGTAGACCGGAAGATTAATGTGGACAGTCAGTTGACGCTAACCAGACGAGCAGGAAAAGCGTAATACTGTCGATGGGTCCCTAAAGTGTAGTTCTTTGCAGTCGTAGGACTTAATCTTGACAGTAACAAACAGCTTTCGATTACACCAAAACTCAAGCTGGGAACGCGAACGGAATGTGTGTTGAGACAATGTCAGCGTGACACGCATTTCACGCATTGTGGAACTGATTAGAGTTATATATCAGGCTACCGGTTAACAATATGTGTCATAAAGGGAAATCGATTTTGTATTATTAGAAAAGAAGCACCACATCAAGTAGATCTATTCACGAACTGTATTTTTAGAGGAGATACATTTCTGCATATAGGACACCCTAGGGGGCAATGTTGTTTTGGTGGCCCAAAATAATGATATAAAAGGCTACGTGAGAGTGTGAAGGGCAACTTCAGATCTACAGGAACAAAACACAGTGTGTGTGAGTGAGTGTGTCATTCCCTTACACAAGGGCTACTTCAGATCTACGTTCGTTATTAGCAAAATGAATGAGTGAGTTTAGTTTTACGCTGCTTTTAGCAATAGTCCAGCAATATCACGGTGCGGAACACCAGAAATGGGCTTCACACATTATTCCCTTTTGGGGAGTCGAACCCGTGTCTTCAGCGTGATGAACGGACGCTTCAACCAATATGGCTACCCAACATCCCCTATTAGCAAAGTACACTGAAGATGTAACTTTAAATGCAAAAATATCCATAAAGAGCCTCGTAATTTCACAAAGGCATATTCATGTTACTTCAAAATGACTTTTCATAAACATTCTCAAACTTTATCATCAAATGGGTATCTCAGATGACTTCAAAGTACACTTGATGAATTATTGCTGCATGCGGTTGTGCATGAAACCCGAGAGGACGTGTGCTGGAAGAGCTCTCCCAAACCACAGATGATTTGGCTAAACCGCAGTTTGTAAATTTTGTATTGAATCTTCAACAAACCGCCTACACAATATTTTGGAAGATTCTATAATCTTTGGACAATATAGGAATTAATTTTTCACTTTCCCCAATAAGTGAGAACCAACAATCGATGTCCGACTCGACGAGGGCAACACGTGCTTCGGCAAGAATGATGGAGGAAATTGTCCAAAACTCGGACAAAAGGTTAGCTGCTCGTATTTCAAGTTGTAAAATGGACTTACAAGCCCCTATTGACTATTAAAAATGACATATCAGACATTAAGCAAACTGTTAGTGGAATGGAGCACGTGGTTTCACAACATGGCGACGACTTGAAATCCCTTCAAAAGGAAATAGCCGAGTTAAGAGAAGCCAAATCAGTTCTGGAGAAACAAGTTATCCTTAAGGATATCCATGACTGGAAACCAAACATCTTGTTCTACGGTATTATAGAACAACCACAAGAAAATACTGAAAGAACATTGAGAAATTTCATGGTGAATTCACTCAGGTTTACTGAGGACCAAGTAGACAATATATGCTTCAAAATCGTTCACAGACTACGCAAGTCTGAGTATCAAAGACAACACAAGCCATCCGCCCCGCCCCCAATAACTGCTACCTTTATTCATATGATTGACCGCGAAGCAGTATACGTCGCTCGTAAATTCTTGAAAGGAACGCCAGCAAGTATCCAAACTGACCTACCCGCATTCATAAAAAAACGTAGGGTAATCCTTGGACGACAAGCGACGACAATCGGCGAGCAACAAAAGCTGTGGACACGTGTTAGGGTGGTGGGTGCTGACATTGTCTTGGAAACACGTGATCCTAACATCCCGACTTCGATGTGGAAAAAATATGACTGAAATATTATTGTATTACTAATAAAAACCGTCCTCATCACATGGGAAAAATGTTTACATTTTTCACTGTACTTTCAAACAACTGTTCAATGAGCTTAACCACACTACTTCTTTTTTTCTCTTTCTGGACACCATAATGTGAGTATATATGCCTTTTTTGTGATCACATGGGGAATACTGTTTTCATATTTCATTGTACTTTCAAACAACTGTTAATGGAGCCTAACTACAGTACTCCTCTTTTCTCGCAAAAACTTTCCCTTGCCGATTTCTTTTCCGCCAAAAGAGCGGTATAACCTACTTACTTTTGTGGGAGACAAGTTGTCCTCTCCATATATGCATATAAACATTAATATATACGATATGGACGCCACTAGAAAAATGAACAATATAAGTGGTGTGGCAACATGTGTGGTAGACTGGTCATTTATTGACAAAACATTATCCTATTTCAACTTTGGTGAATTCGAAGATGGTTCAGAATTCTATATCAAGGTATTGAATCGAATGTTCTTGTTAATGGTTACGGAACGGATATGTTTGATATTCAAAGAGGTTGTCGCCAAGGGGATCCACTCTCCCCCTATATCTTTATCTTATGTGCGGAAATATTAGCAATAATGATACGAAACAATAAAAATATCAAGGGTTTTTCAATTGGAATCATTGAATATGTACAGAATCAATTCGCTGACGACACAACGTCTCTATGCAGTATTTAATGTGCTTAGTTTCTTCGCTAGATTTTCAGGTTTAAAGGTTAACATCGACAAAACACGTCTCATTTGGATAGGATCAAAGAAAAGATCGAAAATGAAACTATGTTCGGAGCTAAATCTTAATTGGGACCAGGGTGACTTTAGTATTCTTGGGATCACATTTACTCAAGACTTAGATGATATGGTAGAGATAATTACAAAGAAAAAAGAAAAAGTTGTGAAATGTTAATGTCCATATAGTCCACACGTAATCTCACTCCCTTTGGAAGAAATATTGTTTTAAATCTTTGATCATTCCAAAGTTAAATCATTTATTTAGTGTACTTCCTGACCCAGATAATGGAACTACAAATAAATTTCAACAGAAGTGTTTTACATTTATCTGGAACAATAAACCTGACAAAATTAAGAGAAGCCAAATTTTCTGTGACAAACAAGATGGAGGCTTTAACATGCCAAATATAAAGACATTAATGCATGCTCAGAAACTACCAATGGTCAGAAGGTTCAGTTGAAGCTATCTATCTATTTCAAATTTCCCAAAGTTTGGCGCTGGTTATGTATTCGATTATAACTGCCAATATCTGGCAGAAGAATGTCTCCCACTGATCCACAATAAATTTGTAAATGATATACTTGCCGAAAATCTCTGGTACAAAAAAATATATGTGTAGGATGTAAACCAATTATTTTTCAAACAATGGTATGATAAAGGAGTTCGGTGTATCAACGATTTACTTGACTTAAATGATAACATATACTGCTTTGAATGCTTTGTAAAACATTATCATCTAAAGACTGATTTTCTAACATTTACTGGCCTCATTAGATCAGTAAAGTCATGTTTGAAAACACTTAACATAGATTTTAAGACTTTGTCAAAAATACCATACCCAACTTTACCAGCAAATATAAAACAGCTCCTCAAGGATGCAAAAGGGACACAACGGTTTTACAGAACATTATTGTCAGATGTCACTACCAAAAAAAATTACATTGCCAAAAAATGGGAGCAAACTATCTTAAACAACGAAGTCTTATCTGACGACTGGAAAAATTATAACAAAATGCCATTTAGATGCACCAATGACAGTAAACTACAATGGTTCCAATAGAGAATATTACATCACATCTTACCGACAAATATAAAGTTATTTAAGATTGGGTATATAAATAATTCAAAATGCAACTGCTGCCAAGACGAAATTGAGACACTCGATCACGTTTTCTGGTCTTGCAGTAAAGTCAACCATATCTGGCAAAACCTTGAAATCTGGCTAAATCATAAAGCTCTTGTCAATATCAAAATATCATGAAAACAGGTGTTACGGAATGAACTCATTCCTCACGCATAATTATCGCGTTATGTCGGCGGATTTAACACAGTGTGCTTGTAAACGTTCCTCGATTTGTTAACGGTACAAGTACGGGATACAGCGTTATGTTTACGGAATCAACAACCTTCACTTACCAGATTATTGCGTTATGTTTGCGGAATTAAACCGCATGCTAGCGAATTTACCGTGCACTGCCATGATTCTTAGATCATTTTCATCTAATTTGTCTTATAACACTAGCATATTTAGTAATTACATTATAAGAGGACTGGATGTCTCTTACCAACTTCAGACTTATATTTGACATACAGGCACAGATAACAATCAAATGACGTAGTGTTGATATTGATATTTAGCTCATTTATTATTCTCTCACCAAAGGTGATCCTCGACGTTATATATTTTGCTTGCTTGTTAGTTTGACACCATAAATATACTCTCCCACAAAAGAAACGCATCATGAAAATGGCAACATGATTCATTTTACAAAAGGTTTTACTCTGTTTATGAGTCCTATGGTGTTTATGTTTTGAAACATCACAACAAAACGCACCATCCGTAAAATACCCGTATTTCACAGCATGATTTTCAATTTCGGCGTGTAGTGTCACAGAATATGCACGTGAAAGTTGGGGATCAGAAAGTCTCAATGATGGGTATAAAAGGTTGATTGTTGTCTGTCGATTATTCGCTGTATTTGGAATATTGTTGACGAACGCACAATGCCACGTCTAAGTGAAGCCAACCGTCATATCACCATTGGTTTGCTTGAAGCTGGCCAGTCTCAACGTGCAGTTGCCAGACGCATGAATGTTCACCAAAGCACCATTTCACGGCTCTGGGAGAGATATCGCCGGCAGAATGCGGTAGCAGAACCACAACATCAATGATCACCGGACTTAAACCCGATCGAACATCTGTGGGATGACCTGGACAGACGGGTGCGACGCCGTAACCCTCAGCCCCAGACACTTCAGCAACTCACACAGGCTCTACAGGCAGAGTGGGCTGCGATTGGGCAACACGGGATTCTGAGACTTATTCGTTCGATGCCGAGGCGATGCCGTGCAGTTGTGGATGCCCACGGTGGTCACACTAGGTATTGACTTCAGCGCCACCACACGTCTCCATGTAACACTCAAACTGACTTTCCTCGAGTTGGTGCCAAAGGCGGATAAGTCTGCATTCCCAGTGTGCAATTTCTCTAAATTTCATCGACTCATAAAGCCTACAAGATGTTTCAAAATAAACATAAAAATACAGTTGAAATTCCTATATGCGTTTCTTTATTGGGAGAGTATAGAATTGTATCACAGATGCTGTAACTAATCGAGGGATCATTGCGTTATGTTTGCGTTTTTAACACAATACGCTTACGAGATTACCGCGTTATGTTTGCAGAATGAAACCACACGCTTGGGATATTACTACAGTACGTTTAGGAGTCCACTAGCATAATTACTGATTTATGTTTGCCGAATTAAAACAGTTTGGTTATAAAATTACCGGGTTAATTTGGCGCAATTAACAATGACTGTGGAATTAATAATTGTTGAAATTCATCGGCAAAGCATGGATATTAGATGTAGTGTTCTGTCCCTTGCTCACTTTATCGATCATTCGTGACAAGACACATACCTGGGGAAAATTGCCATGACTTTTAAACAACCTTCATCTCATTTCTCTTGTAGAAGTCGCATATTTGATAATAACATTAGATGATTGAACGTCTCTTACGCCCTATAATTTAAATTTGACTCACATTTACGCCGCAGTCAGCAATATTCCAGCTATATGGCGGCGGTCTGTAAATAATCGAGTCTGGACCAGACAATCCAGTGATCAACAGCATGAGCATCGACCTGCGCAACTGGGAACCAATGACATGTGTCAACCATGCCAGAGAGCCTGACCACCTGATCCCGGTAGTCGCCTCTTACGACAAGTACGGGTTAGTGAAGGTTCATTCCAACCCGGACCTTCACGGGTACGTGGGATAATAAATATGACTATTAACCCTTATGGCACAGGCAGCGGGTAGTAATGTCCATTATGTTGATTACGCATGGAGCATGCCTCTGCTGCGTGCAGTTGAGGGCTATATGTGGCCATATTGTTATTAATTAGTTGGCTTCACATATTCGAGCTGCTTGTTCGGAATATTTCTTTACAGTTGATGCAATTCCCCTTAAATATCATTCAGGCACAAAGCGCAACAAATAATATAGAAATCATACAGATTCGAAAGAAGCATTAACCAAATAATTGAACACCGTATTAAATGACCCTTGAGTCTGAGAGTTCTTCAGAGGGCAGCATGTGCATGACTAACTGAATTCGATTAACTGCCAGATTGAAAAAGATTTAATTTTTTTAGTTACTCTTTTGTCAAGGAGTAGGTATATAGGGATACGTTTTAGAAAGTAGATTAAAAGACAACAGGAATGCGCACTTGGATTTCCTAACCATTGGATGTATGTGTCACGAATGAAGTCCTCAGAGCTTGGAGTTTCTGCAACGTGTCTGTTGAGATCACAATACAGTGCTTGTTCCAGTTATTCTTAATCAGCCTGGTAGCGGTTCTCTATTCTTGATAAGTGACTGACAAAGGAATTAGTTAGAGGTTTTGGGCATACTGTACAATGAAAGGGCAACTCATTCTTCTTGTTCAAAGATTTGATTGGAGGCAATTAGGAAACAAACCAGTCTCATTTAAGCATTAGTCTTCACACACTATACCTCTCCTTCTCACTTTATACATCTTTGGCAGAAAGACATATAATGGGAAAAGTTTGCTATGAGTCATAAACTTAAATCACCGTCATCACATTGGTGTTATAGATATTGCATATTGGATTCTCAGATATGAGGTGTATTTAATGTATCAATCCTACGGCAAAGACGTATTTGACATACAGGCATAGATAAAGCCAAGTGAACCTTGTGTGGGTGTTGTATTTCAAGCTCTGGGATTATTCTCATGCTATCTTGAGATGTCGTCAAAGGTGACGATTGACTGTTTGTCTGTTTGTTCAGCAATCTATCAGCTTATCACAACAGCCTGAGAATAATAATAGTCTTGGCTAGACAATATATGAATCATCAGGGAAGACACTAAATTTACAAAGACATCGATCCTGTCACCCTACCCCATTTTATCATATCTTAGGCTATGCAGAGTTCCGTCCCTTGGGCGTGCAAGGAACCTTTGAAAGCCCTTAAGATATTTGTAGGTATGTTATAACTATACCTGTGGTCGTGGATTTCACCACGCTGCTTTTAGCAATATTCCAGCAATATCACGATGGGAACTGAAAACACGTTCAGGCAAAATAACAAATAACAGACAATTAAGGTTACAATAAGTAGGAAGTGAAATATTTCTATTCAATGCCTATCTGAATTAATCCATAGTAATGTATTTCCGTACAACCTTTTCATCAGTAGCGTACAGATAACAGTGACACTAGTACACTAATGGACTTTAAGATTAACCCATTTAACGTTAACATGGTATTGATACTCCCAACATGGCCATGCTCCTCCGCTAACTGGAAATGACAACTATCTACAGAAATGTCTCCACGGTGCTGCTTTGTGTCAAAATGCTTTGAAACGGGTCCATAAGAACAAATAGCGTACAGCCTTATTCGCACATTCACTGAATATGTTAATATCTTGCAGGAATACTAATGGTTAGAATATTTTTTGGTTTAACGCCACACTCAGCAACATTCCAGCTTTATTCCGGCAGTTTGTAATAAATGGGTTCGGAACAGACAATCGAGTGATAAACTGCATGGACATCGATCGAAGCGGTTGGGATGCCATGCCATTTGTTAACCAAGTCAGCGAGCCTCACCACCCGATCCCGTCAGCCTTACGACAAGCATGGGTTGCTGAAGACCAAAGGTAACCCAGATCTTCACGGGTACATGCATTGTAGGGTTGTACATACAGCATGGAACCATTTTTTTCAAAAGAGAATACCTGGTCACTTTGGTGCTTGCTTAATTGTGGTTTCATAGTATGTTTACTTGTAATTTGTTGTACTTAGATGAACTGTTCATCCTTCTAAGTTGAGCTTAGAACTTTACAGCCTCATCGCCTATGGTTATACGCAAGGGACAAGATCCGTTATCAATATCGCCGTGAGGACGCAAAGAATTGGTGTCACTCACTCTTCCAAAGTGGGGAATCGAACCCTCGTCCTTCAGAACATTGACGTTTTGTAAAAACATCAGAACACAATTACCTCTCCTACATGATTACTTGTCTCTGCAATTAATTTTTGAAAAGACGAAAATATCATCTCATCGGGTTAACGTGTCTAAGTATTTGATAGTTTCCATCTTTTGGAGCCATATCAGACAAGTGAAGCACAACCGTTATTCTATTAATCACCAGAACACGTAATTCCAAGAGCGATCCCTTAAAGATGTGCTAGATTACTAGCAGCAATAGCACTATTTCGGTTAAACGGTCATGAGAGCAGGAATGCAATTAGGAAGATACAAGTAATGTACTTTTAGCATGTTTCATTATCAGATGCAGAAAGGCTTAATGCCGTCATGGCTTGAGAGGAATTGCACATTGCAGCTTTTAACAGTGCATCAAATTTGTGTTTCAGGATTTTCTACTCGAGCCTTTCGTAATTTCTCTTATCATTTGTATAAGCTTGATAGTTTTATTTTTGTCAGTTTATCGGATGAATATGCTGCTTTCTATTATTTATTGCAAGGGCTTCAGGGGCGGTTTGAGGTTGTTGGTTTTCTTTTCTTCCTTTTTTTTTTTTTTTTTTTGTGATGCTTGAAGCATTCTCTACGTCCGTGGTTCGATTTTCGACGTGAGTAGAGAATGTGAAAGTTATTTCTGATGGTCCCCTATATGAATTTGCTCATTCAATTATATAAGGAATGGACATGTGTCTGGAAAGTTGTGCGTCGTTACGTTATTACTTGATAAACCTGGCATTTACCTTGTAAAATGGATTTCACTCTAACTATATAGATGCCAGGTGAGATAGGGTGGGTTTGTACAAACACACATGCACGCACTCACACGCACACATACACACACACGTTTGCTGCAGACTGTTGACAAAGTGAGAAAATTGTCTACCCCCGATTACATTGATGTCTTTAAAACACATTTAGGCTGATAGTTGTAATTAGTAAATGATATGTGGTTTCACAGCTTGAGTTACAAAAGGATCCAGTCTCCATACTCCGTAGACCTAGCCCCCTCCTATTCTCTCCCACTTCAAATGTGTAGATCGATGCTCATGGTGTTGATCATTAGATTGTCTGGCCCACTCATGACTATTTACAGACTGCCATCATATAGCGGGAATATTGCTGAGTGTGGCGTTCTACGATCACGCCACTGCAGTGTATTTCCATATGAGCTACTCCATTTTAGTTGGAACAGCAGGAACAGCACATGTTCCTTTAACCTATTACTAACTAAGTGGAATGGAGTTGAGGTAGATCGATGTTGTTTCAAAAGGCATGCGTTGTGAGTTTCGCTTTTTTAAAAACCAGTCAATAACTCACTGGATTGGCTGGTCAAGACTCTATTATCAACAGACCGCCACTATAAGGCTGGAATACTGCTGAGCGCAGCATTAAACGACAAACAAACAAGCTCCTTGGATGAACCCCTTTACCTCTGTATTGTACATGCTTTTATCAGCCAATACTGGCAGAAGGCCCGAAGGGAAATCGAATCATGTTATGGATATTTTTCATTCAAAGATAAAATAAATATCAGTGGTGCCCTCATTGGACCTGATGCAGTGTTATATTTACGTTTGGAAAGAAAAGGGGTAAAATGACAGTTGCTACACGTCGGTGTGTAGACCGAAAGATTAATGTGGACAGTCAGTTGACGCTAACCAGACGAGCAGGAAAAGCGTAATACTTACTGTCGATGGGTCCCTAAAGTGTAGTTCTTTGCAGTCGTAGGACTTAATCTTGACAGTAACAAACAGCTATAGATTACACCGAAACTCAAGCTGGGAACGCAAGCGGAATGTGTTGAGACAATGTCAGCGTGACACGCATTTCACGCATTGTGAAACTGATTAGAGTTATATACCAGGCTACCGTTTAACAATATGCGTCATAAAGGGAAATCGATTTTGAATTATAAGAAAAGAAGCACCACATCAAGTAGATCTATTCACGAACTGTATTTTTATAGGAGATATATTTCTGCATATAGGACACCCTAGGGGGCAATGTTGTTTTGGTGGCCGATAATAATGATATAAAAGGCTACGTGAAAGTGTGTAATTCCCTTACATAAGTGCAACTTCAGATCTACGTTCGTTATTAGCAAAATGAATGAGTGAGTTTAGTTTTACGCTGCTTTTAGCAATAGTCCAGCAATATCATGGTGCGGAACACCAGAAATGGGCTTCACACATTATTCCCTTTTGGGGAGTCGAACCCGTGTCTTCAGCGTGATGAACGGACGCTTCAACCAATATGGCTACCCAACATCCCCTATTAGCAACGTACACTGAAGATATAACTTTAAATGCAAAAATATCCATAAAGAGCCTCGTAATTTCACAAAGGCATATTCATGTTACTTCAAAATGACTTTTCATAAAAATTCTCATTTATCATCAAATGGGTATCTCAGATGACTTCAAAGTACACTTGATGAATTATTGCTGCATGCGGTTGTGCATGAAACCCGTGAGGACGTGTGCTGGAATAGCTCTCCCAAACCACAGATGATTTGGCTAAACCGCAGTTTGTAAATTTTGTATTGAATCTTCAACAAACCGCCTACACAATATTTTGGAAGATTCTATAATCTTTGGACAATATATGAATTAAATTTTCACTTTCCCCAATAAGTGTGAACCAACCATCGATGTCCGACTCGGCGAGGGCAATACGTGCTTCGGCAAGCATGATGGAGGATATTGTCCAAAACTCGGACAAAGGGTTAGCTGCTCTTATTTCAAGTTGTAAAACGGACTTACAAGCCTCTATTGACTATTAAAAATGAGACATCAGACATTAAGCAAACTGTTAGTGGAATGGAGCACGTATTTTCACAACATGGCGACGACTTGGAATCTCTTCACAAGGAAATAGCCGAGTTAGGAGAAGCCAAATCAGTTCTGGAGAAACAAGTTATCCTTAAGGATATCCATGACTGGAAACCAAACCTCTTGTTCTACGGTATAATAGAACAACCACAAGAAAATACTGAAAGAACATTGAGAAATTTCATGGTGAAGTCACTCAGGTTTACTGAGGACCAAGTAGTTAATATATACTTCAAAATCGTTCACAGACTACCCAAGTCTGAGTATCAAAGACAACACAAGCCATCCGCCCCGCTCCCAATAATTGCTACCTTTATTCATATGATGGACCGCGAAGCAATATACGTCGCTCGTAAATTCTTGAAAGGAACGCCATCAAGTATCCAAACTGACCTACCCGCATTCATGAAAAAAAACGTAGGGCAATCCTTGGACGACAAGCGACGAGAATCCGAGAGCAACAAAAGCTGTGGACACGTGTTAGGGTGGTGTTAGGGTGGTGTTAGGGTGGTGCTGACATTGTCTTGGAAACACGTAATCCTAACATCCCGACTTCGATGTGGAAAAAATATGACTGAAATATTATTGTATTGCTGATAAAAACCGTCCTCATCACATGGGGAAAATGTTTACATTTTTCACTGTACTTTCAAACAACTGTTAAATGAGCTTAACCGCACTTCTTGTTTTCTCGCTGAAACGCTCTCCAGCCCTTTTACTTTCCCGCCAAAAGAGCGGTATAACCTCCTTACTTTTGTGGGAGACAAGTTGTTCTCTCCATATATGCATATAAACATTAATATACAGGTATACGATATGGACGCCAATAGACAAATGAACAATGTAAGTTGTGTGGCAACATGTCTGGCTACACGCCAGCCCGTGCATTTTATGATCTCTGTATACGTGGTCTACTAATTGTGGATGACTATGTTCAGTTCTTCTGTGTTTTTGTGAGATCTGTATCCATGTTTTGTCCGTGGACTCCCATTGGACTTGTCACTATTTTGCGTTGGAGGAATTTTTTTCATTCTGGACACGATAATGTGAGTTTAGTTTAACATGTATATTTTCCTTTCAGTTATTATATATCAACCGTGGGTACCCGAAATATGAGTGCAAACCGTCAGGGTCTCGTTTTAGTTTTAATTTTACTATTTTACACCATACATTCTTCACAGCTTTTTTCGTCTAAGTATAGACATGCCGCTTCTGTAAACCATAATGAATATTACACTCCAATAACAGTATATGGCTTTGCAAAATGTTACATGAATTGTGCTGCTTATACATCCTTGTTTACTCCTTGGACGGAAATCATTATCATGACAAATGACTAATTTAAAAATAACATCATTAAATTGTAGAGGGTTACATGATAAATTAAAGAGAAATTAAATGTTTAGATTTCTAAAAACAAAGCGTGCTTCAATCTACTGTCTACAAGATGTTCATTTTACTAAGGAATTGGAAAAGATAGTTATGGATGATTGGGGTTGTAAAAACTGCTATTTCAGCTCATTCAAGAGCAATTCTCGAGGCGTATTAATCTTCTTATCCAAGTATGTAGACTATTCACTTGACCGTAGAACTGAATATTGATAATTATAAATTAGCCATCATCAATCTGTATGGTCCAAACACTGACAACCCTAGCATCTATGACAATCTTGATTCAATAATACGGTCCCTTCAAAGTGACCATTTAATTGTCTGTGGGGATTGGAACGTAGTGCAAAATTACTCTATCGATACGTATAATTACAAACATAAAAATAATGTAGAGGCTAGAGATAGAATCCTACACCTGAAAGATGAACTTTACCTTCTAAACCCCTGGCGAGAAAGATATCCTAATGAAAAAAGATATACTTGGAGACAACCATCCCCTTTGAAACAAGCAGGACTTGATTATTTCTTAGTATCTCACAATATGATTCACTCTATAACCGATACAAAAATAGAAGCTAGCGTCAAAACTGACCACTCTTCTATATCGATATCCTTTACTTTGAACGCTCTAGGTAGAGGTAGAGGATTTTGGAAATTTAATCATTCCCTTTTAAAAGATATAAAATATGTTGAATTAGTTAAGAAAATTGTGTCAGAAACCTGCCTCAGATACAAAAACACAGCTGAAAATGACAGCGAATTTGTTATAGACGATCAACACTTTTTTTAAACGTTGCTGTTAATTATTCGGGGAGAAACTATTAAATATTCTTCAAATAAGAAACGCCAGAGAGAAAAGGAAGAAAGAGACTTAATACATCATATTGAGGAAACGACAGAAGCTATGGACAGAACAAATGACACTCACACAAAATCTACCTTATTAAAACAAATCAATGACTATAATGAACAATTAGAAAATCTAAATAAAACAAAAACGCAGGGCCTTATAGTTAGATCAAAGGCAGTTTGGACTGAAAAGGGCGCAAAACCCACTCAATATTTTTTAGGCCTTGAAACAAGGAACTTCTTAAACAAGTCCTTCACTCGTCTAGAAAGAAATGATGGCAAAACTCTTACAAAGCAACAAGAGATACAAGGTGAAATCAATCTTTCTATTCTAAGTTATATAGCAAAAACCACGATGTAAGAGACATAGACCTTCATGACTTACTAGGAAACTTCAACGTTCCAAAACTAGACGAAGCTACTTCAGCAGCATTGGAAGGAGAACTACAATATGAAGAACTACTTGCTGCACTTAAATGTTTAAAAATGATAAAAGTCCTGGACCAGACGGTTTTACCGCTAAATTCCTTAAATTCTTTTGGACTGATATAAATAAATATTTCATCAGATCTTTAAATAAGTCTTACCTGAAAGGAGAATTATCTATTTTGATGAAACGTGGACTTATAACGTGTATACCTAAAGGTAGCAAATCAAAATTGCACTTAAAAAACTTGAGACCTATCTCCTTTTTGTCTGTTTTCTACAAACTGGCCTCAGTGTCAATATCTAAAAGGATAAAATCAGTTCTTGTTCAATTGATAAATGGTGATCAAAAAGGCTTCGTGTCAGGCAGATATATCGGGGAAATTACAAGACTAATTTACGACCTAATGGAATATACAGAAACCCATCAAATCCCTGGTCGTCTATTACTTATTGATTTTGAAAAAGCTTTCGATACGGTAGACTGGTCATTTATTGACAAAAACATTATCCTATTTCAACTTTGGTGAATTCGAAGATGGTTCAGAATTCTATATCAAGGTATTGAATCGAATGTTCTTGTTAATGGGTATGGAACGGATATGTTTGATATTCAAAGAGGTTGTCGCCAAGGGGATCCACTCTCCCCATATATCTTTATCTTATGTGCGGTAATATTAGCAATAATGATACGAAACAAAAAAAATATCAAGGGTATTTCAATTGGAAGCATTGAATAGTTACTGAATCAATTCGCTGACGACACAACATGTACCCTGGATGGTTCAGAACGTTGTGTCTATGCAGAATTTAATGTGCTTAGTTTCTTCGCCAGATTTTCAGGTGTAAAGGTTAACATCGACAAAACACGTCCCATTTGGATAGGATCAAAGAAAAGATCGAAAATGAAACTATGTTCGGAGCTAAATCTTAATTGGGACCAGGGTGACTTTAGTCTTCTTAGAATCACATTTACTCAAGACTTAGATGATATGGTAGAGATAAGAAAAAATAAGAAGTTGTGAAACGTTAATGTCCATATGGTCCACACGTAATCTCACTCCCTTTGGAAGAAATATTGTTTTAAATCTTTGATCATCCCAAAGTAATATCATTTATTTAGTGTACTTCCTGACCCAGATAATGAAACTACAAATAAATTTCAACAGAAATGTTTTAAATTTATCTGGAACAATAAACCTGACAAACTTAAGAGAAGCCAAATTTTCTGTGACAAACACGATGGAAGCTTTAACATGCCAAATATAAAGACATTAATGCATGCTCAGAAACTATCAATGGTCAGAAGTCCAGTTGGTGCTATCTATTTATTTCAAATTTCCCAAAGTTTGGCGCTGGTTATGTATTCCATTATCACTGCCAATATCTGGCAGAAGAATGTCTCCCACTGATCCACAATAAACATTATAGGGATGTTTTATGTGCCTGGTGGCAATTTATATCTCGGAATGAAACTGACTATGACGTAAATGATATATTTGCCGAAAATCTCTGGTATAACAAAAATATATGTGTAGGATGTAAACAAAAAAAATTCAAACAATGGTATGATAAAGGAGTTCGGTGTATCAATGATTTACTTGACTAAAAGGATATATACTGCTTTGAAAGCTTTGTAAAACATTATAATCTAAAAACTGATTTTCTAACATTTACTGGCCTTATTAGATCAGTAAAGTCATGTTTGAAAACACTTAACATAGATTTTAAGACTTTGTCAAAAATACCATACCCAACTTTACCAGCAAATACAAAACAGCTCCTCAAGGATGCAAAAGGGTCACAACGGTTTTACAGAACCTTATTGTCAGATGTCACTACCAAAAAAAATTACATTGCCAAAAATGGGAGCAAACTATCTTAAACAACGAAGTCCTATCTGACGACTGGAAAAATTATAACAAAATGCCATTTAGATGCACCAATGACAGTAAACTACAATGGTTCCAATAGAGAATATTACATCACATCTTACCGACAAATATAAGTTATTTAAGATTGGGTATATAAATAATTCAAAATGCAACTTCTGCCAAGACGAAATTGAGACACTCGATCACGTTTTCTGGTCTTGCAGTAAAGTCAACCATTTCTGGTAAAACCTTGAAATCTGGCTAAATCATAAAGCTCTTGTCAATATCAAAATATCAAGAAAATGGGTATTGCTCGGTTTCCCAGACAAAAACAATGACGCTCTCAATATTATTATTATTATCTTTAAAACCCTAATTTTTGGAAGCAGATTAAAAAACATTGTGCCACCTTTCCATGTTTTCCGGAATGAAATTAGACATTATTATATGATAACAAAGTGCTCTTCTTTAATGGTGTGTAATATCAGCGTCTTTTATAAGTTTTGGTCTTCATGTCATGAACTGTTCACATAATTTGTACATCATATGCTTGTTGTATTGTAACCTGAATGTTCTTTGTTGAGTTTTCAGAATAGACTGTAAAACATCTCTAAAAACAATAAAATTATATTTAAATATTTTTATTTGCTGCACGCTTGCGGAATTAACACAACAGTATGCTTTCAAAACATTTGTTTGCCGATGAAAGTGCGCGAGCGGTATTACCGCGCTGTGTTTGCGGAATTAACACTGTACACTTGCCTGATTGCCCCGGTACCTCTACGGAATTAACTCATTCCTCACGCATAATTATCGCGTTATGTCGGCGGATTTAACACAGTGTGCTTGTAAACGTTCCTCGATTTGTACGGGATTTGTACGGGATACAGCGTTATGTTTACGGATTCAACACCCTTCACTTACCAGATTATTGCGTTATGATTGCGGAATTAAACCGCATGCTAGCGAATTTACCGTGCATTGCCATGATTCTTAGATCATTTTCATCTGATTTGTCTTATAACACTAGCATATTTAGTAATTACATTATAAGAGGACTGGATGTCTCTTACCAACTTCGGACTTATATTTGACATACAGGCACAGATAACAATCAAATGACGTAGTGTTGATATTGATATTTAGCTCATTTATTATTCTCTCACCAAAGGTGATCCTCGACGTTATATATTTTGCTTGCTTGTTAGTTTGACACCATATATAGAATTGTATCACAGATGCTGTAACTAATCGTGGTATCACCGCGTTATGTTTGCGTTTTTAACACAATACGCCTACGAGATTGCCGCGTTATGTTTGCGTTTTTAACACTATACGCCTACGAGATTACCGCGTTATGTTTGCGTTTTTAACACAATACACTTACGAGATTACCGCGTTATGTTTGCGTTTTTAACACAATACGCTTACGAGATTACCGCGTTATGTTTGCGTTACTAACACAATACGCTTACGACATTACCGCGTTATGTTTGTGTTTTAACACAATATGCTTACGACATCACCGCGTTATGTTTGCGTTTTTAACACAATACGCTTACGAGATTACCGCGTTATGTTTGCAGAATGAAACCACACCCTAGGGATATTACTACAGTACGTTTAGGAGTCCACTAGCATAATTACTGATTTATGTTTGCCGAATTAAAACAGTTTGGTTATAAAATTACCGGGTTAATTTGGCGCAATTAACAATGACTGTGGAATTAATAATTGTAGAAATTCATCGGCAAAGCATGGATATTAGATGTAGTGTTCTGTCCCTTGCTCACTTTATCGATCATTCGTGACAAGACACATACCAGGGGAAAATTGCCATGACTTTTAAGCAACCTTCATCTCATTTCTCTTGTACAAGTCACATATTTGATAATAACATAAGATGATTGAACGTCCCTTACGCCCCATAATTTAAATTTGACTCACATGCATCGATAACGCTCGGTGGACGTGTTGATATTAATGTTGAGCTTGTTTATTTTTTCAACTTATACTTTTATGTTGCAGAAGGAGATGATGGACGTCGTCACTGTTGTTGCAGAGTTATGAGTCTTAAATCACTAAATCTCATCGGTCTCACCTTAGGCAAGTAAGTTTGTTCAACTTTGTCTCTGTTCACCTAGCATAAAATGGGTACCCGTGGGATAATAGTGAGTGAGTGAGTGAGTTGAGTTTTACGCCGCACTCAGCAATATTCCAGCTATATGGCGGCGGTCTGTAAATAATCGAGTCTGGACCAGACAATCCAGTGATCAACAGCATGAGCATCGACCTGCACAACTGGGAACCAATGACATATGTCAACCATGCCAGAGAGCCTGACCACCTGATCCCGGTAGTCGCCTCTTACGACAAGCACGGGTTACTGAAGGTTCATTCTAACCCGGACCTTCACGGGTACGTGGGATAATAAATATGACTATTAACCCTTATGGCACAGGTAGCTGGGGTTATACGGGTAGTAATGTACATTATGTTGATTACGCGTGGAGCATGCCCGTGCTGCGTGCAGTTGAGGGCTATATGTGGCCATATTGCTATTATTTTAGTTGGCTTCACATATTCGAGTTTCTTGAATTAAATTATCAATGTGATATCGAGTACAGAGGAAGCAGTGTACAGATAAAGCACTGATAAAAACAATATAATGTGTCAATATAAAGATCACCGCTTCCGTGAAATACTATTGTTACCCTTCAACATCGCTGCTTGTTCGGAATATTTCTTTTCAGTTGATGCAATTCCACTAAAATATCATTCCCAGGCATAAAGCGCAACAAACAATATAGAAATCATACAGATTCGAAAGAAGCATTAACCAAATAATTGAACACCGTATTAAATGACCCTTCAGTCTGAGAGTTCTCAAGAGGGCAACATGTGCATGACTAACTGAATTCGATTAACTGCCAGATTGAAAAAGATTTAATTTTTTCAGTTACTTTTCTGTCAACGAGTAGGTATATATGGATACGTTTTAGAAAGTAGATTAAAAGACAACAGGAATGCGCACTTGGATTTCCTAACCATTGGATGTATGTGTCACGAATAAAGTCCTCAGTGCTTGGAGTTTCTGCAACGTGTCTGTTGAGATCACAATACATTGCTTGTTCCAGTTATTCTTAATCAGCCTGGTAGCGGTTCTCTATTCTTGATAAGTGACTGACAAAGGAATTAGTTAGAGGCTTTAGGCATACTGTACAATGAAAGGGCACCTAACTCTTCTTGTTCAAAGATTTGGCCAAAGGCAATTAGGAAACAAACCAGTCTCATTTAGGCATTAGTCTTCACACACTATACCTCTCATTCTCACTTTATACATCTTTGGCGGAAAGACATATAATGGGAAAAGTTTGCTATGAGTCATAAACTTAAATCACCGTCATCACATTGGTGTTATAGAACTTGCATATTGGGTTATCAGATATGAGGTGTATTTAATGTATCAATCCTACGGCAAAGACTTATTTGACATACAGGCATAGATAAGGCCCAATGAACCTTGTGTGGGTGTTGTATTTCAAGCTCTGGGATTATTCTCATGCTATCTTGAGATGTCGTCAAAGGTGACGATTGACGACATTCTTCTTTGTTTGTCTGTTTGTTCAGCAATCTATCAACTTATCACAACAGCCTGAGAATAATAATAGTCTTGGCTAGACAATATATGAATCATCAGGGAAGACACTAAAGTTACAAAGACATCGGTCCTGTCACCCTACCCCATTTTATCATATCTTACGCTATGCAGAGTTGCATCCCTTGGGCGTGCAAGGAACCTTTGTAAGCCCCGATGATGTTTATAGGTATGGACACGCACCAATATAACGGATACACTATTAAACGCTGCGTTAGACTAACTCACTCACTCACTCATAAACAACAAACAAGCACCCACTCACTCACTCACTCACTCACTCACTCACTCACTCACTCACCCACTCACCCACTCACTCACTCACCCACTGCAAAAGGTACCTGTAAGTTCTAAAACCTTCGCCCCATGAGATCCCTGGCTGGAAAACCCACGACACTGATACGGAAAATCTAAATTCAAAATCGGGATTCGAACCGAAAGCATGTTTTGAGATTCAGCGCATATAGTTATCATTTGGCCTGTTGGGGCCATTCCCGTTATGTAAATACATAACAGAATATTGCGACAATTATTACTTACAGCATTTCAGTTTCTGTGGAATCCGTCAAACCCTAACCTCTAAACATTACATAATATCTGATTTGATCTCCGAGTTCATGGGTGCGTGCTTTGGTGTATTGATTCTCTGTGTGCGTGTATGCGTGTGTCCGTGTGTACGGGCCCACCCTAACCCACCAGGATTCCATGCTGTTCAGAATCATTTCAACTCACACATCGACTATTGACTCCAAGAAGATCAACTCTTTTTATTCCTGTAACCCTGACAATGTAACAGCACGCCCAATCTTGTCACATCTTACACAAGATACGTCCTAGGTATTCCCAATATCCTTCCTCCTCTCAGGCGCTGTATCAACAAACACTACGAGTGAGTGAGTGCTTTTTGCAATATTCCAGCAATATCACGATGGGAACTCAGAAGACATTAAGGCAAAATAGTAACAAATAACAAACAATTAAGGTTACAATAAATAGGAAGTAATTCTATTCACTGCCTTTCTTAATTTTTACTCATTGTAATCCATAGTAATGTATTTCCGTACGACCTTTTCATCAGTAGCGTACAGATAACAGTGACACTAGTACACTAATGGACTTTAAGATGAACCCATTTAACGTAAACATGGGATTGATACTCCCAGCATGGCCATCCTCCTCCGCTAATTGGAAATGACAACTATCTACAGAAATGTCTCCACGGTGCTGCTTTGTGTCAAAATGCTTTGAAACGGGTCCATAAGAACAAATTCATTTACTAGAGGTTCAGTTTCTTTTGATCTTCTTTCGAGTCATGTTGATTTGTTCTCTTGGGTACAGATCATGATGAGGTTGTTTTGTACCCAATGGGAAATGAATTCAGTGTAAATGGTGGCCTTAATTTGCAGAAGATATCCCTTTGGTGTTGGTCTGTAAACGGAAATATATCCAAATTGTGTTCAGACAGCGTACACCTTAATTTATTCATACAATCACTGAATGTGTTAGTGTCTTGCAGGAATATAGTCTGTCATACAGACACTGAAGCAAATATATCCAAGAAAGCCCACGCAAGTGTAGAAAATGTGGCAAGTCTAGATTTTCTAAAGTCTCGGGGCTTCTTTTCAATATATATTTTTTTTTAACTATGAATTCGTTTTCAGTAAAATATGTTCATTTGAGAGACTAGTTGTTAGTCTAGCAGGAATACTAATGGTATGTTTATTTTCTGTTTAACGCCGCAATCAGCAACATTCAGCTTTATTCCGGCGGTCAGTAAATAATCGGGTTTGGAACAGACAATCAAGTGATAAACTGCATGGCCATCGATCGAAGCGGTTGGGATGCGATGACATGTGTCAACCAAGTCAGCGAGCCTGACCACCTGATCCCGTCGGCCTTACGACAAGCATGGGTTGCTGAAATCAAACTCCGATCTTCACGCGTGCAGGAAAACTATCTATCAAGGACACACTTTGATGTACACAACATGCGCCTGCATAATATTAAGCCTTACAAAATAGCCTACCTAATACTGTGAACTGAGTTATGGAATAACTGTGAAGAAATGGTTTTAGCCTTAGACTTACAAGGGCGGGTGATGGAGTCGAGGCAATTTCTGGTGTCAATTATTTCCAGCAAACATAAACATTTTCACTGCTATTTGCCTTTGATGCCTCACACAACCTGCTTCGGCAGATAATGGAGATTGGTTATTTACTGGTGGAGAAGGGTCCCAGGCCACCTTGTGGTGTGGACAGTTCTGACGTCATTATAATTTGCACAAAGCTTGCTGGACAGTTCCTTGGTGTTGTAAAGAGGTGTGGAATCCGAGCGCTACAGATGATGATGAATCAAAGCCCCAGTCATGTGTTGCAGCTATGACAGGTGCATTGACCTGGTGGAACAACGCATTTTGTGTGGGTTTCCTCGATGTTTGGCCTTGATATCCTACGCACTTGTGAGAGCAAATTAGTGTAATTTTAACCAATAATGGCCTGACCTTTGGTGAGATAATCCACTTTCAGAATTTCTTTTGAGTACCAGAAATCTGAAGCCATCACCTTGCCAGCTGATCGAATTCGAACACACGTTCTTTCGGCGGAAGGGGAGATTTGTTTCCACTGCTTTGACTGTTATTGATCAGTCTCTGGTTATTACCGGGGTACATAACAATAAGCAATGGCCACACATCGGCACAGTCAGCTTCATTTAAACCTGCACTTCGAAAGCTTTGTCACAGCCAGTTCACGCCTCAGAATGTTGTAAACTCTCCCGTCGCAGTGTGTTGTGAGTTGTCTATCAGTCATAACCATATTGCATTTTTTAACAGTTAAAGGTGGCACTTGGAGATCTTAGAGACACTATCGTCCACTCTCTAACTCCGCTGCCCAAATCTTTAGTGTGACAAAGGAAGTAATGCGATCCCCGAAATTGTACGCCATATCACAACAGATGGCTGTTGGACCAAGAACCTTCAGTTGTTACACGGTACCATTTTTATCAACAGAGAATACCTTGTCACTCTGATGCTTGCTGAACTTGCGAGGACGCAAAGCATTTGTGCCACTCACTCTTCCAAAGTGGGGAAGCCAAACCTCGTCTTCTCCGTTTGGTAAAAATATCAGAATACAATCACTGTATGATTACCTGTCTCTAGAATTAATTTTTGAAAAAAACAAAAAAAAAACAAACTTTATTTCATCGCGTAAATGTGTTTCAGTATTTTGTAGATTCCATCTTTTGGAGCCATATCAGACAATTGAAGTACAACCGTTATTCCATTAATCACCAGAAAAACAAAATTCCAAGAGCGATCCCTTAAAGATGTGCTTGATTACTAGAAACAATAACACTATTTAGGTTAAAAGCTCATGAGAGCAAGAATGCAATCACGAAGATACAAGTAATGTAATTTTAGCGTGTTTCATTATCAGATGCAGACAGGCTTAATGCCGTCATGTCTTGAGAGGAATTGCACATTGCAACTTTTAACAGTGCATCAAATGTGCGTTTCAGGCGTTTCGACTAGAGCCTTTCGTAATTACTCTTATCATTCTTATAAGCTTAATGGTTTTATTTTTGTCATTTTATCGGGTGAATATGCTGCTTTCTATTATTTTTTGTAAGGGCTTCGGGGGCGGTTTGAGTTTTTTGTGATGCTTGAAGCGTTCTCTTTGGCCGTGGTTCGATTTTTGACGTGAGTAGAGAATGTGAAACATATTTCTGATGGTCCCCGATATGACTTTGCTGTAAAACCTACTTTATTCAATTATATAAGGAAATGGAAATATGTCTGGAAAGTGTGTGCGTCGTTATTACTTGATAAACCTGGCATGTACCTTGGGAACATGGATTTCACCCTAACTATATAGATGCCAGGTGAGGTAGAGTGGGTTCGTTCAAACACACACGCACTCACACGCACGCACACGCACAGACACACGTTTGCTGCAGACTGTTGACAAAGTGAGAAAATTGTCTTCCCCCAATTACACTGATACAAGATGTCTTTAAAACACAGTTTGGCTTATAGTTTTAATTAAATGATATGTGGTTTCGCAGCTCCAGCTGCAAAAGGATCAAGTCTCCATACTCCGTAGACCTAGCCTCATCCTCTACTCTCCCCAATTCAAATGCGTAGATCGATGGTCATGATGTCGATCACTAGCTTGTCTGGCCCACTCACGATTATGTACAGACGGACATCACATAGCGGGAATATTGCGGAGTGCGATAAACACTACCCACTCCAAATTACCAAACTGACGGCCCCGAACAATAATCGAAAGAATTCTGGTGATCCAAAAGGGATTACAAGATAAACTGCTCCTAAAAAGACAGTGAACCCGGTCAAATTTCTGTAAGGAGCAAAGAACTTGAGGGATTTATGAATGTTACAGCATGTAGCAAATGAACACAGCCAAACCTATTATGATGTCTATACAAAGAGCCAATCAGACTAGTGGTTGACAGGGTGCGTGCTTTGTGTAACCCAGCTAACAATTTCACGTTTTCGCAACGTTGTCACAACGTTATGCTGTAGTTATTATAATGTCGTTCTGAGGACTCTCATTTACGCTGTGACATGACGTTGTGATAAGTCATTTTCACGTCGTCACATTGTTAATATTTTTTTATGCTAAGGTATTTTACGTTTGCTTAACGTTCTATTTAACGTTTAAATTTGAATAGTTTTCCAATTAGTGAACAGTACATAAGAAACAAAGCAGAATCTTCACTCCAATGTTTATTCATGTAACGTTGATGTAACGGTGTGAAATAACGTTATTAAAAGACGTAAAACTAACGCTGTGTCATGTGACAACGTTGTGTCATGACGTTACCAATCTACAACCTTGCGACAACTGGGAAGTAGTGAGAGGAAAACGTCACTGCAGTATATTTCCATATTAAGCTACTCTACTTTAGTTAGAACATCCGGAACAGGATATATTCGTTTAACCCGTTACTGGCAGGAGGAACGGAGTGGATGCGCTGTGTGTTTCGCATTTTTAAATACTAGTGATCCAGCGAGCATGAGGTGCCGGGATCGAGCCCACCTGTGACCGGGTGTAAAAACCTTGGAGTCAACTGTGTGCAGACTCTTTCCGTGTTGTCACAACCCCTAGTGTACAGTACACTACCATGTGCACTTAAAAGAAACCACGAATCGGTTGGTATATGACCAGATGGTGGCCACATGAATACGTGCAAACACCTAGTTGCGGGTACAGCAACGTGCAGTGAACTTGGACAAAGTACTGTGACTATGTGTCCACCCAGCTGTGAATTGGTACCTCGTAATAATGGGAAAGCCGCAATAACTCGGTGCGTCTTGTGGCAGCAAGAGTTGTATACTCCCCAGGTAGTTAAGATTGATAATAAGATTTGTCGTTGAGATTGACATCCAATGATCGGGGGGGGGGGGGAATACCAGCGCCTTGAGCATGCACTAGTGCATGGATATGTGCGCTATAAAATTATCCAATTATAATAAAAAAACAATAATAAATAAATTTTGTTTCAAATGATGAATATAATTGTACTATGTGAGCACAGGTTTCAGTGGAATATGACTTGTGAGACGTGTGAAATTGTGTTAACTACAAGTAATTGCAAACTGATGATAGATTAGCTTCGTAATTAGATCTCCCAGATCACCCAGCCAATGGCCTTATGACACTCATGAGAGTTTGATGTGAATAGCAACTACAAATGCATCCTCCCCAGGGAGTTGAGAATCGAATTTCAATGTACATGGTCAATGTACACGTTATAATGATATAAATGTCTTGTATGTTTGGCATTTATTTGGCTAATAACTCTGGTAAAGTAAACTATCTTATATAGCGTATATAACCCATGCTCGCGAAATAGTCGAAAATCGAACAATCGATTCCTTTGAATAATGAAAGGATTTTATCGTAGAAGAAGAAAAATGTTTTAAGAAGTGTCTTTTTACATCCAAACCCAATTTATAAGCAAGCGTCGTAGTACGACAAATATATTCATATATCTCCTGCATAAGTAGAAAACAAGACTAGATCAGCTAGAATTGATCTTCAGCAACCCATGCTTGTCGTAGGAAGTGACTAACGGGATTGAAAGGTCAGACACAGTCGTGTGTTATCGTATTCCAAAGCATAGATCGATGATTATGATGTCAATCACATGATTATCTGGTCCAGACTAATATTATTTACAGACCAGCGTCATATCGTTAAATGCAGCGTTAAACAAAAAAAACACAAATAAACAATATTATGTAGGAAATGGTATGTCCACACCATCAAGTCATAGAGTCTGACCCCAGTCGCTTCTTTCAACCACCATGCATATAGAAGCCCATTGTAACCAGGAATTCCCCCACATTCCATATACAGTAGCTTTTATCGGGTACAAGAAGAGAAGAACGTTCTACTCCCGGCACCTGCTAAGTTAAGACGTGGTAAGTGATTGAATACGGTGTAACACCTCTTGAACTGTATGCCCATCATATCAAGGCTTCAGATGTGTAATTGTACTGTAAAAACGCTTCCCTACAATTGTATGCCACCCAATGCCTTAGAACTACACCGAAACGTCGCTCTCACAGTATGCAGATGCATATATGCCTCTCAGTTCCTTATTCTATTCATCAGTTGCTTGATAACGGCGTTACAACTACACCGCAACGTTGCTCTCACAGTATACAGATGTATATATTCTTCAGAGAGTATCAATTCCTTTTTTCAGTTCATCATATGCTTGATAACAGTGTTAAAACCTACACCGAAACGTTGCTCTCACTGTAATAACGAAGTTGTTCATCCATATATTGTTATCCTTCCTTACTGCTCCAACTTCTAGATGCCTACCAAAGAAGCTTAAGATGTGGTACCTTTACACTGCGAGCTTTTGTTGGTTCTGTGTGATTGTTATTCGTTCTATCAACCTCATGTATGTTTGGTCTCAATTACTTCTACATAGCTGCAATATGATTATTTGATATTATTACTGTGTAAACTATGACATATAGCTCTCCTAATATACCAGACAACTGACGTGTAGGTCTGTTTAAACACCATCACTCGCCAATGAGACAGAGGTATTAAAGAGGTCGGTGCCGTGGAATGAAGAATACATGGCAGTTTAATACCCAAGAGAATACCGGTGCTGGCGTAATTACTTTACCTTATAGACTGACCAATTTGCTTGATGGAAAGGGTGTGTTTACATCTGCAAACCATAATGGATCTTCATGGCGTGTGACATCGGGCAAGTACGACTGCTGATACAACTCGGCGTGAGGATATATTTGAACATGTAAGAAGGAATTTTTCTGACATTAACATTTGCGAATTACTTCAAATGTCACGGCTGCGTTGTAGGTGTGCTTAAACACTACCGTACTCGCCATTGTGGTCCTGTGGCGATTGCTTGCTATGCAGTCACGCTCCTATCAGACTCCACTCGCGATCTCTGCCCCCCAAAACGCGATTAAATCGACAACGAAATCCATACTTTTCATATTGTTTATGGATGCTTAGAGATAAGTTGGCGTTTGTATTGTCTTTTCTACCACAGTCTGCTGTTTTCCAGATGGTGGCAGATACGAGGGGTGAGTGAGTGAGTATGGTTTTACGCCGCTTTTAGCAATATTCCAGCACTATCACGGTGGGGGGACACCAGAAATGGACTTCACACATTGTACTCATGTGGGGAATCGAACCCGGGTCTTCGGCGTGACGAGTGAACGCTTCAGCCACTGGGCTACCCTACCGCCCCTCGTTGAAGATGGAATGCATATGGATGGTCATCCTTAACACAAATTGATTGATGCTGTCACTAGTTTACAAATATATATTACTCAAAATAATAAATTAAAGAACATCCAATTCTTCCAGATCTCTACCTGTGTCTCGTTAGTGATATATATATATACCAGCAGGTCACTAGATTGAACGCCAGATTCATATTATCAAATGACTACATGAAATCCAATGCCCATCAAACGCCCAGTTCTGTATATCAATACGCCAGAAACGTCATCTCTTAACATTTTTTCATCTCATTCCTATCTGTCGTATACTTCAACCCAATTAACCGATTTTTCGGTTATATCACGTCTTGCCATGATATGGAACTGTTGTAGGATTCCAACGTTTACCGTCACGGTGAAACCCATCGGGATGGGCATAGTGCTAGCACAATAATCAGTGGTTTAGTTTTAGGCCGCACTCAGCAAACATGTCAACTATATGGCGTCGGTCTGTAGATATTCGAGTCTGGAACAGACAATCCAGTGATCAACAGCATGAACATCGATCTACGCAATTGGGATACGATAACAGGTGTCAACCAAGTCAGCGAATCTGACCACCAGATCCCGTTAATTACCTCTTACGACAAGCATGGCTTGCTGAAGACCAATTCTAACCGGGATCTTCACGAGTATTTGGGGTTCGAACCCAGAATGAAAGGAAATGTTTGGACCATCGTGTGATCAATTACAAAGAGAACGACAACTGAATGATAGTATGTTTGCTGTAGTAAATATTTGAAAGTACTTCTTGACGGAATTCGAACCCTGGACATTTTTCGTAAGTTTTAGCTGAGTGTGAATGCGTTTCTTGATGATAATGTTTTGTTTTTCCAAGTTTGAAAAATCAGCAATCGGAATAAATATTATGTAAGTAAAACATACGTTTTAATATTATTTATCAATAAAAATGGTTTCACGTCCGGATTCTGCTACACAAAGCAGTCCAGTTAGGAAGTATGTGCTGGCATTGGTTGATGAGGCCATAGCATTCGTTTGTGACGTCATACTATATCTGATTCACGTCATGTCTATCTCACAACTAGAGAATAACTGAAGGAGCACTGTAAGATTTTCACGCCATTTGGAACAGTGTTCCGGTTATATCACTGTGTGCCTGCTTAATGTGGGAGAAACACCCGGAGCAATGCCCTTCCCAGATATTAACCACCTTAGTGACACCCGCGAGCACGAGAATTGTTCTGACAAACCTGGAACCAAATTCGGGGTGAACCAGGCGAACCAGGATTCAAACCAGGGTTACAATCGATCTTCAGCAACACCTGCTTGTCGTACGAGGTGACTGACGGGATCGGGTAGTCACTCTTGCTGACTTTGTTGACACACGCCATCGTATCCCAGTTGCGTAGATCGATGCTCATGCTGTTGATCACTGGATTGTTTGGTCGAGACTAGATTATTCACAGACCGCCGCTATATATTGCTGGAATATTGTTGAGTGCGGCGTGAAACGAGACTCACTCACTCAAAACCACGAATTTTGCGAGGGATTTCATCTGAAACACTTCACTGCAGTTTCCGTTTTTTATGGCTCTTGTGGCTTCCCTGAAATCCATCGTAGAACAAATCAAGAACTTGATGGCTAGGTTAGGCTGCTGAGAGTGATATATTCAGCCCGTCGACATTTCCACATTAACTTCAAGAACAAGTGTTTACCAGCAAAATGAAATCCAACCCTCGGAAAGGAATTTCGAAATCAACCTGAAGCTGATATGCATATCAGTCCGTACTTAACGGCACTTTAGAAGCCAAATTAGATCACTTCAATTTCAAGGCTGTCGCTGCATCTCATATTTATATGAGACTGTCCATGCAAATAGAAGAGATAAAACGTACAGATTTCATATCGATAACGCACATGTCATAATCAATTTCAAAACAAACAAATTCCACAAGAGTTATATTTCCGTTCCATCCCCTAAGGCCTATTTCTTGATCATTACTCTTCATAAGACAACCATTACCATACAACAATCGTGGCCGACATCAATTTCACTTCATAAGATGAGATCCATTATTAGCGGAACGCTTAGGGGCGTTGCTTAATCCACTTACTCTGTTTGTCATTGCCGTTAATTAAAAAAGTATCAGATTTATTAGCTATAGCAAGTAATTTATATTGGTATTTCTAGATCAAATGATAGCAGGAAGGATGTTGGGTAATTCACTATTTTTTTTATGTTTTACATCATTTTATGTTTGTTCTGTTTCAAGGAATAAATGGAAGATATTGACATGTTAATGAGGAACGGGCATACATGTGGGTGAGTGTGAATATCTGGCAAGACAATCCCTTGTACATATACTTTTCGAGAACACCTGGTAGCATCATTACTTTATTCATAAACACATGTCCAGGCATCGCATCTCACAGTGTCATTCACTGGACTGTCCGGTCCAGACTCGATTGTTTTCAGACCGCGTTGTACAGCTGTAATCCTGCTCAATGTCCGCATAACAAACCCTGATGTGCTTGTACACATCATATACAGTCATATCATCTGCTGTACATTCAGTGATTATGTAGTCGTGTCAAATATTGCACGCCAAGCCATCCTTTGTTTTATCTTTACGTACACCCAGCAGCTATATGGCGGTGGTCTGAAATGTATCTGCCAGACACTCCAGTGATCAGCATCATGAGTATCGACCTAAGCAATTGGGAAACGATGACATGTGTCAACCAAACCGGACCACCCGGTCCCGCTACGACAAGCATGGGTTGCTGAAGACCACTTCTAAAAAGGATTTTCACGGGTCCTAATCTGCGAACGACAGAGCACCTTACGCTTCTAGATGATGAAGATTGGTTCACTTACCTGAATGAAAAGAAGATTATCAAAGAGATGAAAAGCATCACGATGGAAAAAGCAAATCCACCAATGAAGATATAGATGAAACGGCGATCGTCGTCCGATGAGTCAAGTTGTAGCAGCTGAAACGATAAAGTGCACGAGTTCTAATTGCCTCTTGAAACATCTTAAGATATCGCACCAACCACTTCACAGCATTTCCGGTCATCCTTCACTTCCGAAGGAAAAGACACCGAAGGGGATGTAGGGTACTTTGAGACCTTTTTCAAATGTCTGCGTCTTTAGGAAGTTGGCATGAAGACAGTCATTACAATAGTACTTGAATGTGCGCATGTTTCTCAATGTCAACATTTACATTCTACGTTTTAAAGTAGTTGTTAGTTTCAGTTTCGCTGCTCGGCGAATTGTCATAGCTGTGATGGAGTAGAGCTCTTGACCATAGCAATGACAACTCAGCAGAAGTTCATTATGCAAATTCTAGCGTTTGAATGATATAGTGTAACTGGTATATAGTCTTGTTAAAACTGCTGCACAATACACAGGGATGTGGAGTTTTAGTTGGTATTTCCGCTATCAGAAGAGGTACACTTATAGTAACAATCATTTTTGAAAAAGGCCTCTGGCGTGGACATTTATAAAGCGCCTGTACATGCTCCAAGCGTTAATACCCCTGTTAACGGAAGTTGGCGACAGATAGATTTAAGACACAAGATTCACCCCAGCAGCTACCCATTCATTGCAGGGTGAACAGAGGCACCCTAAGGTGAAACCACATGTGTCACGTGTACAACGTTTTGGGGCAGGACAGAAGTCCAAGAAGTCAAGCTGCTAAGCGCAGTCAACCATTCAAGACTCTCCGTGACTGACTATGCTTAACTGCGACTGATTTGTGACCTGGGCTCTATGCACAAGACTGAACACCACTACCTGTGTCAGGATGCCGTATGTGTCAAGATTTACAGTATATACAGCGATATATAGTGGACCAATAATTAACAGTTTACAACCTAAAACCGAGTAGGAATGTATTCATCGTAACCTGCATTAGATTAGGTAGGGAAGGTAAGGGGCTTCGTAACGTATCTGGTGATCAGGCTTGTGAACGTACAAATCATAGTGTCCGAAGGTTTGGGGCAAGGTCCAAGCGCATCCATATATCTGTAGGTGAGGTGAAATTGGGTTTAACTTCGTGCTTGAGAATATTTCGCTCATAAATTGACGACGTGCATGCGTGTGTATGTGTATGTGCGGCTGCTTGTACTAGCCCAGACTTTTATTGGTTTTATAGTGCTAGCCCACTGAGATACCATGCTGCAGTGAAGCATGAATACCCCACTCAGACACATTATACTGACTCCGAGCCGACCAGTCCTTGTTGTACCCATAAATGCTGAGCGCCAGGCAGGGACCAACAAGTACCATATTTTAACGTCTTTTGGTATGACGCGGTCGGGGATCGAACCTGCGACCTCCGCTCTCCGGGCGGACGCTCTAACCACTACACCACGGAGGCGGTCCCATATAGCTGTACCACGGCGTTAACCAGTAAACAACAAAAAACAGCACATGTACAAAACACAGTAGGATGTGTTTCCACGGATACAAAGACACTAACTACAGGAAACGTTTCATCCCTCTATCTTTAGCTGACTATAATTTTCAAAATCGCCACGAATAGCTGCAAGACTGCTGATAAGGGTTAAGCAATCATCACGCTAATTGTCCAGAAAACGGAAATAAAAAGATAATGCAGAGGCGTAGAAAGACACCATTTTTTCACACCCACATTTGAAAATGTCAAAAATATGTCTTTGATCATGCTAATACGCCCAGCTTTCCCCTGCCCACAGAACGACATAGAGGTTCAAGTGTTACTATGTGAAGAAAATTCTTGTACACCCACGCTTTAACTAAAATTTAAAATATATTTTTTCACACATTTTATCATAACCCTTCCTATGAAATATCGATGCTCTTTACTTCCTTAACTATGCATCAATGAATCACTGCGAAGCTAGTGGGCATACGTGGGCTTGAATGTCATGAAATGAAGAGGGTGTAGGAGTTTGGGTGAACGCTGTTTTGAATGTTGTCCATTTTCAATATTAGCTGGGAATTCAGGTGTAAGGAATCAAAGAACCGATGCAAGACTCAAGTGAATACAGAACAAGAGATGTTCTTATTTTTGGTAATGTCGTTTAACATGTTTTACCAAATTGGACATTTACTCTTTAAAAAGGTCACGATATAAACTGTTATATACAGAATATAACAATCTTCTTGAGCCAGAGGGGTATCTATCTTCCAATTTGGTATATTAAACTCAGAGCTGGTGGCTTACGTTTAAACGATAACGTAGGAAGATGGCAACATATGTATCTCAAAGAAATTGTCCTGTATGTAAAGTAGATTCAGAAATCTATGAATATGACATTTGGTTGAAATGCCCAGCTTATAAAGAACTTCCGGGTAGGTTTTCGCCTAACACTTCGCAAGTTAATATGATATCTGTCAGCAATATCCTTAAGCAAAACAAAATTGAATAGAAAAGTATCATACGTTATGGATAACAACTTCTTTCTTCATTATGATGCGACGTTTCGGTATAGCTTCTTATACCGTTGTCAAGCAAGAGTGATAAGAAGCATTACCGAAACGTCGCATCATAATAAATAAAGAAGTTGTTATCCATAAAGTATTATACTTTTCTATTATCCAACAAACTTCTAAAATGCCAATCAAACAGAACAAAATTGAAGACTGAAGTTTCTTTATCTATATGCATACGACATGAGAATAAAGTTAGAATAATAGAAAATAGGTATTAAAATTATATAGATTTCATTCCAGCTATACGTATATATGTCATGAATATATCTTAATGAGGTGTAAGATAATTTATGCAGGTAGACAGGTAAATGGTATCCATTTTGAGAAATTGTTTCCTTTTTCGTTCACGCTTTAATACCTGTTTGGAAAATGTATATTAATATATATATGTATATGAGATTATGGCCTCCATATATAAGATCTGATGATGATGAAACAGATATAATAAGTTAATCTCACTGTCGGGAAATGCCTTACTATCAATTATTGTGTGCTATTTAATGTGATTGGAGGAGACATTGTTTATGGCCATATAATGCCATTTCTTTCCAACAATTCTTAGACGTGAGATAGGTTTCTCTTTTGGAAACATAGTCATGAATGACCACAGTTCAGCTTAGATAATGATTTATGGTGCCTAAGAAATATATATCTTCGTTATGCTTTCAACATATTTCCAGCACAGTAACTCCTTGTTAAATGTCACGCTTATTATTATACTTTTTACGCCGAATACCGTGATTACTTCTGAACGTCAAAGTAGCAACATTGTCAACCAACATATTTTATCACTGTAGTGTATACTTTCTCAAAGAAACAATATCGTGGTCATAAGCAGATTTATGTAGCACACAGCTTCTACTCTACCTAATGATAATTCTGTTTAAAGTCTTCTTGTTTCGGAGAAGAAGTTTCAAAAGTTTGCATTTTGTAATTTTTTATCACTTTTACCACAAAAAGAAACGATATTTCGGTATTTCTTTGACACGATTATGATTCATTCTTCATCCATTTGGGATGTCACATATAACAATGTTTCAGATAACTCAGTGTGTTGCCTGAGAAGAGGATTATTGAAGATGTTTATGACTCTTCACAATTAATTAGAATTTATTAAATACGTTATATTTTTCTTTATAACGTTCGTTCACAGATGAATCCCATTTTGGTGATAAGCTAGTTTTAGGATCACACACTCAGTTCAAAGGAGATGGCCACAATGTGCCATGCCATAAAGACCCAGAAGCTCCTTCAGACCTTTGGTTCTGGCAAGCTAACCACTACAGTATGTGTATGTTCGTGAAAGGGACTGTAAATGTACTAAATATGATCTACGTTTTTACCATAATTGACAAAACCTAGACCACTAAGTCATACGTGCCCCCAAGGACGCATTTGACCTGAAGGGTATTACGAGTAAAACTCCCTACTAAAGAAAACAATTAGGAGAGTAACGGTGAAAACCACGTCACCATTGTACCAATTTATATCATACGCAAATCGCTCCCGATCAAGACTCATTACTGAGCGCGGGGGACGTGAATTATCGTCCATGGTGATACGATATCCAACACGAGGATTACTTAATCAATGAAATGTCCTTCCATAAATTCATGATTTGACACTGCTGTTGAAAGATGTCGACCTACATTTGCGTGAAACATTTGATCGCTCTTCAGATAGGATCATTCTCATGGAAACAGTAAAAGCATTTTTGGAAAAGTATTATCGAAGAATAATACAGGATATTCAATCTCTAATTTAAAGTACATCAGAATTTCATTCATTATCAAATGGTGTTTTCAATAACGCGCTGTTTGACACAGTGTATAATAAATATGTGCTTACTGTTTTAGCATTTGTCATTTTATCCTGCTGCCAAACACCAAGGTGTTTTACTTGCATAGAAATGGTTTGTTTAGTTTCGTATTACCATCTAATCTGGGCGAAATATCGCGGCATTCCGTTAGTGTTATTTTTCCAGGTACACTACAAATGTGAACAGGATTGAATAAAACGTGTATAATGATTAACATCATGACTTTACCTCTGTGGGGTTTTTTGTCATATGAATTTAACGCGCTTTGCAAATATTACCTTTTAAATATATCGAACAAAATGGTCCAAAATCGAGTGTGGTGAGGTGTGACTAGAGAGTTACATTTTGTCAAGCTCAGCAATATTCCAGCTATATGGCGGCAACATGTAAATAATCGAGTCTTGACCAAACAATCCGGTGATCAACAGCATGACCATCGATCTACACAATTGGGATACAATGAAATGCATCGACCAAGTCAGCGAGCCTGACCACCCGATCCCGTTTGTCGCCTTTTACGACAAGCATGGGTTACTGAAGACCAATTCCAACGCGGATCTTCACGGGTCTCAAACATAAAAAATGGGAGAAGGATGCAGTGGGGTGGGGTGGGGTGGGGTGGGGTGGGGTGGGGTGGGGTGGGGTGGGGCAGGTGAGGTGGGCCAGGTGATTGAACCTGAAACTTGCTGAACGTGCAGTGATCAAGAACTGGTAGCAAACAGGTTGGACACCAAAAGTCATGAACAAAAATAAGAGTAGGCAAAGCTGTCACTTCCTGTTCAGCCATAAAGTATTGTTTGTTTGTTTGTTTGTTTAACACCACACTCAGCAATGTTCCAGGCATATGGCGTTTGTCTGTAAATATCGGGTCTTAACCAGACAGCTCATTTTTCAACAGCAAGAAAAACGGTCTACGCAATTTGGATACGATGACGTTTGTCAACCAAGTCAGCGAGCCTGACCACCTGATCCCGTCAGTTGCCTTTCACGACGAGCATAGGTTGATGAGGACCAATTCTAACCCGGATCTTCACGGGTCTCAGACATAAAGAATGGGAGTAGGATGGGGTGGGATGGGGGTGGTGCAGGTGAGGGTAAGTGTGACAGGGAGAGTCATAAAGACAGCTCCCATCTTGGGATTTTCACGTCTTGGACCATCTGTTTTCAAACAGGATTAGAACTCTAGTCCTAGCTCGCTTCAGCTGTAACGGCTGCGTCATAGCAGTTGGCAGGAAGTGTTTGTGATAGACACAGAACCGACCCAGATCCTAGCAGTCACCTGGTATTCCAATTTCTTAGGAAAATGTGGATGGAGAAAATGTTTCAAATTACATCATTTTATTGTATGTAGGTCAAATCTTTCTGTGACACAAAGAGCAATAACTGCATCATCGACATCACACTTTCTCACATTTTCGTTTGAAACTGATTGAAACTTACCCCTTCTTTATGAAGATAACAAACTAGGACAATTATTTTCTGTAAATATATTTTTCCAAATTATATTCGATAATACTTTAACATTCACTTAAACATTAGAAAGGATTCTGAGGATTACACCCGACCTATAAATTTTCCACAAACATAATGAATAACGGAGATTCTTTAGTTATCTTTTAGTACATGATTTGAAACTATGTACTATATCGTGCCATTGGGACTAAATGGTAAAACTTAATAACAATTTTACACGTAACATATCAGACTGACGTCACAGATGAAATGACGTCAATATCTACATGACGTCAAATAGACAATACGTCATATAGCGATGAGTTTGGACAGTCCAGCCACTAGGTACTGTTAGTATTAGGAACGTTTACACAGGTAAAGGGTGCGGTGGGGTAGCCAAGTGGATACAGGCCCGGGTTCGATTCCCGACATTGGTACCCTTTTCTCCTTCCTTGATATTGTTGCAATTTGCTAGATACGGCGTGAAAGCATACTCACATTGTTACAATATCCTTATTCCTACAAGTATGGATACGGTAAACAGCAAAGGGGCGGTGGCGTAGCCTAATGGTTAAAGCGTCCGCTCGTCACGCCGAAGACCCGAGGTCGATTCCCCACATGGGTACACTGTGTGAAGCCCATTTCTGTTGTCCCCTGCCGTGACATTGCTTACATATTGCTAAAAGCGGCGTAACCCCGCACTCAGTCAGTCACTAAACAGCAAAATGGGACCCGTGTTATGTGGAAATGATCCTCTGTGGTTCGAGCCTGGGGAAAGTGTCTCTGACCTGTTTGGTCGTTCTCTGCCGGCATGCTGTGTAGTTGCTCCACGGTCGACCAGACAACGGATGGTCCTTCCATGTACCGTTATCTCCGCATTCCCTGAAGGCAGTCGCTGAAACAGATCAATAAATGAGAACTTGTATTTCAGATTTTATTGAAAATCTGGAGCCCAATTATCCACTCATCAACGTTTCAGCAACATCAGGTAATAGCTTATAGTAATGATGCAATTGACGTTGATATGTGATTCTTCTAGCACAGATATCAACTCATTTAATATTCTTCTGATGAGTATTGCTTTAAAAAATGCGGCATTATCACCATCCACGTCTCACACTCTGATATGGTTCTTGTCAAGAAATGTATTCACACGCTGGGAAAAATCCTCAAGATTTTCGGACGTCGATTCCCAGATGAGAACGTTTTTAACCAATCAGACAATCAAATTGCAGCATAGGCGACCATTCTTCTTAAAGTTACGATAAACGATAAGTTTCGTAAATAGACACAAGCTAATTGAAATGCTGAAAAACCTTTTCAGATGGACTTGTTCGTACCATAACGCAATTCACAATGTTCAGAAAAACATCATGTGAGTGGCACAGAATAACTACTCTCTGATAATGCAGTGCCTGCATTTTATTGAAAAGGGCCTTTGCATTCACGGCAGAAACAGCCTCAGATACGTAAAAACATATCTTACGTACTGTTCCATTATTTAATATGGAGTCAATTTAGAACATCATCAACGCAAAAAGAACTTATATTTGGGTTTTCTCATGATGAAACGAATCAGAGTGGAATCAACTAATAAAAGGTCTCCTGGTTCTTTTATGGCGACATGACTACATCATTTTAACATGTTCTCCATAATCAAGGACATAATTTGGTCTAAAAGCAAAAAGCTTCAGAGAGTAGCATCTACTTAAGATCAGAATCAGCACATAATTTGTGATTTTTTTGAGCTGGAATAGCTTTCCTATCACTCCTTTATGCGTCGTGTTTGAAGTTATATAAAACCTATAAACATCTAAAAGTTTTCGTGATTGAGCGAACCCATGAATGCTATAAAAGTTGTGTAATTTAGAAAGTTATCTCCCTTCTTGTGGCCCATTTATACGAAGCTGTTTAATGATGTGATTAATAACACCAGTTTAATATTTCTAAGACAGCATGTATAGTGGTTTTGTTTTAGAATGTTGGTGCAGCCCAGTGGCTAAAGCGTCCACGTACTCTGCCGAAGACCCCAGTTTTATTTCCCACGTGGCTACATTTGAGAAGTCTCCAGACATGACATGGCTGGGTTAACTATTTGGATAATACGTGATGAGTGAGTGAGTGAGTTTTGTTTTACGCCGCATTTAGCAATATTCCAGCAATATCACGGCGGGGGACACCGGAAATGGGCTTCACACAATTAATACGTGATGACGGCTACACACCATTTTGGTTAAATGTGATGACGGCTACTCACTATTTGGGTTAAAGGGGATAGAGGCTATTCATCTTGTGGGTTAAAGGTGATGCAGGCTACTCTCTCTTTGAGTTAGAGGTGATGCAGGCTATTCATCCTTTTGTTTAAAGGTGATGGCGATTACTCACCATTGGGATTAAAGGTGATAACGACACCATTCGGGCTAGAGGCGATGAAGACTACTCACATTTTTGGTTAAAGTGATGAAGACTACGTACCATTTGGGTTAAAGGTGATGAAGGCGGGGCAGGTAATGAAGGCTGTCTCCCCCGCAAGTGTGTGGTTCCAGCAGCCCCACCCATCAAACGTTGCATTGCAGTAGGACCGTCCTGTAACAAACAAGCCAGCATTGAAGAGTAGTCGGAACGGCAGCATATACCTACTGCTGGAAATAAAGCGTTATTAATTCACTACAACCATAAACACAAAATACTTGCTTTTTTATGACTTCAAAGGAAATTTACACTTTTCATTTTATGAGGCCAATTCAAATAAACGCAACTATGTGCTATGCGCATCGCAAACACATGTCCGTGTGATAGTTACAGCAATGATAGCTTGACTATCCATCAGAACGCAATGTACCTTATCTGCTTGTACAGTAATGTTAAAACGCGAGTGTTTGGGGAATCAGCTCACTTGGCAGGAGGTACCACTGTACCAATGAGCACAACCAATCCACACAACAGCACACAGAACCTGAGTGAATAAACGTGTGTTTAGTAGACAGCCACCGGATGACTTGTGAATGTCATCCGTATTATAGACTTTTTTCCAGCTGTTGATAATCGCATTTATTGATTTGACTTACGACTTGTTATTGTGAACCTGAGATTATATCATTCATTTTGACCAAAGCATCGATGATACATATGTACAATGGATGACCAATTGTACCAAATGTATTGCAACTTGGCTCTGTTAGCTTGAGAGATACGGTTCCCGGATCTGTCCGGATTATGTCCGATGCTCTCTATCAATATGGCCCTTTGCAGGTTTAAGATAGAAGAACGTGCTCACTATAGCTAGTCTTCGACATTTAGATTTCCGATAAAATATAATGTCATAAAATATTGGTACAACTTTGTCCATTTTCTCCATGTTGTAGAAACATCACCAGAAACGTGAACGTCGTAGTTAGACTTCAGTGACTAGTGGACCCGTGAAGATCCGGATTAGAATTGGTCTTCAGTAACCCATGCTTGTCGTAAGTGCCGACTAACGGGATCGAGTGGTCAGGCTCGCTGACTTGGTTGACACATGTCATCATATCCCACTTGCGTAAATCGACGCTAATGCTGTTGATCACTGGATTGTCTGGTTCAGACTCGATTATTTACCGACCGACGTCGTAGAGCTGGAGTATTGCTGAGTGCAGCGTTAAACAACACCCAACACAGTGACTATTGACTGTCGTGACATCACTCTACGCAATTGAGATTACATGCATCAACCTAGTCCATGAGCCTCAAAATCCCGGTGCCGTTGCACACAGTAGCCTTACTCCTTCAACTGTCGTAAGTCTATGTTAAGGGGGTTGGGACCATCTTAGCGCTAAGATCCCTTTGTGGCACCCTGGTCCATGTTGGCCTTTACGGCAACTGTTTGCTGAAACATACGACCTCTAAATCGGATCTTCACATGGAACGTAGATTATTACATATGCAACACATACACTCACAAAGTATTACTTATATCCTTCTAATGCTACGTTTAATATCCTTATGTCGACCAACGATTGTACCCCAAGAATCTTGCAATGTTTATTTACCATGCAAAGCCATTCCGTAGAAACACTCGAAACACTTAAAGTCAACATCTAAATTATAACACGTGTCTATGACATGTACATACACGTATGTAGTTTTGGGCCGATGGCCTACACTAACGGAATAAGGAATTGAATAGACGCATACAGCTAGTAACCTAATCAATCATGTCACATAAATAGAGATAGAGTGACCCTCTTTTGAGATAATCCCTGTTTGGAATATTAACGTATAATTTTAGCGATAGTACCATGAGCCCGTAATTCGATTTATCCTGAAATGTACCAAACCTGTCAGTGCTGCAGTGGTTTCGTGGCATGTTTATAAAGAAACATGCTAACCTGCTTGTCACTAGTATTGAATGGTAACGTTACTTGCCGAAGGTGTTAATTTCGCCCCCAATGGGTCAATAATATATTTCGTAGGAAAAACACTCAAACGGGAGTTCAATGACTATATACATGTGCTGCATGGCAATCTGACATTAAGGAACCTTATCGGTGATCTTGATTCAACCGCCTGTGTACATGATATGTATGATGTTATTTTCTGACTAGGATACCTTTGTCGGTTTGCTTTAGATTGGGAGAGTTGAGTTTTACGCCAGATTGAACGTCGGTATATTATTTCTAATTTAAAGACACGTGGCTTTATAATTTTCTAGAAGTAGACTTCATGGTGATCCAGTCCTTCATCAACAAGTCACTGCGCAAGATCCTCAGAATCTGGTGGCCAGAGAAGATCAGCAACCAAGAACCTTGGCAAAGAACAGAGCAGCTACCACGTCTGGTGCTAGTCATCAAAAGAAAATGGACATGGATTGGGCACACCTTACGAAAAGACCCAGAAACACCACCCACGAAGCCCTACAGTGGAACCCATAAGGCAGGCGAGAGAGGGGACGTCCCGGAAACTCATGGTGAAGATCAACCATGGAAGAGTTGACTAAGCTGGTTACTCCTGGAGCACCATTGTACAACACGCCCAGACCCGACTCAGATGACGGTCGATAGTCTGTGGCCTATGCTCTAAAAGAGCGAGAAAGCATAAGTCAAGTAAGTCAAGACTTCATGGTGACCTCGACCTTCAATCACGTGATACTTCGCGCACACCCGGTGTCGTCACTATAACTTTACAGCTATTTGTGACTTTATCAAGTTCATTCGATTTCGGACCCGTAAAGATCCGAGTTAGAATTGATCTTCAGCAATCCATGCTTGTCTTAAGAGGCGAACTAACGGGATCGGGTGGTCAGGCTCGCTGACTTGGTTGGCACATGTCATCGTATCCTAGTGACGACGATCTATGCTCATAATGTTGATCACTAGATTGTGATCACTAGAAAACAAACGACGGTGTCGGTGACCTAAATTAAGAATCCTCGCACAGGGCTAACTGGTGCGCTGTTTTATTGATGTGTCTGCCCCCTACGTTAAGACGAACGTTACCAGAAAAAAACAAATGATAACAGTTTGATGACGGTTTACGTTCGGATTAAATATCTTCTCTGAATTATTTTAATTACACATGTCATTAACGTAAACCATATGGGGCAATATGAACGTTGTATTTCTACTACCAGCGTAAGTTTAGATCAGTACATCCAGAGGAAGTTGAGTAGTCAAGCGACGTTCCACAATTGCATTGTGGGAATGTAAACATTACGAACGTTACCGTGTCGCTGAAAACTTGTGAGTCGAAATGACACATTTTAACCGTCGTAAAACATAAACGTAATGTTTCCACCAGTGATGCTAGCTGCGTGAAGCAACAGCAAACCAAGAAACTGGATGCAACGGTGTAGTTTACTGTAGGGGTCCGTACGAGGCGATGACAACTGACATGCATCGTGACGTCGCTTACATTGTGACGTAATGTAAAATGGTTCGATTACGAGGGGGCACACTAGAATGGCGCAGTGACGGGATAACGTCATTCAATTGTTACGTCATCAAAAAACTATACCTTTATTGTCTGATAATGTTTGTTTTTTTCGATTGTTCTAACCGCTAGGCATCTTAGAAGGAAAATTATGTGTATGTATGGATTCGGTTTGTTTGATTTTATTTGACTTCGCAACGTGTTGGCAACATAGCATGATTTACCACTGTTCTCGATGAAGGCTCTCAAAAGTAAGAATATTAAAATACGGACCGCGATTGAGGAATTTAAGTAATACAAAATCCTTACGAAAAACACAGTAATTCAACAATGTAACAGCCGGCAAATAATGACTGTTTTTTCCGTTTAGTGTCTTTGAAGGGCATTTAGAAGTTCTTGTTTTCCAAATCATCTGACAACTAATCTTCAAGTATGTTTGCAGGACAGCGGGAACCTAAATTTACTTTTGGGATACCATATATAATTACTACAATTAAAAAAACATCCTCACGATTGTTGCATTGTTACTTTTAAAACAATGATTTATTTTCACAAATAATTTGGTTTCTCGATACAACTGCGCTGACTTAATTATGACGTTATTTAATTTCATTAAGCATAAAAGTTATTGAAAGGCCACTCTATTTCATACTTCCCTTGTCATCATGTTAATTTCCATACTGTAAGGATTTTGTTACATATGAAATTCCCTTTCTGCTCATTATAATTATCTAACTCTTTGACCTCTATAATTACGGGGGACGGTGGGAGGGCCTAATGGTTAAAGCGTCCGCTCGACACGCTGAAGACCCGGGTTCGATTCCCCACATGCATACAACATGTGATGCTCATTTGTTATGTCCCTGCCGTGATATCGCTGGAATATTGCTAAAAGAGGCATAAAAACATACTCACTCAATCACTCTCAATTACGGAAACTGATGATGTTGCATTAAAGGTAATTACACCTTTTTTAAATGGATAAGCATGACTGGTGCAAACTGCGATGTTTATATATAGCGAAATCGATGCTGATTTTAATGAACCTCCATGTACATGTAACCGCGGAGGTACATTCATATATTTAGATCCTTGAGGGTTTCATGTAGTTAAGTAATCAATGTCTTTGAAGTAATCATCAAGACTGATTTGATACTGTATGGTTGTTGCTTTATTGTACAGCTATACATGCATTGACGTCAATGTCTTTTTACAATAATATAATGCTAAAAATATGCTAGACAGATTTACAGATTTAATCCCCAGCATCATAACATGATATAGTGAGGTAAAACAAAGGATTTAAGATTCAAGATTATTGCACGTAGACACTTTGAGTGAGTAAGTGGGTGAGTGAGTGAGTTTAGGTTTGCGTCGCGTTTAGCAGTATTCAATCAATATCGTGAAGGGGGACACCAGAAATGGGCTTCATAAATAGTTTCCACGTGAGGAATGGAACCCGGGTCTTCAGCGTGACGAGCAAACGCTTTAACCACTCAGCAATATTCCAGATACATGGCGGCGGTCTGTAAATAATCAAGTCTGCACGAGATAAACAATGTTCAACTTCATGAGTATCGATCTACGCAAGTGGGATACGCTGACTTGTGTCTACCTCGTACGACAAACATGGATTGTTGAAGACCAGTTCTAATGCGGATCTTGGTATGAAATTATGTCCATGGTCATTTTATCAGTTTCAGTCAGTTTTGAAACGTTCATATTTTTCTTTTTCCCAAATGGCCTTTATTTCAGTAGTTATCAATTATACATTTCATTTCATTTTTTTCAACTGAGTTTAAAAACATCCTTTAAACTGAGGGTTCAGTCATCGCAGAAGCAAGTTACTTATCCATTGTCCATGGCTGTAAAGGGCGTGACTTTTAAGAGATAATGAAGAGATAATGATAAAATGACGACCATAGAATTATAGGTCTGTAAACGTTATTAGTTGTGACACTGGGCTCGTTAGCCAGAGAAGTTCAGATGAAACTGGTGTTATCACTCGTGTTGCAAATGCTAACATTGCATCCCATCAAATACAACTCTTTCTTCAGAATACAGAATGAAAGTCAAGATGAGTCTTACTTTAATATGTAACGGGATATAACAGCCTTAGTAGGGATCCATTCAGAGTCCTGTTGATGTTCTTCAGAAAAGAAACTTTTATTCAACAGCTACGCATTCACATTGTTAAAGTACGTGTTCTTAGCCTTACAGGAATTAGGAAAACGCAGGGTTGTGCAATTTCTGTGCATAGACGCAACCCTTAGAAACCTGTGATGGACGTGCCATGAAACCTAGTGGGTGCGAATCCCAGATACTGTCTAAAGTTTCTGGGTTTGTTACGGCACCAGTGCTCGAGGTTTCAAATGAAACTATTTAACGTCTAAGAGTTAGACATCTTCTGGTTTCTTATTTCAGTAACCTGTGCGCCACGACACAGCTGAAATTATCTTCAAGTCGGTATTAAACCTAAATAGAAGTACACAAATTTCCTGGGGCTTTTAGATCTGTATGAAGAAGCAAATAATAGCCGTGGGTGAGTATGGTGGTGTATATAGTATATAATGTCTGTGTGGGCTGGTACAGTAACATACATGGTGGACATGGATCGTAGTGTCTGTCTAGGCTGGTACAGTAACAAGCATGGTGGACATGGATTGTAGTGTCTGTGTAGGCTGGTACAGTAACAAGCATGGTGGACATGGATTGTAGTGTCTGTGTAGGCTGGTACAGTAACATACATGGTGGACATGGATTGTAGTGTCTGTGTAGGCTGATACAGTAACATGCATGGTGGACATGGATTGAAGTGTCTGTGTAGGCTGGTACAGTAACATACATGATGGACATGGATTGTAGTGTCTGTGTGGGCTGGTACAGTAACATACATGATGGACATGGATTGTAGTGTCTGTGTAGGCTGGTACAGTAACATACATGATGGACATGGATTGTAGTGTCTGTATAGGCTGGTACAGTAACATGCATGGTGGACATGGATTGTAGTGTCTGTGTAGGCTGGTACAGTAACATACACGGTGGACATGGATTGTAGTGTCTGTGTAGGCTGGTTCAGTAACATGCATGCTGAACATGGATTGTAGTGTCTATGTGGGCTGGTACAGTAACATACATGGTGGACATGGATTGTAGTGTCTGTGTAGGCTGGTACAGTAACATGCATGGTGGACATGGATTGTAGTGTCTGTCTAGGCTGGTACAGTAACATACATGATGGATGTTGATCGTAGTCTTTGTAGGCTGGTACAGTAACATACACGGCGGACATGGATCGTAGTGTCTGTGTAGGCTGGTACAGTAACATACACGGTGGACATGGATCGTAGTGTCTGTGTAGGCTGGTACAGTAATACATACATGGTGGACATGGATCGTAGTGTCTGTCTAGGCTGGTACAGTAATACATACATGATGGACACGGATCGTTGTGTCTGTGTAGGCTGGTACAGTAACATACACGAAGGACATGGATCGTAGTGTCTTTGTAGGCTGGTACAGTAACATACACGAAGGACATGGATTGTAGTGTCTGTGTAGACTGGTACAGTAACATACACGAAGGACATGGATCGTAGTGTCTTTGGAGGCTGATACAGTAACATGCATGATGGACATGGATTGTAGTGTCTTTGTAGGCTGGTACAGTAACATGCATGATGGACATGGATCGTAGTCTTTGTAGGCTGGTACAGTAACATACACGGTGGACATGGATCGTAGTGTCTGTGTGGGCTGGTACAGTAACATACATGATGGACATGGATTGTAGTGTCTGTGTAGGCTGGTACAGTAACATACATGATGGACATGGATTGTAGTGTCTGTATAGGCTGGTACAGTAACATGCATGGTGGACATGGATTGTAGTGTCTGTGTAGGCTGGTACAGTAACATACACGGTGGACATGGATTGTAGTGTCTGTGTAGGCTGGTTCAGTAACATGCATGCTGAACATGGATTGTAGTGTCTATGTGGGCTGGTACAGTAACATACATGGTGGACATGGATTGTAGTGTCTGTGTAGGCTGGTACAGTAACATGCATGGTGGACATGGATTGTAGTGTCTGTGTAGGCTGGTACAGTAACATACATGATGGATGTTGATCGTAGTCTTTGTAGGCTGGTACAGTAACATACACGGCGGACATGGATCGTAGTGTCTGTGTAGGCTGGTACAGTAACATACACGGTGGACATGGATCGTAGTGTCTGTGTAGGCTGGTACAGTAATACATACATGGTGGACATGGATCGTAGTGTCTGTCTAGGCTGGTACAGTAATACATACATGATGGACACGGATCGTTGTGTCTGTGTAGGCTGGTACAGTAACATACACGAAGGACATGGATCGTAGTGTCTTTGTAGGCTGGTACAGTAACATACACGAAGGACATGGATTGTAGTGTCTGTGTAGACTGGTACAGTAACATACACGAAGGACATGGATCGTAGTGTCTTTGGAGGCTGATACAGTAACATGCATGATGGACATGGATTGTAGTGTCTTTGTAGGCTGGTACAGTAACATGCATGATGGACATGGATCGTAGTCTTTGTAGGCTGGTACAGTAACATACACGGTGGACATGGATCGTAGTGTCTGTGTAGGCTGGTACAGTAACATACATGATGGACATGGATCGTAATCTTTGTAGGCTGGTACAGTAACATACATGATGGACACGGATCGTAGTGTCTTTGTAGGCTGGTACAGTAACATACATGGTGGACATGGATTGTAGTGTCTGTGTAGGCTGGTACAGTAACATACATGGTGGACATGGATTGTAGTGTCTGTGTAGGCTGGTACAGTAACATGCATGGTGGACATGGATTGTAGTGTCTGTGTAGGCTGGTACAGTAACATACATGATGGATGTTGATCGTAGTCTTTGTAGGCTGGTACAGTAACATACACGGTGGACATGGATCGTAGTGTCTGTGTAGGCTGGTACAGTAACATACATGATGGACACGGATCGTTGTGTCTGTGTAGGCTGGTACAGTAATACATACATGGTGGACATGGATCTTAGTGTCTGTGTAGGCTGGTACAGTAATACATACATGATGGACATGGATCGTTGTGTCTGTGTAGGCTGGTTCAGTAACATACACGAAGGACATGGATGGTAGTGTCTGTGTACGCTGATACAGTAACATGCATGATGGACATGGATTGTAGTGTCTTTGGAGGCTGGTACAGTAACATGCATGATGGACATGGATCGTAGTCTTTGTAGGCTGGTACAGTAACATACACGGTGGACATGGATCGTAGTGTCTGTGTAGGCTGGTACAGTAACATAGATGATGGACATGGATCGTAGTGTCTTTGTAGGCTGGTACAGTAACATACATGATGGACACGGATCGTAGTGTCTGTGTAGACTGGTACAGTAACATACCTGGTAGACTAGGATCTTAGTGTCTGTGTGGACTCGTATAGTAACATACATGGTGGACACGGATTGTAGTGTCTGTGTAGGCTGGTACAGTAACATACCTGGTGGACTAGGATCGTAGTGTCTGTGTGGGTTGTACTGGTGCATTTACAACAGATATCGATCGTAGAATCTGTGTGGGTGGCACATTGGCATACAAAATAGAGAAGGAGGCTGGTAGGAAGAGAAGAGCTCCTGGGATATTTAACTGAGTCAGGTCATTGAAAGCATTAAACATTTATACTTGAATCTTGCATTCCTCCCCTTAGTTGTCAATTCCTGTAGTAATGTGGTGACTCCAAAGAAAGCATTTTCCCCACGTGTCAAAAATCTAATTTCAAGTCACACTTAAAGCATTTGACCGAAACCAAATATTTGTGTTAAATTGAGTAAATAGCAGGATGTTGTCAGTCACAGTGACACACGTCAGCATTTACACGTCGCCTGACATTTCAACATTTACATACTGAGAAGGTTGAAAGATCAGAGACAACACAATTACAAAGTGTTTCCTTACCATTTGTTGAACGACGAGAACATGTTTTTCAAGTAAACACGATTACTCCCTTAGAAAACATAGTGAATAGCATTTCCCTTTTAACATTAGCATCCAGACAGGATTTGCAAATTCATTCTGAAGCTGCAAAAATTGCAAATCTATGTTCATTGATGCATGTTTCATAAACGTTTGCCTACTTAAACTGGTTATGTCTTTCAGAGTGGATTTAGGCATTGCGTGATGTTGTCATCACAGACAACTCAAATTAAACAAGAGGAAACAGAATTGGAATTAACTCATTCTGCCTCAGCCCTCTGTCACTCAAAGTCCTGGTTCCCCACAAAACGCTTGCACTTGTTTCCAATGCCAATGTCTAAAACGACGTACCCATTACATGTAAGCGTTGATACAGTAATTGTTAGACCAAACAACTTGTTATAGGCGACATGTCGAATGGTGGCGTAATATATTGATTATTTGATCAAACATCTTGGCATAAGTGATGTGTCAAATAATGACATAACAAATGAATTATTTGATCAGGGAACGTGGTAAAGGTCACATGTCAAACAGTGAAACATAAAAGGCGTGTATGTTGACTGATGAAGAAACATTCAAAAGTTATGAATCAATACTATCAGGTTTTGTGTTGACTCAGGTATCTGAAGACCTGTTCACAACGCCTATTCCAAGCTGTGTATGAACCCGTACAAAGTGAGATACATCGCTGGATCCTGATGTATCACCCAAACCCTGTACCGATGATTAACCATAAGCTTAAATATTATGAAGGAAGACCTATCTTTGTGTCCATAGAAAATATTTCAGACACGTGAAACTAACGTAGTGTGGATTACAAAAACCTCGACATCGACTCTGTGACAAGTAACCAACATAACAAACTCCGGAAACAAATACATTCCTTGATCGATGTGGTCGCGGCAAAGCTGTTAAACTGTTTTGTGGTAGACGTGAAGGACATCTCCCAATTTTGTCGAGTCAGTGACAAACATGAAGAGGGACGGACCTCTCTAGTCTGCCGTGTACTATATGTACCCATGCGATTTCTGGTGAACGAGTGCTTTGCTTTTGCATGTGCTCGTAGAGAGTGCCGTTGGAGGAAAAGAATGGGCTGTCCTATTCGCAAACACCCGGTTTCATAACTAATGGTGATTTTGTGCCACATGCTCATGATATGATTTGAATTGTACAATCAACTCTGCCTTTGTATCATTTGCTTATTGCGATTGTATAAACGATCCTGTCTGCATCGGAGTGACCTTGCTATCGTTGATATAATTGATCTGTCCCACATTTAAGGTAAACTCGTGTAACTTAAACAGAGCATAATGTCCAGCAGAAACCCAGAAGGTTGGCAGGAACATGTCGTGACAAATTGACATCCTTAATGTTAAAACTTCTTTTAATTGTTGTTCTTTACCTTCTTTGGAGTAGTATACGAAAGGAAATTCTAAACTATATTTACCAACCGCTGTCTCTATATGATAAAGTAAATGACGTCACATAATTTATGAAGGCTAAGCTGCAAAATGTGATGTACACCAATTCCAATTTGTGTTTTCTTTTATAAATATTGATCAGCTTTAACATGAAATTAATATGGTGCTCACTTCGAATGTTTTTCTATTTAGGACCTAAATATAAATATGCTTGTAATAGGGTCATGAAAGCTTAATAGATTTCAGGGTCCAAATGCCTTTAAAAGTGTCTTGTAATCAATGAAATTGCAGCATATGCGTGATAGGGTAACCCGTAGAGATTTGTTCACGAGTATCTTTTCGCCACTAAGCGTTAATCATAAGCAGTAACAGATGTTAACGTGTCGTGAGTTAAATGATTTAGTCTTTTCATTGCACGTGACAGATAAATGCAACATCATTATTTCTGTGGAAGTCTGGATGGTTGAATAAGTTAGATCGTGGCAATTTACACTTGTCAAAGGGGTACACAAAGTACGTGATCAGGACTACCAGTTGTCAGAAGCCGAGCGTGTGGTGTGGGTTGGATCCTTGGTTTGCTTGCGATTAGTTCATCACTCCGAGAGCGTGGGTTCGAATCCCGGATGAGACACAACCCCAAAGGTACTAGAATATGTACATGACCCTGAGAGAGATAGAGTAAATATAACATCAGATAACTATGTATCTCCAACCTACTTGTGAAACACCAGAAACCAAATACAGGTAGTCAAACACTGTTGTCTCGAACCTTTGATGTGTCGAACTTACACTTGGCTCGAATTAAAAGCTAGGCTAGCTATTCTCGAAACGTTCGTAGCCCTACGAACCTCTTAAGCCCATTCTTAACATTGTCTATTATCAAAGGTATGAATTCGTAGGGCTACGAACGTTTCGAGAATAGGGGCCCTGGTCCATGCGTCGTCGTTTAGTCATCATTCTACATACGGTTTTGTCGAACCATGGTAAAGTGGAACTGTTTGACTTCTCCTCCGACACAACCGTGATTGATTGCATTTGTTAATAAATGACATATCAGATACCTAGTAACACGTTAACTCGGTTCTATACATGCAGGAAAGATATTTACTCAGCATTAACATTTTGTCAACAAAAGTCAGTTGCTGTTCACAACCGACTTCATTTCCCGAGTGCACTCTTCGCTTCAGAATACTATAGCTACTTTCGACCAAAATGTCGGATTAACCAATATATATTCCTGTAATATTTACTCGTGGTAAATACGACACCAAACCATCAACAGACGTGTAGCTGACATTTGCGCTTTTTCTGCTACAAAACATGTACGTTTGGACGTTTGTTAAAAGGTTGGTTCCTAAACATCTCTCTGTCCGTCTCGAATGACATCAATTCAAAAGTTCATCCATATCCCAGACAAGACTATCAACCATCAACATACATGTACACAGGATTCTACACAACGGTAAATGTCATCGTAGAGTCAACACCAGCTAATCATTGGCAAATAAAGCGTTCTGGGTGTCTAGCCCTGCAAATTGAAATCATCCGTATGAAACAATCAGGGTTGTGAAAGCGATCAATGGTCCATACATCTGCCTATCTTCTTCAATTGGTCGCGATTTACTCGCATACGTTCGTGTTAATTGCATGTTTCCGATCTATCGATAGTAGGAAAGCCCTTTGATCATTCTCTGACAGACCATCCCCCGCCGATGAGCATTGATCGGAATTAAAGGGATTGGAGAGGTTAGGGTCCTCGCTGATGCTTTGGTCTGAACGACGATGTCTGATGTGAATTGCGGGGATAAGATTGTTACAGGTCTCGACGGTTAGTCGTTTGAAAATCTTGTTCTCAAATGGATGACTGTCAGATAATTGTACAGTCATCGTGTTTGACAATTGTAACCGATGTGCTAAACACCTGATGAAAATAATAGTAATCATCATCGTGCGTGTCAAACAGAATCACGCAGGGTATGTCTAAAGTGAAGGGGTAATACATAACACTTCGATACAACGGAAACAGAAAGGAACCATAATTTACTTCATAAGTTTGACACAACGAAGTTTATCACTATGGTGTTTTACTGTTCTTGGTGTTGTTAGTCTTTACTAATATTTTCCTGAGATTACTCAAGGGAATTAAATAAGCACCATAAGTATATACTGTTTCATATAAGATATTTACAATATACTACGCTGTCATAACTCGTGAAGATCCGGGTTAGAAATGATCTTCAGTGACCCATGCTTGTCGTAAGAGGCGACTAACATGATCGGGTGGTCAGGCTCGCTGACTTGGTTGACACATGTTATTGTATCCCATGTGCGTTGAAAGATGTTCATGCTGTTGATCACAGGATTGTCTGGTCGAGGCTTGATTTATTTACAGGCCGTTGCCATATAGCTGGAATATTGCTGCGTGCTGCGTTAAACAACAAACAATCAAGTCCAAAGACGTTTTGTCAACAGCTCCTTACACCGACACAGAATTGATTATTGCATATTGACTTGAAGTGCTTGATTTTGGGAGGTCAATTGGCATCAATATGGCGACAAAGTCTTTGTTAGTTTTCAATGACGGTAAATGATGGTGGTAAGATACATTCGTTGAAGGCCATCACACGGCTGTCTGCGCGTTATACACAGACACACTAACAGTGAGTGAGTATGGTTTTACGCCGCTTTTAGCAATATTCCAGCAATACCAAGATGGGGGACACCAGAATGGGCTTCACACATTGTACCCATGAGGGAAATCGAACACGGGCCTTCAGCGTCACGAGAAGGCGCATTCAGTGTGGCTACGGTGTACCCCCACTGTGTCCACTTTTCTTAAAACAACAAAATGCAGTCACCCGTAGAACAATAGGGGGATTAGTTATAGTTTTTGCAAGGTAAGTCTGGTGACTCCGTGACCACAAGTCTGAACAAATTGGTGAGCACATTTCAGAACAAATTGGTGAGCACTAACATATGTCTCAGTCATGTATATATGTGATAAAACGAAGCCCCCCTTCATCATTCATCATCATTGCTGATGCTCAAGTTGACGTTCAGTACATTGATAATGCACAGGGTGAACGATGGAGTGGAGATGCCGTGCCAAAGACTGCCGAGCGACACCGGATATGAAGGAAGAAGTAAAGCGATGTTAACACTAGATTTCTCACCCTGAAAGATGATCTCAGGCATGGAAGAAATCTATCTGCAATACCTTGATTGTGTCTTTCAATTAACTGCACTGTGAATTGACAGTTAATGGCCGTGTCAGAAAATGAACATGCAAACAGCTGAAAAAAAACCTGGTGATTCCAGATATGTTGATGACCTGTTATTCATGTTCCTCATACTGATGTTTCTTAAGATGTATTTCACTTGTATTTTAATAAATTATATTTTCAAATTCATTACACTTATGTCTTGCTGAGTTAATGCCAATTACATCTTAGTTCATAAATTAAGTATGTAAGAGTTAAGTAGACGAGACGATATACCACTGCCCTCTATCCTGATACAGACTATACCCTAATCCCTCTGTTGTTTCAACACTGCCCATTTCCAAAAGTGGGCACAGTGGAAGTAAACCGTGGCTACCCACACCGACCCCACACTGACAATATCGTCCAGACGTGTATACAGACAATCAATCATCCTTTTCATTACCATAAGTTTACAAATACATGCAAAGCATCGTGGGGGGTATTTTTCAAAAATATATCATTTTTAGGCTATGGCTTGAAACAAATCCAGCAATTATGTACAGATAAACTAATCATGTCATTATGATGGAAAGAAATTTACATAGCCAAGCTGGGTTGACTTTCAAGGCATTTGTATCTCATCGGGAGCACTGACTCACTAAGATAATACACAGAGCATCCGTAAGACGTCATAAACACCATTGCATAATAGCTGTGAAGTCATTCAGAAGGTGCAAGATAACTCTCGCTAACATCTGCCCGCAACTCATTCTCAAGTTCCAAATTAACTTTTTCAGTTTTTATTTTCATTGTCAGGGGAATCTGCATAGGCATAATATACTGAGTCAAAAAAGAAACTTCACATTCTTTCTTCAGGGCACTATAAAAGAACAAGAGATGGTAAGATATTTAAATTGTTATTATTTCATTGCTGAGATCTGTGTGATGTACTCGATACACTGACAGTGCCATAATCAGTTCCATTAGGCTACACCGCCGTTCCAAAACATGGGTATACAGAATGTCAAGTCACAAGAATAAAAATGCGAAATTTCTCAGTTCAATATCGTGTATGGCCGCCCCGCGCATTCACCACTGCCAAACACCGTCTCCTCATCGACTGACTGATGCTTGTGAACACGTGGTTGGGGATTCTGCGCCATTGCTCTTGCCAGGCAGCGCCAAGTTCCTGCAAATTCTGAGGTTGGTTCCTAAGACCACGAAGCCTTCTCCCAAGTGCATCCCAAACGTGCTCTATTGGATTAAGGTCAGGGGACCTCGTTGGCCAGTCCATGACGTTGATTCCAGTGTTTTGAAGGAAATTTCGTGTCAACATCGCGGTATGCGGCCGAGCATTATCATGCTGGAACTGTACACCAGGGCCATGAGCCGCCATGAAAGGAACGAGTTCAGGGATGAGCACCTGGTCGCGGTAAGCAGCAGCTGTGAGGTTTCAACGGATGACCAGAAGTCGGGAACGGTTGTTCCCATAGAAAGCACCCCACACCATGCAACTTCCGCCCCCGAATCTGTCGACTTCCTGTACACAACATTGGGCATACCGTTCACGACGTCGTCTCCAGACTCTATGCCTGCCGTCCGCGAATCTGAGGGTAAACCTGGATTCATCGCTAAAGACGACTCGATTCCAGTCTCTCTGGGTCGATCGGAGGGGACGTTGGGCACACAGCAGACGTTGACGTTGATGAAACGGCGTCAATATTGGCCCACGATATGGACGTCGAGAATGGAGATTGGCAGCCCGCAACCGATTTCGAATGGTCTGTGAGGACAGTCGACCTCTAAACATCTCAGCCCTGGTTCGTGTAGCCGGCAGAAATCTGTCACGTAGGTGACGTAGGACGATTTGACGGTCTTCTGCTCGTGACGTCACACGTGGACGACACGACCTTGGGCGATCAGAAGTGGTGCAAGTTTGTTGTAGACGACCTCGCAAGGCATACACAGTACGACGGCTGCATCCCATTGCTCTTGCGACGTCAATAACTGATCTTCACGCTTGCAACATGCCAACGGCACGTTCACGTTGCACATTTGACTATCGTGGCATTTCAAGTACCGTTAGAACTGTGGTTTAAAAGTGTTTTTTCAATTCTTGAGGCCAATGCAAACACGTGCATATGAAGAAAACTTCGATGCGAAGATCACGTGATCGACTGCACGTGCAAAAACTGATTTGGCACTAACGTCATTTGCACGACGAATGGATGGGTTTGAGTGGGTTTTGCCAACGTTTTTCTAGAGTCGAAAGATAGGGATCCCATTTCGGATACATAGATGTATCATCAGAGAAAAATTATTCATTATTTTTCAAATTACATTTTGTGAAGTTTCTTTTTTGACTCAGTATATATTTATTTTGATCAAGATAGTCTACTTATCTCATGAAACATTCGTTGCAATGCTAAGTGATCTGTTTATATGATTAGTGATTATTTATATGCCATACAATTTTACAATACATTCAGTGTGACTTACGGTACTACCATTGATATCACTACTATGACAGTACCTTATCACGTTTAAAATAGATTAGCATAATCAAATTTTTAAAAATCGACGAAAGTGTGTAAAATGAAAATACATGGCTATTGGGAATTCTCTATGTGTGTTAGAACTTAAAGCTATTAACCATATCACAGTTTATTTATATTCTGGGGTGCCAGCGCCATGATGGTATATTGCAGAAGATACGCAGGAAGATACAGATGCTACGTGTGAAATCTCAGCATGATGAGCTTTGATGTGTGGTAAATCCAGTGCAAACCATGATTGCAGTGGTGGTGAAGCCTCACATATATGCGACCGATGTGATACGAAGGGAACTGGTTGATGAAGATCATGAAATATAATCTCACCTACATTTCCAAACTAATAACCTGGTCCACGCTACGTCAAAGCTATTTTGCTAATATTGATAAAACGGAACTTAACTTGCGCTGAGTACGATGTTCGTTTATTTGATTTTTTAACGTCACATTCCAGGATATTCCTGCGTCCAAAGGCCAATTCCGTTCCACTTATTTACCTAAACTTGCAACAAATGAAACAAGTGAGACCGCCTCATGTGTTTCAAAATTAGACAGTGGCTAAATATCTAGCAGACAATTCAGTGATTGATATGATGACGGGGTATGATGAAATGGTGTCAACCAAGTCTGATCACCTGATTCACTGAGGCACCTCTCACAAGTACAGCTTTCTTGGAACCAATTCTAAAAGGCATTTAGCATGGTGGAGAGTTACATGATTGGTACTGTCTGGATACTATTAGGTGCTATTGGATATTATCAATTGTATATGAATTAAACCCCGTGAAGATCCGGATCCGGACTTGATCTTCATTAATCCATGCTTGTCGTAAGAGGCGTCTAACGGGATCGGGTGGTCAGGCTCGCTGACTTGGTTGACACATGCCACCGAATCGATGCAAATGATGTTGATCACTTTACTGTCCAGTCCAGACTCGATTATTTACAGCTGGGATACTGTATATGGCTCTACAACAAACCATCAGGCAATGTGATTTGGAGACGTATAAGTGTGATTCCAACTCAAGAAGTGAAAACTAGATTTTCATCGGGTGTCAGTGTCGAACACCAGTCAGTTATAGTTAATCAGAGTGTCAATGCGCTCGTGAGATGGCTATAGGGTAAAGCTATTCAGTTCCATGTAATGACACCTTAAATGTCGTTAACAACGAGATATTCAAGACGGCCCACACATCGAAATCAGCAAAAGTCGGGATGATGATGATGATGATACGATGATGCCTGACTTGGTGGTTCAGAAGGTTGCAAATGCTCATGTAAATCAGCAAAAATGATGATGATGATGAAAAATGATGATGCCAAGTTAAACCTTCTTGTTGATTCAGGAGGTTGAAATGCTCATGTAAATCAGCAAAAATGGGGGGTGATGATGATGATGAAAAATTATGATGCCAAGTTAAACCTTCTTGTTGAGTCAGGAGGTTGCAGTTTCTGAAGACGTGGGTGTACCAGTGTATCAGTGTGTCATGGACGTATTATTCAGTCTAATGTCGATGACACCTGTAAATGTCGTCCGTGTTGCAATCTGGCACTTACAACTCATCAATATCAGATACAAATGTCACGTTTCCGTTACCTGTCCTCATGATACATTCTTATTAATCTCTCGGTTCAATGTTGAGTCTTGCTGAATCGTCAATAATTGTTTTCACAACACTTAAAATGGTGCCGCCATGAACATGATCAAGACAATTTGTCAGACAAATTGTTCACGGTACCCGAGTTGTAAGTGAAGCCAATAAGTGTTAGTGCAGCGCTCATGTAATCTACCTACGGTAGAGCATATACGTATGGCTGAATCGGACAAACAAGTGATTGATATTATGAACAACAAGTTCAAGATGACGCAGAGCAGAGCCTGACCACTCGATCATTAGGTCATATGTTACGGTCACCATAGGTTTCCGGGGTCCCGATCCACAAAACGTTCGTTTCGCGCTAATACTTTCGTAATACTATGGTAAACTACAGAGTTAAGACATGTCGTAACTTTACGAACGCTTTGTGGATCGGGACCTATTTTCTTTTAGGACTCCCTATGGGCCACATCTCCAGCAAGCGCTTTCATAAACGCCATCTCTAATAACAAACAGCTCTGAGAGGTAACTGAAAGGATCCACTTTTTGAGTTTTATAATGAGAAAAACGGCAAACATCAAACGCCAATATTTCATTCAGGCAACATTGCGGGTTTAATAGCCAGACCCGGCTGATCTGGGGATCTGAAACAGGTCTCCAGCAGGTAGAGTCTGCAGACCCACTGACGACTGGGAATTAATGAATCTTTCAACACGATCCAGAACACCATCTTGAAAGAAGACAGGGTGGCGTTTCGACGTAATTAATACGCCATTACGGAGAATAAATCCTGGATAAATCCTGATACGGTTTAGACGTAGACTCTTAGAGTTTATGACCAGCGCTGCTGCTTTATTGGAAGTTAATTCACAGTTTTTACGGTTCCCGGGAAGAAGAAAAACTTACAAATGAAAACACAATTTGTCGTAATTGGAAACACTGGGATACACGTGGAGCTTATTTGAAATGTACAACCAAACCAATGATTCCAGTGTTACCCTGTGAATGTACAGCAAGTCGGCGGAGCGCGACTCGGTTAGTAATTGGATCTCTTGCTTTTTGCTGCGTTCGCTATTAGACCGCTGGGAAAGATGGCGGCTTGTTTTGTGGTTACAGCCCACATCACGAACACGCAGTTCGAGTCAGCTGGAGAGGACACAAACGCAATAAAACAAGAGGTATAATGGCCGTTCTCATTAATATCACGCTAAGCTTTTCTCATACGAGATTTTCGATAAATGATCAGCGTAATGATCCTTAGGATAAGGTCCCTTTATTATTGTTCTAGTCGTCACTGATCTGATAATCTGACATGGAATTCGGATCAATTCAAGGTCACATGGACCATCAGTTTTATTTTAAATTGCCAGGAATTTTACGCAGACATGTAAACTAGATGCGATGAATTGAGACAAAAGCACGAAGTGGTTCGGTTTCTTATAAAGATAATGTTAGGGACAGATTATTTTAATTTAATATGCCCCCAAAGCATGTTGAATACAAGATCCCTTGGATTGACACATAATGGGGTTCTGCCACTGCCAAGCATATGAAAAGATTGAAATTGCGAGAACGATACGAAAATAGAATTCGTAGGAAATGTAATTTTGTAAAAATCATTGTACAGAACGATTAATGTAGTGATGTTCACAAATCCTGTAGAGGCGTGAAATTATCCATTTGAATTACAAATAAAAAACAATTATTATTATATAAGATTAAAGTCGCAGGAAATCTCATTTTGCCCCATTTTACAACACAGACTTGCATCCCTGAGCTGTGATACAGGCGTATGTGTCCTTGTTTCGAACCTACTTGAATAACGTGAGGGCAACAACATGTTTTATTCCAATACCCTGGTCATATCAAATTGACACACTATGACACAACCGAGATACTGTTCACAACAGCGTTGATCCCAAAGCATTCACCAAACACTGGACTTAAACAGCTGGAGACATTTCTAATTAAAGTAACGATGAAATATCACGATGATATGAAAAATATACATTTTCGTTAAGGATTAAGCAGCCTTGGGAATTAAGCGATCGGTGACTACCTTTCCGCTGCAGTTTCCTTCGTGGGAACCCATAGTTCAGTCGTACATGGTCTAGTCAGACAGTTATTTTAATAACACTCATTTAGTGGGTTTGTCGAGAAAGAACGCAAGTGTTCCTGCACAGGGATGGTAGCAGATACATAGATGACGCTACTCTCCGTCTAGCCGTGTGATTACCATTGGTTACATTAGATTGAATAAGGTAATAAACGTTGATAAACAATGAAGAAGATGCAGACAAATGACCCGTGTTATCTTTGTAGGAATGTGCAGTAATTAGCACATTTGAAATAAGCAATGATTAGTGGCGTAGTAATGGACAATGATTAGGAACTCAGTAATGTATATTGATAAGAAGCGTAGCCATTAACAATTATTTGTAGGATGCTTATAGGCATTGCTAAGTAGTCCAGGAATAGATGACTGGTAGTGAAGTAATACCCAATGACTAGTAGATTAGTTAAAACATTCGAAGCGATGATAAGTACCAATCTTAGCCCTAACTATTATATGACAGTTAAAGAGCTAAAATCAGTTTTGTTCGCTCGTTTTTACTGACAAACACAACGTTCCACAAAACTTTAGCCCTACGATTACATGTGACAGTTCTAGCACTAAGATCACGTTGTTTGGACTGTTCTGCCAATGAAATGTTCCACGACTGCATGTGAAAGTTATAGCTCTAAGAACACGTTGTAGGACTGTTCTCAGCCAAACACAGCGCTCTGTAATACCTAAGCCCCACGACTACATGTGACAGTTATAGCTGTAAGAACACGTTGTAGGACTGTTCTCAGCCAAACTTATAGCTGTAAGCGCTCTGTAATACCTCTGTAATACCTAAGCCCAACGACTACATGTGACAGTTCTAGCTCTAAGAACACTTTTAGGATTGTCCTTAGCTAAAGGCAGAGCTCTACAAACCTTAGCTCTACGATTACATGTGACAGTTCTAGCTCTAAGAACATTTTGTAGGACTGTTCTCAGCCAAACACAGCGCTCTACAAAACCGTAGCCCTACGGTTACATGTGGCAGGTATAGAGCTAAGATTACTTTGTAGGACTGTTCTCAGCCAATGCAATGTTCTTTAAAGCAAACGCTGCCATACGTTTACACATGAAAGTTATAGCTCTCGGAAAACTTTGTCGGCCTGTTCTTAGCCAATACCGTAACCCCACAACTGCATATGACAGTTGTTACACTGAGATCACTATGTGAAACTGTTCCCATGCTTGTTAGAAAAACAAACCAATCATAGCCCTAAACAAATATGAGCATTGCTTAACTCACTCACTCCATTCACTCTGAGATTGACGTACATGAAAGTCTATGACAGTATAGAGCAAGGTGCCTTAGTGTAGTAACACAAACATTTATCAGAAAGTAAATGTTTCCCTTCCGAGCAAACCGTAACTTAATGAAAAACAAAAAACAAGTTCAAATACAATTTCCAATCTTCGTAGCCGGCTAATGGGATGCTGTTATTACGGCCTATTAGCCTTAATTTCTGGAACAAGCCTTGTTACATACAGATGGACAAAGACAGTAAAGACCATCATAATTGTATTTGCTACGTACCAAGATGTAATTGTCTCCATTTGTTTGCCCCACGGTGTTAGCCCTATGCAGCACTGGCATGTCTGGCTGGCCGTTATTACTATGCCCTTTCGCCGTGACCTCCAATATAGGAAGTGGGATGGCGCTGGAATACACTCCGATAATTCCAGGTTTAACGGCTCTTCATTATCAGCTCTGACGAACATAAGAGCCGAGGATGAATTGTTGCAATTATCTTGTCCCCTTGATGCCCTTGGCGGGATATTGGGACGAATGTATTTAACGAGTTAATGATTCTTGTATTTACAACTTTCTTCATCTTTATGGCGAAATACGGTTGTTACAGCCCAAATTGAACTTGTGTGGTTTTCATTGACATTCTTGTCCAGGAACTGTTGTCAATAGGGAAAGTTGCAGTGTAAAGACATCACACGCGAATTTACCATCACTGTAGGATTCAGCATACATACTGAATTCGAGATTTCTTGTGCGTACAAAAGCATAGAGGCATATGGTCTTCGGCATCAAACAATGACGGGTTCTGAAAATGCAGTGAAACTTATTCTAGACCTCCGTAGTCCAGACACCCTGATTTATGCATGATTTGTCTTGAGAACGCACAAAGTACATAACGGTTGAACGTAACCTTCCTGCTCTGGAGATTTGTTAATCCGGAAGAGATGGTGCTTCAAGATTTAGTTTTACTTAATAATAATATGTCGATTTCAATTATATGTTCATCTAAGGTTTTAGTCTCTTCACTTAAGTGGCGGTGGGGTAGCCTAGTGGGCAGGGGCTTCGATCGTCACGCTAAAGACCCGGGTTCGATTCTCCACATGGGTTCAATGTGTGAAGCCCATTTCTGGTGTCCCTCGCCGTGATATTGCTGGAATATTTCTAAAAGCGACATGAAACCCAACTCACTCACTCACTCACTTTTCACTTAATTGGCATTTCACTCACTGACCTTCCTGTAAACTGAAATGACTCAATGCAGTTTTTCTGAAACTGTGTTTAAGTAGATATGGACAGGTACAATAAAATTATTCGACATTATAACTCAAAAAGATGAATATAACGTCAGTTCAAAAGAATACCCGCTCTAAACTATCCTCAGAAACGTATTCCCTAAAGTAATATTAAACAAGTATTGTTTTATTCATGAAAATGTATCATGTTTTATTATGTTTTGAGTAGTAACTGTCATGTTCGCATAGCAAAACCTGTCGTGCCTGTCATATACAGTCATATCACCCGCTGTGCGTTCCGTGATTATGCAGTCGTGTCAAAATTTGTACAAGTGATCGGGGTTTTTTTTCGTTAACGCCGCCATATTTCAGCTTTATGGCGGCGGTCGGAAAAGTCTCTACCAGACAATCCAGTGCTCAATATCATAAACATCGATCTACGCAATTGCGATACGATGACATATGTCAACCCGTTAGTCTCCTCTTACAAGCATGGGCTTATGAAGACCAATTCTAACCCGGATCTCGTAATGGCGTAGATCGATGCTCATTCTGTTGATCACTGGAAAGTGTGGTCCAAACCCAATTATTTACAGACCGCCACCATTTAACTGGAATACTGCGTTAAACAACAAACAAACAATGTAAAGTGAATATATGATCCACCGAATATATGATGCACCGAATATGTGTATGCTACGAATGTTCAAACCCCGGCATAACTAAGATAGTACTACCCTTAGTCCTTCTCTAGAGACAGTATCAGCAAAGTCGTTTCGGTGCACCTTATATAATTCTTAAAGAGGCCATAGCTCAAACCAATTGACAGTCTACAGTGAAGAGGTAATTGGTGTAACACTTCACCCGTCTAGCGACTCGTGGTTTGTTATCTATATCCATAAATGATAAACGACCACACTAAGTTCACAGCCAAAATGTTGGAATTCGGCATTAGCCACCAATTACAACGTCTAGATCTCGCCTAGAAATAGCCGCCAGCTCATAAGGCTTATTTGTCTCCATTTAAGGGACCATAAATGATTTTGGTAAAGAACCAGGTACGGTATGGGCAAATTTGCTCCTTCTCGTGTCTATACATTTTATAGTTACTTATAATTTATAAAACAAGGCTGTAATTAACGTTGTGTTAAAATTCTTCAGAAGTACCGTTTTCCAATATTTGAAAGCATTTTATTTGTGACAATATGGTCCGACTTGAAAGGTTCATTTCGTGGGATTTTCGTGTTGCGTTTTTCTGAAACTTGAACTGAAGAAAGTCCTTGACAGATGACTTTCTTAGGACACGAGCATAAAGTAACATGAACATTGTCGACAACCTTCACGACAACACGTCAAAGTTATCAAATTGGACATTTTACCCTGCCAGAATAATTTCTCATTCTATGTTGTTCTTGACGACATCCAGAGTCATTAATTCCGTCATCGGATACTACGGTGTTTATCAACTATAATTGTTTGATTATTTCAGAAACTATACTAGCCCTTATAGCATATTAAGTCTTGCAAAAATAACCAAAGTTCAGTAGAATGTGTTCATATTTCACGGCCCGGAATTGCAATAAAACATCTGCCGTAGGCGTAATTGGGTTATAATAGAGATTGCAATGAGTCAGATCTTACGTTAATAGCTTCCCTACGAACAACATTGTAATGTAAGTAACACTGATCGGTTCGCTACTATAAATATCTCCATCATTTATTTTCTAACACATGATTTTTATGACAGTGTGAAATACCATAACGTTGTTTACACACACAGACATAGAAAAGGTTATGTTTGCCATTATGTGAGACATTTGTTCTCAGATTGGACACATATCACGTCTGTTAATATTCTTTCATGAAACACGTCAGGTCAGTAAAACAAAACAGAGTACGTCTTCTTCAGTTTCTATATTAAAATGAAATACTTTTAATTAAATTTGAAACGGGTACATGTATATATTTTTAGATGTATTCTCATTGGGTGAAGCCTTCACGAACACCTGGTAACCCCGGAACATCTATATTCTGATAACGACGAAGAAAACCTAACGTTGGAATAGACATTACTGGAACACCTGGTGTCAAAAAAGACGGTAATTTAGCAACGGGTATTGATATGGATCTCTTTGACCACCGGGTGTCGTAGACCATGTTTCACTTTCATGTGAATGTTGAGGGGTTTTCAGTGTGAACTTTGACATTTGGAAATTGTTTGGACTCCAGGAATGAGTAACGGGCTGGTAGTTGTCCCATGTGAAGGAGTGAATTGAGTTTAACGCCGCTTACAGAGTATGTAAGCTGTAAGGTTTAATGTTTGAGGTAAGTGTAGTTAAGAAATGAATATGAAAGCAATAATGGAGAAACTCTTCATGTGTACCACCCACTATGTGGCCAGTTTACCGTATTTCCATGTGTTAATGTGGGATGAATATTCTCCGGGGCCGATGAAGTTACATAGTCTTGAATGTAAGGGGAAATGGGATTCGCTTTTAAGATTGATACACATATAAAGATACATGTATGCACAAGTGTTTTTTCTTGCTTGCTTCCCTCCTCACTTGCTATCCTTGTCGTAAGAGGCGACTAACGGGATCGGGTGGTCAGGCTCGCTGACTTAGTTGACACATGTCATCGATTCCCAATTCGTAGATCGATGCTCGTGCTGTTGATCACTGGATTGTCTGGTCCAGATTCGATTATTTACAGACCGCCGCCATATCGCTAGAATATTGCTGAGTGTGGCGTAAAACTAAACTCACTCACTCCTTACTTGCTTGTATATTCGTTTGTTGCAGCTGTATGGCGGTCGTGTCTAAATACATGCGTCAGGACGAGTTGCAGAAGTCACATCTTTCTACACCAACAGTTCACACTTCTATCATGTTCAAAATGCATGACTAACGTACACTGTCCTACAGCTGTAGTAATATCAAATTCATAGTTTAGTTTTTGTATGGATGTTGTTTAATTCCGCACTCAGCAATGTTTCAGCTATATGGCGGCGTTCTTTAAATAATCGAGTTAGGACCAGACAATCCAGAGTTTGACTTGAGCATCGTTCTACGCAAATGTGATACGATGACATATGTCAGTCAAGTCAGCGAGCCTGACCACCCGACACCCCTGTCGCCTCTTACCCAGCATGGGTTGCGGAAGATGAATTGTAACTGGATTTTTAGTGGTATCTGCTTATACGTATCTGGATAAAAGTAGTTCTGGTTCTCCGAATGAAATACCCACACTCCTGCGCAATGATGACTTAGCATAACATCACTGCCACAGGCTAATTTGCATATCACGTGGCCGGACTTTTGTCTTTTTGTAAACAAACGCGCATATTCGTAAATAAGAAGAGACTGGCCTAACGCAAGCGATTCGGCGCGGTCTTCATAATGTTTTACATTTTTACATAATTATTCTTCTACAACTGCGACAGTAATGTTTATGACAATACATATTTTTAAATCAAAGGGGGGGATCGTTTTCTCTCCGTCGGCTTCGATGACAGCACGTGGTGCCGTACAACCCATGTAAAGAAAGGATCGCTACGCAAATCGAAATAGTGTTACACGTTTTAGGATATTTTCTCAGTGAAACTAAACCATTCTAACAATGATGTTTAATTAGATGTGTAGACTCATCAAAAATAAAAGAGTTAAGAAATATGTACTTTATATTGAATATACTGTGTAAGATGTGACGAATCGTCACATCTTTCTGGCCGCATGGAACTCTGGGTAAGAGAGTGAAACACCATGCTACATGTTTCACAGTGATCCCCTTGGCCTAGTATGCTGACCACGAGCTGACTAGTCACTGTTTTATCCTCTAATACCATGCTACAGGTTTCACAGTGATCCCCTTGGCCCAGTATGCTGACCACGAGCTGACCAGTCCCTGTTTTATCCTCTAATACCATGCTACAGGTTTCACAGTGATCCCCTTGGCCCAGTATGCTGACCACGAGCTGACCAGTCCCTGTTTTATCCTCTAATACCATGCTACAGGTTTCACAGTGATCCCCTTGGCCCAGTATGCTGACCACGAGCTGACCAGTCCCTGTTTTATCCTCTGACACCATGCTACAGGGTTCACAGTGATCCCCTTGGCCTAGTATGCTGACCACGAGCTGACCAGTCCCTGTTTTGTCCTCTAATACCATGCTACAGGTTTCACAGTGATCCCCTTGGCCCAGTATGCTGACCACGAGCTGACCAGTCCCTGTTTTATCCTCTAACACCATGCTACAGGTTTCACAGTGATCCCCTTGGCCTAGTATGCTGACCACGAGCTGACCAGTCCCTGTTTTATCCTCTAACACCATGCTACAGGGTTCACAGTGATCCCCTTGGCCTAGTATGCTGACCACGAGCTGACCAGTGCCTGTTTTATCCTCTAATACCATGCTACAGGTTTCACATGGATGCCCTTGACCCAGTATGCTGACCACGAGCTGACCAGTCACTGTTTTATCCTCTAATACCATGCTACAGGTTTCACAGTGATCCCCTTGGCCCAGTATGCTGACCACGAGCTGACCAGTCCCTGTTTTATCCTCTAACACCATGCTACAGGTTTCACAGTGATCCCCTTGGCCCAGTATGCTGACCACGAGCTGACCAGTCCCTGTTTTATCCTCTAATACCATGCTACAGGGTTCACAGTGATCCCCTTGGCCTAGTATGCTGACCACGAGCTGACCAGTCCCTGTTTTATCCTCTACTACCATGCTACAGGTTTCACAGTGATCCCCTTGGCCCAGTATGCTGACCACGAGCTGACCAGTCCCTGTTGTATCCTCTAATACCATGCTACAGGTTTCACATGGATGCCATTGGCCCAGTATGCTGACCACGAGCTGACCAGTCCCTGTTTTATCCTCTAATACCATGCTACAGGTTTCACATGGATGCCCTTGACCCAGTATGCTGACCACGAGCTGACCAGTCCCTGTTTTATCCTCTAATGCCGGGCGGCAGGCAGGGTAACAACAATTACCATCTTTCTAGATCTTTGGGTTGATTGGAGCAGATGATCGAGCACCTGACCTTTCATTCTCCAGGATAGACGCTTTATATTCACCAGATCACGGAGACAGTGGTCTTAAATGACATCTCGAGATCAATGAGTTCGACACAACGAAGTCCTATTGCATTCGTAACTTTATATACAAGATGAAATTTCACGTCAGTGTGTTCTTTGTTGGGGATCGGTTTACAAGGGCATATTGATATTTCAACCATTGCTATAAGACATATTGAAGACCCCTAACATAGGATAGCCATTTGCGAGTCATCTTGGGCTAAAATGGTATCAATAAAGACACAATATTAAATCGTTAGTCTCATCTTTCTAGTGTAAGAGATCTCAAGGGAAATAAGACATGGATTGTCATTTATGAACCAAATAAGAAAGTCTGTGTTTCACGAGTCCATGCCACACGACCCTATATAGCACCTGGTAATACTTACAATGTTCTATGATCTTAGATAGTGGAAGCTTTGACATATCATCGTCAGTCGACGAAACTGCATGTGGCTCCCAAGCTCGTTCTTATGAGTTGTGATACTTAATTTCCATCTATTCTGAGACGGTGGCCGTTTGTACATGTCGTCTGATTGCTTCCAGTGAAAGACAAAATATTTAATAGACCTTCCTCTATATGTGGTCTTCCAAGAATAGCCAACCAGGATTGTATTACTTCATTTGCTTGACATTTTATGCATTATGGGATTAAAACAAACCTGGTCCAGACAAATGATGTTCCAGAAAGGGGAACCATCCAGAAGATGTTTCCTCAGTTGATAATGTTTGTACGTTAAGGCTTTTATAGTCAAAGTTCGATGTGTCTGATAATTGACACTGTCTGTAAATCGGAAATAACCGAAATACTTTTGAAATGTTGTCCAGTGAAATGACTAAAAGACAATGCTTTCGAATTGGTAGCATGACATATTTGTTCCAGTGCTTTTGAATAGTGAGTGTGTGAGTGAGCGCTTTTTATCAGCTCGTAATGTAAAGGCACACATAAGCATGATTGCAATTCTTAAAACCTGCACACATTTCTATATATTTTCAATATTCAATGAATATATTTAATGTTAATAGTAATGACTACAAGTAGTGAATAACAGTTGCTTGATGTTGTGCCTGTTGGTGGTATTGTGCGAGATCCTTCTTATGTTAGGTCCTAGGATTACGGTATTTTTTAAAACAATAATCATGTTTTTGCACTTATTCGTAAGTGTCTATCAAAACAGATCTAGAAAACATGCCTTTGCATTTCTCCCCATTTTGAAAACAGTTTATTCAGATAATAGCCAATAGAACTTACTTTCTTTGGAATGCCTTATCGCACACGTGTATAGGAATCGACGACATCATTTGAGCATCGCTAATGATTACAGGCTTAAGTCCGATTAGCATATTTACATGTTATTGGTAGATGCAAGCTTCAATAACATTCAGTCACCTCAGGAAAGACAAACAGTTTACACGACTGTTCAAAATATGATACTTACATATTTTCAATTCACATAAGATCTAGCAATGAACGAACCGTTCTATTTGGTTTCTTTTTACTGCGTTTGGTATTTAGATTAATAGAAATGTTCGTCAGTTTAGATTTGAACATTTTCAGGTTGTTAATTGTCCTTAACTTCAGCGGAAGATAATTCCAGAGAGTAGGCCGCCTGAAATGATTGGTCCCCAAACCTGGTACTTGACCTAAAGTGTGGGACAATAAGAAAGCCAAGATTTTTAGATCGGAGACTTCGGATGGGCTAATATCTGGTGATCAGGTAAAACAGATACAAATGTACTTTGAGACATTTGAAAACAGAAAGGTTGACTTTGTATTGGACTTTGTCTGATATGGGAAGCCAGTGTAATCTCTGCAGAACAAGCGTTATGTGAAAGTATTTCTGTGATCTGGAGACAAGATAATAATATGTAACATGCTGTATAAACACAGTAACAAAGGCAAATCTTTCTCGATAACATAACAACATTCAATACAGAGGGACTTTTACATTATCCTAGCTGGATGAAAAGCCACGAACAACTGTTTTGCGGAAGGTTCCCAGGGTTATCAAGATGACATATATCGTCCTCAACTCGAGTGCAACATGGTCATGAAAAACATCACTGAATTATATCTAATTGATGTATCTTTACAGCTGAAACAACGTGGCCCACATTAAAATATGTATTTTCGAGTTCATTTATCCATTTAGAATGTGTTTTCCAGTTCGTATACAAAGTGTTCTTCCTGACACTCGGCTCAAATGCAATAAGGGATTTTCTGTTTCAAATATTGACTAGGTCTAATCTAATCCGTTATAATTCTACTTTCAGACCATGAAGGTTTCCTACGGGAAGTGGAACGAGACATTAGCTCTGTTAAGGTGTGATAACCAAGTTGGTAGTACGGTATGTGTTGCAGATCGATGATGCTATTTGATGACTTTGTTGTGAGGATGAAGATAATGATTAGTGTTTATGTTCAGTTTTATGTTTAAAAGTAGTGACTTGTTTTTCCAATGGAAAGATCGTGTTTTCGCTGCTACTATTATCAATATATTGAGCTTCATCCCATTATCATCATGAAGCTATTCTCCATTATGGCCATCGGTAGTTAGGCCTGTAATGTTACAGAGAACAGTTTACGCCACGCTAGATTGGGTTACAATTTTACCCTACAAATTCAACACATTTTAAATAATTGATTTCTATGTTACAAACTGTTATTATGCAATGTTATTGGGTTTTATTATTAGAATACTGACATACCTCGAACATCTATCCAAACAGATTACAAAATTATCCCAAAGCATAAAATAATAATGAACATCAATGTATAGACGGTTGAAATTCAGCGATAACACGACTGTTCTCGAACAGACTAACATCTGACACAAACAAATGTCAAAAAGAAGTTTTGGTGTAAACGTCACACCATGGGTCAGCATGATGGCAGTCTTCAGTATGTTTCATAAAGAAATACTCTTAATTCCCTTACCTTGCAAAACCTTGCAAAAGATGTACACCATTTACTGAGCAGATCTGCATTATTCTCGGTTGCAGTAAGGTCACGCAGATGATAAAAAGTAACCATCTTACAATTAACTTCCATCAGTGCAGGTTAGTTAGTTCTGCTATGAACATTTTAAAATCAAAGTGGTTCTTTCTCGTCATGTATTGCACGCGTACCACTGGCTGTATACAGGCGTATGTGTTAAGAAGCTTTCAATCACCTGCAAATGTAAACCAATAATTCGTTTCGGTTCTTTTGTAATCGATGTCCTTTTCCCTATTTCATAAAAAAACATTCAATTAGTTGGACAAAGGCATTAGCAACATCTTCTTCAACAAGTAACCAGACAGTCAGCATACTAAGGCCTACATTGCTGGCATACGCTCATGTTGGACACCCACATACGTAGAGGACTCTTCAGTAGTGATGATCTATATTTTGCAAATATTAATTTAACGTGGTATTTGTTTGTTTGCTGTTTAAAGCCACACTCAGCAATATTCCATCTCTACGGTGGAGGTCTAAAAATAATTGAACCTGGACCAGACAATCCATTCACTGACCTCATGCGCATCTAGCTGCGCACGTGGGATACGACGTCATGTGTCTTGCATTAATGATCTTCAATATACTCAAATTAACTGTAAATTGTTTGTTTGTTTGTTGTTCAACGCCACAATAAGAAATGTTTCAGGTATATGACGACGATCTGTAAACACTCGAGCCTAAATCAGAAGATCCAGTGATTAACATCATGAGCATCGATCTACGCAACTGGATACGATGACAAGTGTCAACCAAATCAGCGAGCGTGACCACCCGATCCCGTTAGGCGCCTCTGACAAGCATGGCTTGGTGAAGACCAATTCTAACCCGTATCTTTACGAGTCAATCTGACGTGGACAAGTAAGAGGAAATTCATTTATCAATAAGCTCTATAAGATCAGAAACTCGTTGCATTAATACATGAATGAAAGCAAATTACCCTTTTTTGCGCATCTTCTTATTCTGTGCAACTGGAAATTAGACTCAATTACGAGTTTTTCACATGTTCCTTACTGAGAAATAAATACTTCGTTGGCAAAAAAATACAGGGTTTCCTACTTCAAACGAGATCTAACACAGTAAACGCGGCCTCCTTTAAGGTTGTGTCTTTCAAATCAATAATGCAGCTTGCACTTTAAGGAGGGTTTTTTTACAATTTGAAGCTGTCCTTGGCATAATTCCTCATTCATAGATTTGTTGTGGGTTTTCTGTTGGTTTTTCCTGTCAAGGACTCATATTTTCTCCGCAGCTGTCAAAGCTAAACCTTAGGGACCAACATCAAAAGCTTCTTCTCTAAGCCCTGCAGGGGTTTGGAAGAAGAATGATGTAAAAATCCTAAAAACAGGTCATGTTTAAAAGTGATAGAATCAGATAAACAATATTTACCCAGTGTATGGTTTCAAAAGAAAATGCAACTCCTCTCGTTTGTATGGTAAGAGCACTTACTGTCCATGACAATTCAAAACTAAACATCCTCCCTATATTCATACAAAATATGTACTAAAATCAATTATTTCCCGACGGTAATAAATTTTCACTGTACACGTGCCATGCAATTTTATGTTATGCCGTTACTTTTTGCTGTAAGTATATATGTAATCATGTGTTTGCAAATCACTATCAAATAATGCTGTACCAAGTGTTTGAGAGACAACAGACACATCCTGCCAAATGGTGGCATTCTTAGAAAAACAAGCAAAGGCAAGTTAAGTGTTCGCTTCACAGCTGTGGATTCACACAATTCAAGAAGGACATCGTAGGTATATCATAAATGAGGTAACGTTGTACTCATATTTTCAGTTCTGAAGCATTGGTGGTGTGACGATTCATCGATACGCATCAATACATCGATCCATGGGCCGCCGATACAGTGAATCGATACAAAGTTTTATATTGTCGTATATCCCGATACGATACATCGACGTTGAACTTTGAATATTGCCGATTTGCGATATCTGTCATTTTATTATGTGACTTCAGTGACAGCCTTCAGCAACATGCCGATATTAAAGTCAACCAACAGTTCTGTGGATCTCACTCACTTGATATTGTCTCCTGCAAACGGCACGGACAGTTTATCTTTGTTCGCGATGTTCTGATAAAACACTTCTATTGATAATCGATTATATGCCACATTGAGGATATGTTGAGTTCAGTATACTGAAGTGATAGGTTAAACATGCTAGAGAATATATTGAAATGTAATAGTTACTGTTTAACATTGAAATTCCTTTCTTGGGAAGTCTGCGACACAGTTAGTTAGTTAAGTATGGGCGATGTATTGGATATTACAGATATTCACTCACTCGCTCACTCTTTTCACTCTTAGGCATGCGAATACTCACTCTCACTCACCCAAGATCAAACCCACTCACTCACTCACTCTTTATACCTACGTCCATGACAAATGCACTCTAAAGCTGATGATACCAGTTACAAAGAGCCAGAAATAGAAAAAGAAAACCGTTTCGATAATTCTTGGAAGGCAAACGGCACCATGGCGAGGGTTAACCAAAGATGCCAATGTAGCCTCATGCCCATTTCTAGAAGTAGTTTTCCTGTGGTTTATTTTACGACACCCCTTGCAGATATGTTACTTTCCCGCGCCATTTCTTTACTCTCACTGGAGTGAGAAAAGAAATTTGACTCTGAGCGAACCCATGGCTCCGCCAATTTATCATGCAAACGAAGTTGGCAAGTATACCCCTGGGTCATTTCCAGGAACCGTCGTGCCAGCATGAACACTCACAGAAAATCTCATCCATTACCGTTACACAGTTCTTGCGTGTGAAAGAAAATACTCCATAGTAGCTGTGGTCTTCAGAATCATGTATCCCCATTATCCTTTGTCAAAGCGTCTGGGTATTTCTGGTGGTCCGGAGAGATATTCCAGGCGCACTAACTCGTATGTATTTACATCCGTGTTGCCTGTCTGAGAGAGAGAGAGAGAGAGAGGGAAAGAGGAGAGCGAGAGAAGAGAGAGCTAGAGAGAGAACGAAGGAGATAGAGAGAGAGGGAGTGCGAGAGAAGAGAGAGAGAACGAGGGAGACAGAGAGGGAGGGAAGGAGAGAGAGTGGGAGAGAGAGAGCGGGAGATAGTGAGAGGCACTGCAACTGCCTCAGAATGAGACAATACCTTAATTGAGCGTCATTAAAGAGTTTCCGGGAAATTAAAGATAGAACGATAGTAACGTAAGCTGTTGTTATTAGAACACACACACAGAGAGAGAGAGAGAGAGGCACTGCAACTGCCTCAGAATGAGACAAGACCTTATTTGAGCGTCATTAAAGAGTTTCCGGGAAATTAACGATAGAACGATAGTAACGTTAGCTGTTGTTATTAACACACACACACACACACACACACACACACACATAGATTCAGAAATACATTTGTATTGAGAGAGAGATTACTGTATTAGCAGCGGAAATAGACAAGACACGGGGAGTTAATGAAAAGAAGGGAAATAAACGATGGAACTATAGTAACGTTAATAAAAGAATAAACACAAGAGAAGGTGAGAGCAAATTGAGATATGAATAAGATTAAACACCACGAATAAAATTAAACAAACATCTAGTAACAAACAGACAACAGATGAAAGAAGTATGACAATCAAATTGTTTCATCGCTTCCGTATATAGGTTTGTGTGCCAGATCACACTCACTCGCGAAAGAAAGGCCATGGCATAAGAAGTGTCTATGCTTGTTGTATTTGACTGCAAACATTTGCTGCTAAAACCATTGTTTTAGGACGTTTGTAATAGGTGCTAAATCGATGGTTTTATTAAACTCAAATATTGTATTAGAAACGTGGTTATAGCTTGTTTTTAAACATTAAAAAATCTGTCCTTGTAGAAAATGAAATTGAATAAGAGTTTACCTGTTGCGGAATAATGCCTTGTGGTGACGTTTCTTTTGGACCTCGGAGTGTAACGTTGACATTATACAGCGTCAGAATTATCGCTAACAAGACGATAGTGTATGTCGATTTAAAACCTGGCATTTGATAATTTCTTCTTGGATTGATTATCTAAGCGTCAGACTAACGTTTATATCAAATGGGCTGTTAAGGGGTGATAGACGATGAAAAACGACCATGCCACAACTGTTCCTGTATTGACATATCCATCTTTGTGTATCACCTTTGGAAACCGTTAACGTATAGTAAAATATTGCTAAATCGTCCATTCTGAAAAAAAGGCTTTCAACAAGTGAAATGAAAGTTGTTTTGTGCCGTTGTTCTTAATATATTGGTCAGGCCGTGGAGTAACCAGATGGTTAAAGCGTTCGCTCCTCACACCGAAGACACGGGTTCCATTCCCTATGTGGGTACAGTGTGTGAAGCCCATATCTGGTGTCCCCCGCTTGAATATTGATAACAATGGCGTAAAACTAAACTCACTCACTAATACATTGCTCAGACCAATGTTTGATACTATCAGCAATGACCGTCGCCGTCGGGGCATGATGACGTCCACGTTCAGCTGCGTCACACATTTGTAACCGTCCGACCCCAATATGCCAGCAGTTACAAACGCAATACTCTGACAAGGCTTTTTGCAACTGATGTGTCATAAAAGCTTGCATCTGTCAAAACATTTTTATCCAACCTCTGAAACACATATGTTCAGTAGTCGGGATCCAGTGATGGGAAAGATGAAGAAGAGCTGTGACTATGCTAGCTGAAGCACCCTTCACTCCCGTTGACCTTGTAAAACAGCGTTCCACATTTATCATGTCTGGACATTGCCTCTTCATGTTTCTTATTTCTGAGGGAAACTGATGTAGCGTTCATGCAAACATGACGCCAAATTACACTCATGGGGTCGCCTTTTCCTCGCACACGTGTACTCTAGAGTAACCTTTTACGTATGATGGATGGAGATTGTGAAATACAGCAGTAGTTAGTTGGGTGTAACTCCGCTTTGAGCCGATTTGCAGATATATCTCGGTGCTTCAGCTGATGCGGGAGGAAAGCTCGAAGTGATGCTGGTCTTACACGTTCACAAATTTGGTGAGTGAGTGAGTTTAGTAAAACCCATGAGCATGTATAGAATCTATGTCGAAACGTCGCCCATACAAAATAAAGAAGTTGTATATCTATAAAAATAGTCCTCATTCTTTCATGTATAGTCCTGACAAACATGGAATTACAGTCGAGGTGAAAATGGATTCGAACTAACAATCACCGGTTCCTGGCGTGTCCAAGGGACGCAACTCTGCACAGCGATTTTCAGTGCCAAAGACAACTCTTCCACATCATAACCACAATATACTTCCAAGGGTACAGGAATAGGTCGCAATGCTCATAGCATTACAACAATTATTCCACTGTCTTGCACGAGGCCAACGAGAATGTGGCGTCATATGAAAATTGACGACATCCGTGACGATGCGACGATTTTAGGTGACGTCGTTTTAACAAAATAATAACTGACCTTTTATCTATATTTGAGACCAGGATCCCAACAGGCAAATGACTAGGGTAAAATAAAAATGACCTATTCGCTACTCGGAACTGCGGATCATATACCCAAGGGTAGTAACATACAAATCTAACTCAAACGTGAAAGATCGTCCTTAATTTAAGGGCTGCTTTGTTCTTAGTTGCTTTAAATAGATAGCATATACATGTATTATCACTCCTTCCACGCACTCACTCACTCACGCCTTTACGCCTTCCTTCACCCACTCCTTGGCCGCTCCTTGGCCACTCCTTCGCTCACTCCATTCATTCGTTCCACTCCTTCGCTCACCCAAATCATTCACTCACTCATTCACTACTCTCTTCATTTATTCACTCACTCACTTACCCACTCAGTGTCAGGATGCGATTTCGTGTATTTTGTTGATGGCGATGATTTCACTAAAACTGTACCCACCATCAGTATGTATGAGGCTTATTGTACAGTGATCTGTGATCTGGAGACCCGTGAAGATCCGGGTTAGAATTAATCTTGAGTAACCCATGCTTGTCTTAAGAGGCGACTAACGGGATCGGGTGGTCAGGCTCGCTGACTTGGTTCAAGCATATCGTATCCCAGTTACGTGATTCGATGCTCGTCACTGGGTCGTATTATCCAGACTCGATTACTCGCAGACCACTTTATTACAGCTGAAGTGAGTGAGTGAGTGACTTTAATTTATTGCCGCTTTTAGCAATATTCAAGCAATATCATTGTGGGGGGAAACCAGAAATGGGCTTCACACATAATGCAGCATGGAACATTGAAACAAACAAACAAACAAACAAACAAACACTAGGGATAGTAAAGTCCGAGTTAGTGAAGCTTCGTCACATTTTATGTGCAATTAGTAATACTACACAGATTTTGTACTAAACATTTATCTCCGTTCAGATTTGCCAAATAGCCACACATTTCGTATTAACCGGATTACCAATGTCACGTTTTCACAACTCTTCCACACAAACTCTCTCGACACCTGTCGACATGCAGCTGGTACACCATCCACACAGGTGTCGAGTTGAACTACATTAACCAGGCACGCTGAATTATCTCGGTATCCAGAATGTTCAATTCATGTCAACCACTTCACGGTCCATCGCCAGAAATATGTTCCACTAATACCTTTGTTGTACATTAACATGATTCCTTTGCGTCGATGTTAATAAACCAGACAATATGGTGTTGTCGTTCATCACATACTTCAACATATGTTTTATATCGGGATCAAATATCAACAAAACATAAATGAACATCTGTTGTATAATGGACAGTATTTCTAAAAAAATCAATGATATTAATTTATTGTGAAGTATAGAATGTCAGATGCTATTTGTCTGGCTTTACATTTTGTTTCTAACAAGTAATAGGGAAGGACGTTACTAGCAGGACAAAATATATTCTGTTATTATTAGGGCTTTGGTTCGTTCTAAGTATGCATGCCTTATAGGAACTGTATAAAAATCATTACCAGTGTTTGAATGAGGTTTACGATGCTTTAAGCAATATTCCAGTAGTATCACGGCACTAAACACCAGAAATGGGCTCAACATTTGATTACATGTATCGGATATAGTATCACCAGAAATTATTGAGAATTTTAGGAATATGTTTAATTGGATTTCTAGTATAAACAACCTTGACCAGCTATCAACTGCTTGGTTTCATTCAAGAGAGACAACTCCGTTAATCCTTTTTTCATTAGTTTGTGAAGAGTTACCCCCCTTTGTTTACTTGCTAGCAGACGACATTTTCAGTGATCCTCAGTATGGATGATTTAGAGAAGAGGAAGTTGATTTTAGAGTATTATAACAAGGATATCAGATCAGCTAAAGTGATTTCAAGTAGAACAGGCATCCCTTTGTCCACTGTTTATCGAGTTTTGAAAAATATTGCAACTAGATATAAGGAGGTCTGTAAGGAGACAATTAGAACTGAGCTGCATGCAATGAGTTGGCAGAAAAGTCGAGGAATTCCATCACCGATCATGAAACCTAAACAAAAGGAGCGAAGGTTGAACTGGTGCTTACAGCATAGAAATTTTAACTGGGACAGTGTGATTTTCTCAGATGAAAGTTATGTGTAGCTGTTTCCTAATACACTGAAATTCTTGACCAAACAAACTGAAAAAACCTTTGTATCAGCGCCCAAAGTACAGTCCGAAATGTAACATGTGGGGTGGCATATCTGTGTTAGGGGCAACGCCCCTCTGTGTATTTGAAGGGAATATGGACAGTGAGCGGTACACACATATCCTCGAGGGACATTTACTTCCACCTGCTCACGTGTTCTATGGACAGTTTTTTATTTTCCAGCAGGACAACGACCCAAAACGTCGTTCAAAGCATTCACAGGCCTGGTTTCGGACCCAAAATATGACATTATTAGATTGGCCAAGCTATAGCCCTGACCTTAATCCAATAGAAAATGTTTGGGGACTTATGAAGGGAAGTGTCAATAAGAAAAATCTGACAAATATTGCTGAAATGAAAGAAGAGGTGTTCCCATAATGGGACAGCATGGACCACGACTTTCTAACTTCTTTGATCAGTAGCATGCCCCGCCGCATTGAAGCCTGCATTGCTGCCCATGGTGACTTGACAAAATACTAACGTTTCACCTGTCTTTGAATCTGGAGTTATGTTCTGCTAATATTCACATTGAATACGTGAGTAATGAGTGAAAAAAAAAAGAAATTACAATCTTTAAATTCTCAATAATTTCTGGTTGTAATGTATTTATATAGCGCACATATCCAGGCAACTAGTGCTTGCTCAAGGCGCTGGTATTTTTTCCCTCGCGCACTGGATGTCAATCTCGTCAAGTAAGAGATTGACAACGGTTTAAGAATCTATACTGAAACGTCGCATTATAATATAACACAGAAGATACCATCCATTAACTATCACACCTTTCTTATTATTCATCAACTTCTAAAATGCCAATCAAACAGACAATGAAGTACACGAACAGTATATGGGAGGACACGAACATGTTTTCATCCATGAATAAACTCCAGATAATGACTAGTCTGGATTATCTGACGAAACATATTACATTTGGTGTAAAAAATGAAATGGTTAAGATAAAAAAAACATCACGAAAATCAGTGATGTAACAGGTGTTTGTAAGAAGGATGTCATCAAGCTGTTAAAACCGTACTGGCATCTTCAAGTTCTCATCAAAAGGAACAGATTGCATAAACAGTTCCTTCTTTCTTACACAAAATGTAATCCATACTAGAATTATTTCATCGTTGTACATACACGACAAGGAAATGCTCTACAAATATCTACCTCATGTTATTGCTCCCTCGTTAAACCATTAAATGTTTATCAGGGAATCCTCAGCAAAAACAGACAGTCAATTAGCTACGGAAATGCCATAGCATTAATGCTTAAATGAGTTATTCAGAGAATGTAATAATGGATGCAAAGATAATGACAAGGTTTCCGGAATTGTGGTTATTATTTTGGAAGCAATGGACAATTACAGAACTGCTTCCTGGCATTGACTGTATTGATGAAACAGCGAAAGCCTAACGTGGAAACAATCACCTCGTTGACGCGTACAAAAATTCGTCTCGCCAAAAGTCGATGTCTTCGGAGAATCCGTTGTTATAACAGTTACATCATCGGGTATACTTGTTAAAATCAAAGGAAATAAAAGCATAATTGCCTGGCCCAAAATAGCTTTCATTCATCACGTTTTTTGTTGTGGGATTAGAAGCTTTGCGTGTGGATTTGGTAAACGCCGCCAGAACGGAACAGCGTGTTGTATCATGCTTTAAGAGACTAGTTGGAGGTCGCGATAATAATGGCTATGGAATTAGAGGTTTGACTGTGGTGAACTGATCAAGGAAATATTGATTAGGCAGTTTTGTCCTGTTCTACGCTTTACTTCACTCATCCGTTGTCTGTTTGTTGTCTTCTTGATCTAGTTGTGTTTATTTTCATTCAGTGCTCAATTTTGTGCTGCTATTTTCTTGTGGTTTGTGTTACTAACGCTGCCATCAATCATTTCATTGACTCCCCCCCCTCTCTCTCTCTCTCTTTCTCTCTCTCTCTCTCTCTCTCTCTCTCTCTCTCTCTCTCTCTCTCTCTCTCTCTCTCTCTCTCTCTCTCTCTTCTCTCCCCTCCTCCCTCCCCTCTCTCTCCTCTCTCTATTCTCTCTCCTCTCTCTCTCTCTCACTCTCATTCTCTCTCTATCCACGTATATGTACAAATTGTATTTAAGTTTAGATCAAAGCATTATCTGCATTACTCCACATTCACAGTCACAGATACATTCACATATATCACAACTGATTCAATAGCTTCAAAATAAAGGTACAATGAGATATCATATTCAGCAATATTTGCCATTTTCGTGCATATCAGCTTAAAGTATTAACAGGATGGCAAATATGAGACTTCCCAACAGATTAGTGAGGGTGTCAAACCGTAGGTCTATCTGTGTGACAATCATTGAGAGAGATGGCAAATAATGCCACGAGAAAAGGGCAAACATCCGTGTCAGACTTATTAATTTTTCTCCTGGGGCTATAGGTTATCAATCCCTGAGATCACAAAGATAGATTATACACAAGCAGATATGTGTAATCTTGCTCTAAAGGACCACAGAAACGGCTTGGATCCAGACAATAACGTACGTCGTCGTGTCTTGATCATACGGCATACGTTTCAAAAGGAGTTGTGGTTGTACAGAAGGACGATAATCAAGACCTAGGTCAGTGAATGTTCGACAAAATGACTAATTACTCGTCTTGTGGGAGTCAAGTCAGAAAGGTTGAGCTTTTTGTACAAGCAATGTGAAAACCACAAGGACTGATTTCTGGAAACTCATGAAGATCTGGCTTAGAATTGGTCTTCAGCAAGCCATTCTTGTCGTAGGAGGCGACTAACGGGATTGGGTGGTCATACCCGATGACTTGGTTGACACATGTCATCGTATCCCAACTGCATAGACCGAAGCCTATGCGAGTGAGTGAGTGAGTGAGTGAGTGCCTAGCAGCAATTATTCTAACAACACAAAGGCTATGTGGCAATTGGGACGCGTTTCGTCGTCATGACGAGAGAACACATAACCCTTTGGCTTGCCCTCCGTCTCTTAATAAATGATACCCGTGAAGGTCCTGGTTAGAATATTGATCCTCAGTAACCCATACTTGTCGTAAGAGGCGACTAACGGGATCGGGTGGTCAGGCACGCTGACTTGGTTGACACATTGCGCAGATCGATGCCCATGCTGTTGATCACTGGATTGTCTGGTCCAGACTCGATTATTTACAGACCGCCGCCATATAGCTGGAATATTGTTGAGTGCGGCGTAAAATTAAACTCACTCACTCTCTCGCTTAATAAATGCAATGTTACAACTGCGACAAAAACAGGAAGAACAGTCAAAGAACGCGGACAGTCTCCTGGACATTTCATCAGGGCTCAAGACCCATCGGTTTAGTCGATATGACATTCCCTGAACAGAAGTATTGTTAGCTCTTTGAGAATACTTTGGTACTTATCCAGATTAACAGAAATAAGTTAGTATCAATGCTCATAGTTTCAATGAAACAACGGACAGATTGCAGCACCACACGTTCCACATTTCAGCCGCTTCTCACGCAGGCCAAGCACGGGGTACTCTGGACATGATCAGCCCAGCATCTACATCAAGACATCACACAGGTCTAGTACAGGGTGATCGAGACATGATCAACCCAAGTATCTTCACAAAGACTGCATGGAGGCCAAGCACGGGTTACTCGAGACATGATCAGCTCAGCATCTACATAAAGACATCACACAGGCCAAGAACGGGGTGATCGAGACATGATCAACCCAAGTATCTTCACAACGACTGCATGGAGGCCAAGCACGGGTTACGCGAGACATGATCAATTCAGCATCTACATAAAGACATCACACAGGCCAAGAACGGGGTGCTCGAGACATGATCATCCCAAATATCTTCACAAAGACTGCATGGAGGCCAAGCACGGGTTACTCGAGACATGATCAACCCAGCTTCTTCACCAAGACTGCAGGCAGGCCAAGCACGGGTAGTCCTTAACAAAAAGAGCATCAAAGCAGAACGCTCATTGTAAAGAAGACTACGTAAACGGGAAAGATCCGGCCGCTATGTACAAGCTCCCCGACAGTGCTCATCGGGGGTCCATTGTACTAAACATACAGAACACTTCTATGAAACAGATGACTATAACTCCGTTGACCTATTATGCTTGTCATCTGAAAGATAATGTGTTGTCTTTGTCGTTGTTTACCATCATCGTCGTCGTCATCGCCATGATCATCATAATTATAAAACTTGCGAAATACGGAAATATGTCTGATGTAGACAATAGCCCAATAGAAATCAATATCAAAAATGAGCTTCATCTGCTTGTATAATCAAAACTTGTAAAGCTCCTTGTGACTGTTTCTTTGTTGTGGCAAGCGAACTACTTACCCATGTCGTTCATCAATGAATGCAATACTACGATTACTAAACACCCAATGAGATAATAAAGCTGAGAGGAAGGTCTCCAGACTTTCTAACGATCCACATTTTAATAAAACTTTGAAAGATCCCACGAAGTATAAAACATGTTTAATCAGAAAGCCCAATGTGAAAATATCTTTACAACGAAGCATGCCAGGTTTGATGTAAAAATATCGATCGGATGAAAGATATCGATCTAATCAACGGCAATCAAATAGGCAGATTCCCGAAAAACCAGCTGTTTGTCTCCATTAGCACGTCCCAACTCAAGCCTGACAAGCTTTATCAAATAATCAGACCACACAACCGGTGCAAAAACGCCTATTTACAAATTATATGTTGACATTAAAACTCCCTCTGCACAACAGGCTACGACAAATGACTTCCAAATGACTTGCTGAATGTCGGAATAGCAATGGTGTCGAGATGTGGAGAATTCATATAGAGTCACAGGTGGGATTAAACTAATTGAATGAGATTCATGCCTACAAGCCTAATACAGAATTCCCGATATAGTAAATTGAGAGTGCCGGCATATGTGCGCTTGAATGGGTCTGTCACTTTGACAAGGTGCGGTGTGTCTTTCCATTGTCCTAATACAATAGATATCAGTACATCAATAAGATCCGATGTTTACAGACCCTCTGCAGTTTCACAATAAATATTTATATCGCTCTGATTAAATCAGGAATCAATTCAATGGCTGGAGACGTACCTCGCATAGGCTTGAACTCATGACATTCTATTTTCGTTGTCCTATTGGAGTTTTCAGCAGACAATTATACCGACCAAATGTAAATTAATTTTCAATTCATCCGTTATGCTCTGTATGATCATGTAATGTATATTTATATTTACAGTTTTATAGTCACAGGGGCAAGGTTTGTTTACATATATACATACATACTTGTCCTAAAGCGGTACTTTGTTTGAATATGTATTTATTCCCGTAACCCACTGTGCATGTCCATAGGTGAATGTGAACCTTCTTTAAGTAGCATTTAGAAGAGGGTATGGTGACAATGAACAAGTTTTAAGGATTGACAACGTCTTTATTGCAATAAAGAAGGATGGCAATATATGGATGAACAGCTTCTTTATTGCTGTGAGAGCGACGTTTCGGTGTAGGTTCTAACGACGTTATCAAGCAAGTTGCAATAGATGCGATGTGTCGATACAGATAGTAACATTTGCTTGATAACGGTGTTAACATCTACATGGAAACGTCCACTCTATTGCAAGAAAGTTGTAAATCCATAAATGAATGTGTGCCTGAAGGTGAATGTGAATCAGTCGGGTACAGTTATTTGGTTTAGAAATCATACCATGATATAAAGTGTGTTACAGTCTCAATACGTACCTATTTGTCACGGGTGGTATTACAAATTCGTTACGTATTACGTAACAACTTACGTTTAACGTTTTTCGCTAATCAATGACTACATGCGTCCTGCATGGGTATCATGGCATATTTCATCTGATGTTCCCCCTTTATCCTTTCCCTCCCCATCCCATCCCCCGCCACCGAGTTTTCATCCATCCCGTCACGTCATTTCACCAACTCTACCGCAGCGACTCGTGAAGGTCCGGGTTAGAATATTGATCTTCAGTAACCCATGCTTGTCGTAAGAGGCGACTAACGGGATCGGGTGGTCAGGCTCGCTGACTTCGTTGATACACGTCATCGGTCAATTGCGCAGATCGATGCTCATGCTGTTGATCACTGGATTGTCTGGTCCAGACTCGATTATTTCCAGACCGCCGCCATATAGCTGGAATATTGCTGAGTGTGGCGTAAAACTAAACTCACTCATTCACTACCGCAACCTTAATACCCATCCATCATTACATACACGCACGCCCACTCACACACACACACACACTCACTGATACATACATACACATACGCACAGTGTTACACACACACACACAGACACACACACACACACACTGGCAATACACATACGCACGCATGCACGCGCGCATACCTGGGTCATTTTCCTGGATAACACTCCCCTGCCATTTCCTTCCCCGATCAACGAACACGACGTTAACGAAGTGGCAGATGTAACAACGTGTTGTTTCCTTTCCGGTGTCGGCTTCTTACTGTACATTTTAGTCGCAATAAATATAACGAACTTCGGTTATAACGAACTAAATTAAAGTTCTGAATAACCGTACGAGTAGTTCAATGAGATTGAATTCTCCAATACAGATCTGGTTACATGTTGTCTTGAATAAATATATCGCCCTTTGTTCAGTTTGTGTGAAAAATTCCCCTTTACAGACACCTGTTTTTCGGATCAATATTTATTGGAGAGTGGCTTATGGAGGAAATGACATCTTGGGATATATTGGGAGAGGACACGTGGAGAATAAACGGGGATAACTAGAATTGTCTATTTGCAAAAGATGATTCTTGAGATAAACACATACACATGCATCCACCCACACGCACACACCCACGTGCACACGCATGTGTCACTTTTTAACGCCACACTCAGCAATAATCAGCAATATGAAAGCAATTTGTAATTATCGAATCTGGACCAGACAATCAAGTGATCAACATCATGAGCATCGATCTACGTAGTTGGGATACGAATACACCTGTAAACTAAGTCTCTTACGACAAGCAAAGATTGCTGAAGACCAATTCTAGCCCAGGCCATCACGGGTCATTATTATCGAGAGATGGCATGGAGAGAATAGACAGCGAAAATAGAATCGCCTCCATGTAGAAGAAACCTGAGACACACTCACACGCACAACACATGCACGTCAGTTACTAGGATGGTAGTTATATGGTTAAGTAGAAAGCTGACGAGCTGCATCCAATGTTCTGACTATGGTGTGAGTTTCTTGAAGGTCGGACGTGCGATACAGTACCTTTTTAATCGACACATTTATCCATATCATATCAAGAGTAAATGTCCCAATATAAAGACGTTATTGACAGTCATAGTCCACATAGCAAAATGTCCAGAATAACGGGGTTTGCCATTAAATGTAGACAAGAAGACTGGCTTATGTATTGCTAGATATAGGCATTATCGTACATTACTTTAACCTGTTTATAGTGTTCATGTACAAGCACATATGTCAAGTACGTAGTACGAGATGACGAAAACTACATGTACGTATTCAGTACGTCATGTTAATTCAAATAGATATATCCGTACATTGTTCTTGCCAAACATGAGCGTTATTTTAAATCAAACAAGTATTTCATTTTATATATCATGCAAAGTATATCTGACTATCCCGTTTAATATAAGTACAGGAAAATTAAAACGATACTAATTGGATGACAGAAATAATTGTAACATGTGGATATATATTAGTATTTCTCAGCGTGACCTCCCTGAACGTAAAATCAAATTATAAACTTCATTCAACTTTTCGCAAACCAAGCTGAAAGAAAGAAATAACAAAACTATCGATCGCGACATCAATATAATGAAATGAAGTTTCCTCACCATCATTCGGAGCCGACTTGGACAACACTTCTAATTCGCAGTTCGTTTTTGCAATCAAAGTTGGATGTAAAAAGTGTCCTTTGATGATGTTAAGCTTTCCAGCGCCTTCATCTTCCAGAGACATACTTTCCCAAATGACAGGTAGTCACAAACACACACACACACACCTGTTGTAAGTAGGCAGGGATATTTAGAACGCGCGAACTCCGCGTTGTAGTACAGTCATCTGTTGCACTCACAAACGACTAGCCATCTGTGCTTGTAGCTCGTTCGCATTATATAGGCGTCTCCATTCGCCTTCCGCTGGACAGACAAGGTTTGCTTGGGGCAGTAGGATAGCTTGTAATTCAATCAGAAAGTTGTGCCGATACGCAACCATTAAACGCGACTCGGAGCATTGAAGGCAACGTCAATCGTCGTAGCTTTCCTCTGCCGTTTCAATTTAGCCAATACGTGCAATCCTTTAGCTCTTCAATAATAATTACACGTTCTATAAAACCTCGCGGCTCGTGGCTTGGTCTTAAGGCTTCCTTCTCCATGATTTGGCATAGGATAGACTACAATTGTTTGCCTTTTAATTCCCGGACTGGATGCAGTGCCATAGCGCTGGAGGTTCTATGGGCAGGCCGAACGTTCTTGATGACCAAATAGTTTCTCTTCCTTCGCAACTCGAAAGTCGTAAAGACTTTGGCCGTTCACGGCACCGGGACTGATATCTGGTCAATACGTATCGACAGATGGAGCAATGCTAATAAATCATAAAAGGCCACCATAGCGACCCTTGGCCCTCGGAGGTGACCATGTCAACAGAATCGGTTAATGGTCAATCTACTGACACAGTTCTCTCTTAAGTTACTTTGATATTACTAGTATTGTCGTAAAGATGTTTAATGTAGCTTAATAAAATACTTTCTGTCGGTAAGTGAAATAAATTAATTTTGAAAGTTATTTCATGGATTCGGGTTCGTAATATAGTCTCAGTCCCGTCTCCGTTACTGTTTACAATTTGATATCAACGGAAATAACGTATGTAAGTGGCATTTAGAAGTTGGTGTGATGAATAAGGGAGACAGATCTATGGATATAGAACTTTTTAATTCCAATGTATGCGACGTTTTGGTCTAGATTCTAACGCCATTAACACGCAAGTGAGGACATATGGAAATGTGGGAGTTAAAGGTATCACTTAATCGCTGAAGATTGGAAATTGAACAGAAAAGATAAAATATATTTTCAAATTGAAACCACAGTGTGTGCTCAAAACACATGTGATATTAGTCCATGTGAGGTCTGACGTTATTATATTGCGGCATGTTTTCCTACGACATAATGAAACGTACAGATGTGCCCCGTATGTACATGCTTCTATTACTTTTGGCATCCGTTTTTCGCGATTTAATTCGCTTGAGTATATTCGTATTGAATCAATATGAATATATGAATCGATCCGTGGCCAGATTTGTGTTTGACGAGCGCAGGTAACATGTTTGACACGTATACTGTCAGTGTTGACCGACATTCGAACATCTCCTGACAACCCCAATATCCACTTCACGACGTCGTCATAATCATTGTTCCGTAAAATCGTCATATATACTTCACGTCGTATTCATTGTTCAAGGAAATCTTCATATCCACTTCACGTCATACTCGTTGTTCAAGGAAATCTTCATCTCCACTTCACGTCATAATCGTTGTTCAGGAAATCTTCATATCCACTTCACGTCACACTCGTTGTTCAAGGAAATCTAAATATCCACTTCACGTCATACTCGTTGTTCAAGGAAATCTTCATATCCACTTTTCACTCGTTGAGGAAATCTTCATATCCACTTTCATAATCGTTGTTCGAAATCTTCATATCACTTCAAATCTTCATACTCGTTGTTCAAGGAAATCTTCATATCCACTTCACGTCATAACTCGTTGTTCAAGGAAATCTTCATATCCACTTCACGTCATACTCGTTGTTCAAGGAAATCTTCATATCCACTTCACGTCATACTCGTTGTTCAAGGAAATCTTCATATCCACTTCACGTCATACTCGTTGTTCAAGGAAATCTTCATATCCACTTCACGTCATACTCGTTGTTCAAGGAAATCTTCATATCCACTTCACGTCATACTCGTTGTTCAAGGAAATCTTCATATCCACTTCACTCGTTGTTCGAAATCTTCATATCCACTTCACGTCTCGTTGTTCAAGGAAATCTTCATATCCACTTCACGTCATACTCGTTGTTCAAGGAAATCTTCATATCCACTTCGTCATACTCGTTGTTCAAGGAAATCTTCTTCCACGTCATACTCGTTGTTCAAGGAAATCTTCATATCCACTTCACGTCATACTCGTTGTTCAAGGAAATCTTTCATATCCACTTCACGTCATACTCGTTGTTCAAGGAAAAACTCGTTGTTCAAGGAAATCTTCATATCCACTTCACGTCATACTCGTTGTTCAAGGAAATCTTCATATCCACTTCACGTCATATCCACTTCACGTCATACTCGTTGTTCAAGGAAATCTTCATATCCACTTCACGTCATACTCGTTGTTGTTCAAGTTCAAGGAAATCTTCATATCCATCTTCATTCCACTTCACGTCATACTCGTTGTTCAAGGAAATCACTTCACGTCATCGTTGTTCAAAGGAAATCTTCATATCGTTGTTCAAGGAAATCTTCATATCCACTTTCACTCGTTGTTCAGGAAATCTTTCATATCCACTTCACGTCATATCGTTGTTCAAGGAAATCTTCATATCCACTTTCACGTCATACTCGTTGTTCAAGGAAATCTTCATATCCACTTTCACGTCATCATACTCGTTGTTCAAGGAAATCTTCATATCCACTTCACGTCATAATCGTTGTTCAGGAAATCTTCATATCCACTTCACGTCATACTCGTTGTTCAAGGAAATCTTCATATCCACTTCACGTCATACTCGTTGTTCAAGGAAATCTTCATATCCACTTCACGTCATACTCGTTGTTCAAGGAAATCTTCATATCCACTTCACGTCATAATCGTTGTTCTTCATATCCACTTCACGTCATATCGTTGTTCAAGGAAATCTTCATATCCACTTCACGTCATACTCGTTGTTCAAGGAAATCTTCATATCCACTTCACGTCATACTCGTTGTTCAAGGAAATCTTCATATCCACTTCACGTCATAACTCGTTGTTCAAGGAAATCTTCATATATCCACTTCACGTCATAACTCGTTGTTCAAGGAAATCTTCATATCCACTTCACGTCATACTCGTTGTTGGAAATCTTCATATCCACTTCACGTCATACTCGTTGTTCAAGGAAATCTTCAATCCACTTTTCATATCCACTTCACGTCATACTCGTTCAAGGTTCATATCCACTTCACGTCATAAGGAAATCTTCATATCCACTTCACGTCATACTCGTTGTTCAAGGAAATCTTCATATCCACTTCACGTCATAATCGTTGTTCAAGGAAATCTTCATATCCACTTCACGTCATACTCGTTGTTCAAGGAAATCTTCATATCCACTTCACGTCATACTCGTTGTTCAAGGAAATCTTCATATCCACTTCACGTCATACTCGTTGTTCAAGGAAATCTTCATATCCACTTCACGTCATACTCGTTGTTCAAGGAAATCTTCATATCCACTTCACGTCATACTCGTTGTTCAAGGAAATCTTCATATCCACTTCACGTCATACTCGTTGTTCAGGAAATCTTCATATCCACTTCACGTCATACTCGTTGTTCAAGGAAATCTTCATATCCACTTCATACTCGTTGTTCAAGGAAATCGTCATATCCACGTCATCGTTGTTCAAGGAAATCTTCATATCCACTTCACATCCATAATCATACTCGTTGTTCAAGGAAAATCTTCATCATCCACTTCACGTCATAATCGTTGTTCAAGGAAATCTTCATATCCACTTCACGTCATACTCGTTGTTCAAGGAAATCTTTCATATCCACTTCACGTCACGTCAAATCGTTGTTCAAGGAAATCTTCATATCCACTTCACGTCATACTCGTTGTTCAAGGAAATCTTCATATCCACTTCACGTCATACTCGTTGTTCAAGGAAATCTTCATATCCACTTCACGTCATACTCGTTGTTCAAGGAAATCTTCATATCCACTTCACGTCATACTCGTTGTTCAAGGAAATCTTCATATCCACTTCACGTCATACTCGTTGTTCAAGGAAATCTTCATATCCACTTCACGTCACTCGTTGTTCAGGAAATCAAGGAAATCTTCATATCCACTTCACGTCATACTCGTTGTTCAAGGAAATCTTCATATCCACTCACGTCATCGTTCAAGGAAATCTTCATTCATACACTTCGTCATACTCGTTGTTCAAGGAAATCTTCATATCCACTTCACGTCATACTCGTTGTTCAAGGAAATCTTCATATCCACTTCACGTCATACTCGTTGTTCAAGGAATTTCAATCCACTTCACGTCACGAGTCGTTCAAGGAAATTCATATCCACTTCACGTCATAATCGTTGTTCAAGGATAATTTCTTCACATTCCAAATCATATGTTCAAGGAAATCTTCATATCGTCATCACACGTTGTTCAAGGAAATCTTCATATCCACTTCACGTCATAACTCGTTGTTCAAGGAAATCTTCATATCCACTTCACGTCATACCTCGTTGTTCAAGGAAATCTTCATATCCACTTCACGTCATACTCGTTGTTCAAGGAAATCTTCATATCCATGTTCGTATGGATCGTGCACGCCACTTCATGTTTAAGTGTATTTTTCCCCGAATGAGATGTTTGGTTGTTATTTAATATTCTGTTGTGGAGGCATGTTCTCATTTCGCCTACATCTCAATTCGCCTACAGTCTTAAAACAACATTTCATGGTTTGTTGACTGTTGATTGCGCAATGATTTAAGCTAGTGTCATAAATTGGACCCTATGATCTAAAAAGTGAACTCTTCTAGTTACCGTGAAGAAGTTGAAGGATTGAAAAAGAATTTATTTCTGTTATTTGTAAGTTATTTATTTACTCTGTTATTTGTCATTTCCCGATCACAATGATATTCACATCATATCACAAATTCACATCATATCACATTAGTATTAAGGAAGTTAACTTGTGCAGATGTCCACTAAGGAGATAAACATACTGTGTTGGAAAATTAGGTTTATAACGAAATTATAATTGCTCTAAATTTGAATTAAAAACCCTACGTGTAGGTTTTAAATACAAAATGTAGAGCTATTATAATTTTATCTCCATTTTACCATAGCCGTGTTATTAAGATTAAACAAAATACATACTGTATTGGAAAATCAGAGGTATACGATGTGATTATATACCTCTGAATGACTTTGATTAACCACAATCCAGTATTTACTGAAGTCATGGTAGAATCTCACTTCAACTTGATAAGGTGACCAGCCGCGTCGAGGACCTAAAGGGGTGATCGTCAGAACAAATGTATTATGTTACCTACGAATACGTACAAATACCAAAATAGTTCAAGCGTTTTGAACATTTGTGATATGCTTTCGTTGAATACAAATGTCAGTTGAAACATTTGGTTGAAACAAGTTGAAGCTTGAGGTTATAAAACATGAAAGAAACCATGATATGGCTTCAGACTTTCTATAGTCACTAACATATTGTGCATGCAGAACAACAGTGAATGGCTGAGCGGGGTGGGCGGCTGACTTTGTGCGCTGGCAATTAGGTGCCTGACTCTGAGGGTGTGGGTTCGAATCCCGAATTACTGCAATCTGTACTTTACTAAATGGCACTGTGTATTCATATTTCCATTCAGTTGTATTACTCGTAGATGACATGAGTGAGTTACAACAGTATGAGCAACGATCTACGAGAGTGGGATACGATGACATGTGTCAACCAAGTCAGTGAACCTGACCACCCGATCCCATTAGTCACCTTTTACGACAATCATGGGTTACTGAATATCAATTTTAACCCGGATCTTCACGGGTTCAGCGACATGATATATTACACAAACGTTAACACACATCCTATGATTCAGCAATGATGAAGATATGCTATCTAAATTATATTTGGCAAACACTTCATGATGCTTAATGCTGCTATATATACAGTAAACTATGCTTATATCGAACCTGCTTATTACGAAAAGATGGATCTAACGAACTTTCCTTCTTGGTCCCCCATCATTTGTATATTGCATATCATTTATCTTATATTGTATATAACGAGCTACGGTTATAATGAACTAAACTTAGGGGTCCCTTTCAGTTCGTTATAACCGTAGTTTCGTGTATTTATTTCAAATCGAAATCAGCGAGTCAGCGTACCAGGTCACTTGGAAAAGAATACATTTTCATGCGGGATCCCTTCTACAAGGGTGGTCGAAAGAGGCGATAAATTGGTGGAGTGCTGTGGCTCAACGTCATGGTTGACTGCGGGTGGTTCTACTTCAACGGCGGTCTCTCTGATACCAATCAACGGCTTATCTTGCGACAAATAGCCGGGCTCGTGCTAAGTACGGCGTTAAACTACACAGTAAGGACACTAGGTTGAAGGATAAGGTACAACAAGGGCATTTTCCCTGGAGATGATTATAGTTTAAGAAAAGTCGTTGTATGTCCCTGAAAATATTGTGTGATAGGAAAAAAACAATACAATAAATTTTGATTAAATGTCTTAGCACACTACTAAATTACTGTAAAAGCACAGGTTTGTGAATCATTATACCATGACTTCAGTAAATACTGGACTGTGATTGGTTTATCAAAGACATTCAGAGGTATATAATCACGTTACATACCTCTGATTTTCCAACACAGCATGTATTTTCTTAAATCGTATGGTTATGGTAGAATGGAGATAACCGTACTGTGTTGGAAAATCAGAGGTATATAGCGAAATTATAATAGCTCTAATTTTTTTATTTAAAACCTCAAGCTACGCGTTCGGTTCTTAAATCAAATTTAGAGCTATTATTATTATTATTATATACCTCTGATTTTCAAAGACAGTATGTTTATCTCCTATCACATGGTGATGATGTCAGGTGTTCCCACAGGGCATCCTATGTCCAACCGACCGCAACCTTCAAACACACATGCAAGCAGAGTCAATGTTCACCGCTGTTCACTGTAGACTATTGACAATTGGCGTCATTCAAGCTTTGTTGACATACTTTTGTCACTCTTACTATGCACAGACCTAGCCAAACTTATACAGATTGGCTGTTTCACTTGGCTCTGCTATTTTTAGAAAGGCGCTATAAAGATAAATTTAGAATAAATGGCTAAATCACACAGTTGAAAGTTGATAAAAAGAGTTGATATTATTATTAAAAATAAAATAATGTAAAAGGTATGGTTACATTAGAAACTTGAATTTAAATAGTGTTATAATGATACATGTGTAAGACACGGTTACATTGTAGACCTGAAAGTTTTCAAACGAGTTATCATAACGATAAATGTAAACGATACGGTTACATTCGATACCTGAAAGTTTAAAAAGTGTTATCATAATGATAATTGCAAAAGGTATCGTTACATTGCAGACCTGAAAGTTGTAAACGAGTTATCATAACGATAACTGTAAACGATACGGTTACATTCGACACGTGAAAGTTTAAGTGTTATCACAATTATAAATTTAAAAGGTATGGTAACATCAGAGATTTTAAAGTTTTGAAAGTAATAATACAACTGTAAGTATAGTTGTACAGACATGAGTTATCATAACTAAAGTAAGAGATACCATTGAGAAATGATTTATTATAATGATAAATCATGAGAGTATTATTGATATCCACATCTGAGAGTTGAGAAATGAGTGATCGCAATAGTAAATACAGTATACGTAGTTAAAGCAGCTGAAAGTTGAAAAACATCCCTCCTCATCCCTCTGTAGCCACAGAATACCCTCAGCAATAGCTGTATTCGTGAATGATCAATCGCTTCCAACCCCTTTGTCAATAGCAGGCACGACTGGGTCCGAAACTTTGATAAAACATAAATCATTTATTTCATGGGAGCAACCATTTAATCCTTTTACATAGGCTTTGAATGTTGCACTGGGACCCTGTCAGCCTTCTGTTCTGTGAATAGATGGCGCATATTGATTTCTAAATGAAAGGCCGGACTGGTTTAGTACACATAGACACAGAGATTACATAGGTCAATCATGGGAGACATAGCGGGCTTGAATCCTTGCATAATCTGACCATAGCGTACAACCTGACAGTGATCTGTACTGACCTTTGGCATCAAGGCGTTATATTGTATCTCGATCGTTGTCCCAATACCGTGATAGATGGGCAATGGTTATACGACCGTTGCCGATGTTTGGTGAGTGTAGTTTCTTATAACAGCATTATCCCAGCTATATTACACTGGCGTATAAACAATTGTATCTGGGTTGAGTGGACAAAATACCAACTAACGATTGAATTCCTGGTTTTGCTTCAAAGAACTGAACCTTTATGAATATCTCCATAATGAGTGAGTGAGTTTAGTTTTCCGCCGCAGTTTTCCGCCGGCAATATTCCAGCTATATGGCGGCGGTCTGGAAATAACCGAGTCTGGACCAGACAATCCAGTGATCAACAGCATGAGCATCGATCTGCGCAATTGGGAACCGATGACATGTGTCAACCAAGCCAGCGTGCCTGACCACCCCATCCCGTTAGTCGCCTCTTACGACAAACATGGGTTACTGAAGATCAATATTCTAACCCGGATCTTCACGGGTATCTCCGTAATGCTAATGGCAATAGTTGTAGGAATTAATCCGTGAAGAATTCAGGCTGGAATTGTCTTCAGCAACCCATGCTTATCGTACGAGACGATTCAGTGGTCAAACTGGCTGACTTGGTGGACACATCGTATCCCATTTGCCTCGATCGATGCTCGTGATACTGATCACTGGATTGTCGGTTCCTGACTCGATTATTTACAGACCGCAACCATAAAGATGCTGTGTTCAGCGTTAAACAACAAGGCAATCAGCCAGTTTGGGGAAAACATCTAAGTAAGTTCGACTCGACAGCGCTTTCTGTTAGAAGCCCATTAGCTCTGTGGTCAGTGTGTGAAGGTGACAACGGCCCTCGCTGCTGCATTTGTTTATTTAACTTGTGAAATGGTGCTGAGGTTAATGTTTACGGCATCTCTTTAAATTTGCACAGCGGTATTTGTGTCCATTCAAGTAAAGCGACATGGTTATGTCAATGCTAACTACTGCAGACAGTGATCTGTTTTACATTTTAGTGGATTCGAATCCCGATTCATACGAACAGCACGCATCTATTTTCAGGGTTTCACCAAAGTGGAGAACGTGTAAGACCGCAGGTAACCTCCCACATTAAACTTACATGTCGTAATTATATTACTCGAAAATGCCCGGGTTAGAATTGATCTTCAGCAACCCATACTTATCGTAAGAGGCGACTAACGGGATCGGGTGGTCAGGCTCGCTGTCTTGGTTGACACATGGCATCATATCCCAATTGCCTAGATCGATGCTCATGATGTTGATCAATGAACTGACTGGTCCAGAATCGATTATTTACAGGCCAACACCATATAGCTTGAGATTGCTTAATGAGGTGTTAAACAGCGCACAAATAAACTTGGAAAATTGTTCAGGGTGGCGATGAACCCATTTTACTCACTCACAATCGTGAGTTGGGTTAACTCTACATGTACATATCTTAACTGTTTTTAAAAGTGGCATATACTGTTGACATTTACTCTGGTTATTAAGGTGACACTTCGTGACGTACGTTACAATATTAAACAAAGTAGCACCAACATCATCCATCACCCTAAACATATATTAATAATCTCAAAATCACGCCGTGCAAAGAAAATTTGTTTCCCCTCGAGGTCTTTCAAAACCCGCGTCAGTAATACAAAATCTGCTATGCAAATATTTACACATTTCCATCCATTAAGAGATTAAGAAATTACGATGTCTTTAAGCCCCATACAATTCTATGTTTTCTGCCTACTTACCCGAGTAAATACATTTCTTGGTCCACTACTCCTGTCAGTTACAACAGAATAGAACAAGAGAGTGTTTGCTCACGATGACATTTGCTTACCCCCCTGCTAATATTTTAGGCCGAAAAGCATTTGGATTTAATCAACTGGATATTGTTACGCTAGGCCATGATTAACACATGTTTGACGTGCTAAAGGAAGGCGGTAATGCGTTATAATGACAGAGCGTATGTTGGTATGGGTATAAGGTCTGGTAATAGAGTTAGATACAGTTGGGCGAGAAACTAATGGTTTGAATATGATTTATTCCAGTGAATGAGTGAGTTTTGTTTGAAGTGTTTCAGTCAGTGACAATGACAATCTCTTATTGTATTTTAGGCCATCGGCCCTTATTCAAGAGAGTTACATACAGAGCTGCAATACATGCTGTAGGGATGTACATAAGGGCATTGTTAATTGTAAGTGCTCGTTACGACGAATAAATGCATATTTAACACAGAGAGTTACATTATGTAGGGTGGATTCATTATTTGTTGTTAATAGACCGGTGAAAGCTTATTTTGACTGCCCTATAGGACTACGACAAGCATGCATTGTAAGTCCGATTTTGTTCTCATTTTCCGTTAACGAACTATAATATGATGTTATGCAAAATGGTTTCAGTCACATCTCTGAGGGACTGATGTTGAGGATAGACAGGTACTGATGAAGGTACTAGACGTCTATCTGGAAGCGGGTACGATGCTACCAAGCCAAGCAGCCAGGACGAAGTTTGGATTCAAACCCACAATCGTAGGTCCGCGTGCGGAATCGGAACCACTTGAAGCGCAAGTAAAATGTTACAACTGTGTAAATATTCATTTTAACTCAATGCTTTCTATCTTAGAAATGTATAAGTCGAAGTTGAAGGAACCTACATAAATGAT